>NC_043761.1:9640228-9952014 GCF_902148845.1 Salarias fasciatus | reverse complement strand
TGTATTTCACACACTGAACCTGGATGATACACTGTGTCCATAATGTCCTCAGCACTGGCCTTTATTTATTTAAAAGTGTTATTTAGATCCACATTGTATAATTTTCATTGTAATAAAAGTCTGGATTGTTGAATTTAAAGCTATGGGAATGATGTATGGATGCATTATATTTGAAAAATCTGGAAGACGTGACTTTCTTTGTTTGTTTCGTGTTCTTTGGAGCTATTAAAAATGATATCAAATGTGGGCAAAAGGCATCAGCATCTGGAAAAATGAGAGGATGAAGAAAGAAAACAAGCAGTGTTGGATCTTGTGGTGGTATGCTGCCACCTACTGGCCAATCTGTGAACCATATAAAGGAGCAGGAGCAATGGACTTCATAAAACACCTGGACAGTTTTATTTTCATCTTTGTTTAAGTTTTGTCCTTTATATTGAGTACATTTTGTACATTTCGAAATCATCATGATGTTAAATCTGAAAAGGGGACATTCACATCTATTTGTCCTCATATAAAGTCTGAGCTGACATGTTTTACTTTAATCATATAGTGCCATCTACTGATAAGGTTTAGACTCTCAAGCTGCACCGTTCTTAATCTTAATTGGAAGAATTTAATGTTAACCATTTAAAACTATTTTCATAACATTTTATTAAAAAAAAGTTGGAACAGTGTCTACTTTTGTCATGACTGCAACTCAGACAAATAAAATGTGAAACTTTGGGGCTTCAAAACATAGAACAAAGGGTCCCTTGAGGACAGAAACCTGCTCACCTACCAGAAAAGGATTGTATAACAAGCGCTAACAATTATTTACAAGAGATACTGGCTTCAGGGTGTATAGTTACACTGCATATCAAGGATTAGCTGAACGAAACGACCTATCTGGGATGGTCTTATGCGAGTGCACACACTCATACAGAATAGTTCAGCCTGTTCCAAGATGCAGTGAACCTAAAAAAAATGAAGTGCTGTCTGTAATCGTACTGATAGGATAACCAGGCACAGCAACTGAACTAATAACAATTTGATACATTCCAGAAGTTAGACTGGAAATTCTGTCTTTTCCTTCCCTTCACGCGGAGGTCAAAGGTCAGTGTTACTTCCCCAGCGGAGTTTGAGATGATACTGTCCAGGAAGGGGACATGTGAGTGGGACAGGCTGTTGCTAACACAAGTGCTTGAAGTGTGATGTTTCACAGCAACCACTGAATCCTCCATTCTTAAATAAGTGAAAACAATGCGTCTACAGTCCCTTACTTTATCTGCATTCAGTAAATTGGAAAAAATAAAATAAAAAACAAAAACTAGAAATGGATTTTTAATTTGTTTTAATGTGTTTTGGGAGGGTCTCCTTGCTGATTTAAACAACAACACTCCATCCTTTGCAGAGCAGCTGCCTGATTACATATACTCAACTGATCACAGTTGAACAAAACCACATTCATGAGCAGAATGCAAGCAGAAATACAGTCTATATCTATCTAATGCCAGAAAAATCTAATTTATAAGATCTTACTTGCCAAACAAAATAGGATAGAAAATAAATATTTTACACATTCATCAATATTGTAGATTAGTCGATACATGATATGCAAAGCATGTGAGAAAGATATGCAGCACTATGCAAGTTCAAAGAAATTCAAAATACTTTTTAGACTCATTAAATTATACAATTACAATCATACAAACGGAGAAAGAAAAATCAAACTGCAAAAATTACTATAGTTCAGAAATCTATTTTAAATGATGTGATAAACGTGTTAAACATGTCCGCATTATGAATTTTATCTAAATGTAAATTCAGTTTCAATAACAATAGTTTTGATGTGTCAGTAATAATCACTGCAGTCATGATCACATCAAATTAAGGAGAAATTGTTTAATAAAAATTCTATATAATATGATACACAATGGAAAAATTACATCAATTACAATCAAAGATTGAAAGACAATAAAAAGCTACAATACAAATTCCATTGAGCGGGAGAACGATATGTGTTGCAGATGCAAAGAACCAAACACTACTGAAGTGTCAGTGCTATCAACATTTTCCTAAACACCGTCTGTATCTCAACACGAAGCATGAGTGTTTCATCACCCGTCATAAAGTCAAATATTTCATTTTGACATAACTCTTTGTATGTTATTCTGTTAAAATCAGTAAACTCTGATAATACTGGTTGTGTGTTGTAGGAATTAACACTCTCCTCTCGTGCGGGTGTCCAGGCTTGATGTCTTTCAGTGCAGAGTTTGCATGATCTCTCTGTGGATGCATGAGTGTTCGCATGATAACTATGCAGGTCATCTCTATTTCAAAATGTACAAGAAACTCTTTTCATTCATTTTTTTTCAGTTTTTCATTGTGATGAATTAATTTGGTTTGTTTTGAGGAAAAGCATCAATGGATGTGATGCTGTTTCCTCAAAAAGAGTTTTGCAGAAGCTTCCGGTGCTTGTTCAAAAAGTGTTCTTAACTTTTTAAGTAAAAGTGTAAATCGATTAAAGCAAAGGAAAAATGAAATCACAGTAGGTAACTACATGGGAGTGTAGTGAGAAGCGCTGAAGCTTTGTAAATACAATATAATTGGATTTTTTTGAATCACTCTTAGCTAATTTAAAACAAGATTTTTTGGTTTTACTGTGTTCCCTTAAGAAACAGTACATTACTGGAAATGAGTTTGCTTTTATTCTAAAAGAATATTTCTGAGATGACTAGATTCCTTTGTAGCTGAGAGAAAGCCTTGGATTATTTTGATTTATTTTCTGCAGTTTTTAGATATATGGCAGTCCTACGTACATTACGGTCCATCTCTTCGGTGGTTTAATGCATTCCAGCCAAAGGAAAATGAAAACTGATGAAACAGTGGGATTTGGGGTTTATAGATATGGCTTTTTTGCAAATCTGGAAAAAGAACTGAAGCAAAGCTTTGGCAGTATCAAGAATTTAAAGATGTAAAACAACAGAGATTGGGGGTGTGGGGCTCCATTGGAGAGTCTGCACATTCTTCCTGACTGTGCTTTGGTTTTCTCTATTTACTCTAAAAAATGGGATAACATGAAAGAGAGAAATGCAATTTAGTGTACATGGCCTGAATCCATGATAACAATACAGTTAAAAAAGAAAAAGACCATTTAAGTCCTGAAAATCCTGTCTTTGGACAAGCAGGAAGTCCGGGCAGTGACTGAGGAAGTGGTGCAAACTATTGAATTTCCTTGGTGTGAGTGAAGACTCTGACTGCAGAGTGCAGGACAGTCTGCAGCTGCTTGATTTGAACTTCTTTTTTTTTTTTTTAATTCTAACTATTATTTTAATAAAACAATCTGTGAGAAAATAAAAGCAGGATGACATTTTTCTGTATTATGTTTGGACAGAAATAGTTACTACTTAATGGAGGACAGTAGATGAAAAAAGTCAATTAAAAGAAAATCAAATATTGACCTCCACCAGATTAGTTGTTTTCTTTAAACCGTCATGAAAAGCTACATTTATTTTGAAACCGGCAAACCCCACGGCGCTGTTCCAGTTATATCTTTCCTATTAATAGGTCTGGCTCAGACTCACAATGTTCAGCTGTAACCAAACTCCGTCTGTCAAGTCACGTCCTCTCCCTGCTCTCCCTTCTCCAGTGTCGCTGCCGCCGGGCCGGGGGCTCTCCGGAGTGTGCCACCCTCCCAGCCACACAGACGGCAGGACGGCCTCGCGGCTGACTCTCACACGGCCCGGCGCTATGGAGGCTCTGGAACAGGATGGCGGGATCCTGGAGGAGGAGGAGGAGGAGGGATGGGAAAACAGCAAGGGACAGGACAAGGAGGGAATGGAGGCCTCGACCCCGGCAGGCTCCGGCACCGATGAGGAGACGGACGAGGATTCAGAGCCGGAGCCCCCGCCGGTCGTTCGCAGGAAGGTGTCCTTCGCAGACGCGTTTGGCCTCAACCTCGTGTCGGTCAAAGAGTTTGATCACGTCGAAGTGGCCGAATCGGAAGCCAGCCGGTCTGATGGGAGGGACGTGATCCCGGTAGTGGAGGATTTCTATATGTCTTGTCTGTTTACAGTTCCCTCATCCTCTGAGGAGCTGGAAGACAGGCTGCAGGCACAGATGGTGGAGCTGGAGAGCATTGAACTCCTCCCCGGGACCACCACGATCCGTGGCATCGTCCGGGTGGTCAACCTCTGCTTCAGTAAGTGTGTGTACGTACGTTTGACTCTGGATCACTGGAAGAGCCACTTCGACCTGCTGGCAGAGTACGTGCCCGGATCCAGCGACCGGAAAACAGACAGGTTCACCTTCAGGTACACAATGGTTCCTCCCTTTGAGAGGGATGGGGCCAGAGTGGAGTTCTGTCTTCGCTATGAGACTTCTGTGGGCACCTTCTGGGCGAACAACAAGCAAATGAACTACGTGCTGTTCTGCCACCAAAGAGCACACATGAAAGAGCCTCAACTGCAGGAGGAGATAAGCATCCACAAGGGCAAAAGGAGCTGTCTCAAAGCAAACAGGTGAGAAAACTTCAATATTTTTATCTAAACGGAGACAGCTAACAATGTCATGGCAGCTACAGTCTAATAAAATCTGATTTTTGGCTCCATTAGGGTATTTTGTAAACTCTATTTCGACGACGGGTTCCTGTGACTGAAGGAAAGGGAAGGAAGGGGTCCCATGTAAAGATCAGGTGCAGTGAAGGAAGTGGGGGCTGAAACCTGACACGGTTTGAGTGCTCTGTTTATACTGTCCTGCTCTTCTCATTAGCTGGAGTCAAGAGCAGCATAGCTTGTGTGGCCGGCCACTGCGTGTTTACAGTAAGCTGTTATGTAACGACTCAGGAATGGACGTTTGACCTGCAGAACACATATTGCCCTTTTATGGTTAGGCTGCTGCGCAGGTTTCCATGACGTCTCGCTGCGGAAAGAGAGGCAGATCTTGCCTTCTTCATCCATCTTCATGCCAATCAGAATCCCTTTTTTGTGTGTTTGAAGAATCACAGTACTACATCATGTATGGATGCTTTTTTTTTTTTGGTGTGAAAGATGTAGAAATTTGTCACCAGCAGAGATATACGAGTCCTGTACGACTGTATGAAAAATCCAAGCCCTGATAAACAGACAGTAAAAATCTGAAAAGTAAATTCTAGCATCTTAAACATTTTATTTCTTCAATCAGGAATGGGAGTGCAAGCGAGATGACCTGGGAGACCATTCTGTCAGAAAAATATGCTGGAGGTGTGTAGACTATTTATATTTGCATATTTGTATTTCTGTATGAGAGCAAACGATGGTTGATCCTCGTCTTTTTCATGTTTCTGTCGGACCAGGAGGAACACATAAACCCGGAAAGGGCGGCAGGAAGACAGTGAGCAGTGCAGGAGTACCGTCATTGCTACACCGCAAAGAAGACAAATCTTTGGTGAGGCAAACAAGCTCCTCTAAATGTCTATAATGTCCCACCAACACTGCCAAACGGCAAACACTACCAGACATAAAACAGCTGAGTATTAGTCATATGACTGCAGAAGCACAGTTTGTATTTGTCTCCAGCTGAGCTATGCTGAATGCATGTATCTTCTTTCTGGAGAGGTATGAATGGTAACTGAGTCAGACACATGTACGTACGTGCCTGGCCGCAGAGTACCGAGTGAGTTCTGACGGCACACGGGAAACCGGCCAACCTGTAACCCGAGAGCTCGTCATGTGAAAGCCGTTAATAATGAATGCAACGTGAATGTTAACACGCAGCGAAGCTGATTACGTAAACAAAGCTTGAGTGCTGAGGCTGCAGCGGCGCTGCGGGGAATTGAGTCATCACAACAAACGCGATACTGTGCAAAGACACTCTTGGAGTTTTTGTTGTCAAGTTGGTATTGACATTTTCTGAGACTGACACATCAGTGGCAAACTCTTGGTTACAATTCTGACTTTTGCCCTTTCTGACAGGTGGAGAGCGTGAAAAGCAGGCATAAAGCGACACGCTTGGCACACGTGCAGGACTACCTCTCCCAACGGAGGCTTCAAGCACCAGCGGCGTCTCCACACGTCTCAGGCAACGGCCAGAAGTCTTCTCAGCCTCTGCCACTGCCGTGGGGCGGCCCTGCCAGCTTTCTCGATAAGTGCCAAACGGCGCCACCCAACGAGAGTCCGCAGGTCCTCACCTATCATCAGATCCCGCTGCTGACGCTGGACTGGAACAATGATAAACCGCAACAGTGGGGCGCCGCTGATGTGGATGACATCTGGACTGGGAAAGCTCAAATGACCTTGTCAAAAGCGTCAGAGGAAAACACGCCTTCTGTTCTCTTTCATAACGGCGCAGATGATAGCGCCGATAGAGAAACCTCCGTGTGCGACGTATGGCAGACTTTTCTTAATGGGCCGAGCTGTGAGGACCATTCCGCCATTCCGGAGTCAGAGTGGCTCCAGACAGCAACATCAATGTCTCCCTCGAATGATAAGGAGCCCCACACCAAATATGCAGCAAGCAGTCAAGACTTTCCCGAATTTCGGGAAGAGACACCCACCGCGTTACACGGGCACACCTCGGCTGCATGTCAGCGGCTGTCAGATTCTTGCGAAACACTGTTGGCTAATCTCGCCTTGAATGCTGAAGACCACCGGCCAGACGATCCGAGTGTCAGCGGCCCGAGACATGACAACACAGCTACACAGGCCGCATCCCAAAGGTCACAGACAAACTCTGAAACAGACACTCCACAGGAATTCAGCCTCGAGGGGCCAACGCCTGTGTCCGAGCACTCTGTTGACTGTTCAGCAGAGTGTCACGCAGAGCCAGAAAGAGAGGGAATAATAGGAGGAGCAGAAGGAATAGGAGGAGATGAGCCCTTCACATCGCACATAGCTGACTTGGTAACAAGCTCAGGGGAGTCGCAGACAACAGACATGACAGCAATGCCAGAGTCTCAGAATGCCAGCGCCGTTGATAGGATCTCGCAGGGAGCAAGGCTGCATGGGGGTCTTTCTTCCAGCGGGAAAGGGGAGGCTACAGGTACTGCACACAATGCGGTAGATGACACGCTGGCATTTAGGGAGACAATCAGACAGGGGACAAAGGACGGGGCGAGCTCCGTTGTTTCCACATCCAGACAAGGTGTGGAGGAGGGAGTCGTGACGAACTCTGAGGAAAATAAAGTGCGTAAAGAAGAGGAGACATTCAAGGCGCAGGGAGAGCGTGAAATCTCCCTGAGGTATGCAGATGAAGCGCACTGTGAAGAATGTGGCCTGAGCCCAAACACTGAAAACCCATTAAAGGAGAATGAGAGGAACGAACATGAAATCAGATCAGCACAGTCAAACACAGGTGGATTCGAGCCATACCAAATATGTGAGAAAAACTTGAATGAAAATTACTTCAAGGCAACTAAAGTAAACGAACATGAATCGTCAAATATCCAAGATATTGAAGAGACAGAAGAGGAAACATCCGACAGTACCACCAGGAAACAAGAAGAGAGCCTTATGAGTGGAGATGTAGAAATGATCCAAGCAATAGACCAAGAAATAAACCCATCAGTACAGATAATACCTACAATGTTATCATGGGAAATGAGAAATGTTTCCCAGAAAGCCGACAATGCATGCAGACATTATCCAACAGACGAGCCGAAACCCTTAGAGGTTATAGACCCGGGATGGACTCGAGCGCAGGAAGAAATGAGGGGTCAAAAAGAGGATGTAGGAAGAGAGATAAACCTGGAGGATTTCACAGCAAAGAGCGCTGAGAGAAAAGATACTTCAACAGAACACCAACCTGAGAAACCAGACAGAACAGACAAAGATAAGAGTCGGAGAGATGAGAGGGTGAGTATTGGAAAGTTGAAAACCGATGCAATGAGGGAGCTGATGGGTAATGTGGAGGGCTCTCGGGGGAAGAGAAAAAATGCACCAGCCGAATTGAAAGAACAAGAGTTGTCAGCAGAAGTCGAGAGCTCCCCACTTGTTGAATATAAAAGACTGTCAGGTGGAACAAAAGACACTATTACAGCAGAAAATACCACATCTCTTGAAGTGATAGGGCAGGGATTGGAGGAGATGTTCATCGAGAGATTTGCAGAAGATCTGATCTGGGGGATCATGGAAGAGGTCTTCAGTCTAGAGTTGCCATCCTTGAACAGAGACGTAAATGTTGATAGAATGAGCTGCAGACCGACCGACACTACACCAAACTGCCATCTTTTTGTTGGGAAAGACGACGATGACACTTTCGATTCAGGTGTTTTCTCTCTGGTAGAATTTCTTCAAGAATCCAACGTAAGTCTCTGTCAAGACCCGGAACAAAAAATGAGGTCTCCAGGCATTGAATCGTCTCACGAGGGGGGAAGCCAGTCACTCACCGCTGCCGGACAAACACATGTTCTCTCCAAGCTGCAATCAGATTTCAATTCAAGTGATGATCCAAGTCAAAATCTCACCTCCGCTTCAGCTCCTCACAGCTGGCAGGTACTGAAGAATCAGGAAAACGACCCTCAAACAAGAGAAAGATCACTTCCTCGTCAGGAGGCAGGGAGGCAGACAGACGTCAACCTCAAAGAGACGTTCAGTTCATCAGTTCACCAATCTCACTGGAGCTCCTCCCCAGAGAAAATAAGAGAGTCTTCATGGTGGATGATATTATACATCATCAGTCACATCACCAGACTCCTCATATGCATCCTCTTGGTGGGCGGATTCTTCGTTGTCGTCTTCCTCTACGATTTCCCGGCGTTCTTCGGTCTTTACATCTTTTCGTTGTGCTGGTGGTTTTATAAGTGGAGGAGATACAGGGTGACAACAAAACAAAGGATGGTGGGATAGCGTGAGGCCAGAGAGGGAAATCAACGGTGCTCCAATGATGGGCGACGCCTTTTTAACACCAATGCATTGGTTTCAATTCCGATGTTGTTACGCTCAATTTATGGTAAAGAAGATGGAAGCTGGAACAAAAATGACTCTATACAGAGTTATTAGGTCGTGTGTGTGTCTGTGTGATTGTGAGTGTTTGGATGAGTGTTTTTATAGTCGGTTTCCAAATCAGTTAGTGCTGTGATTTTCAAACTTTTCTTTTTTGCTGTGCAATTACTTAAAACAAAGCAAAAAAACTACAATGACAAGGTTTTTTTTTGTTGGAAGCGTTCACTAGAGCTGAAATGACAAAATTCAATGCATCACAAGTTCTCAGTTTACCTCCATTCTTCAGTTTGGTTCTTTAAGATTTGATTGAATACATAAATCTAGAGCATTGATTAAAAAAAAAAAACAGTGAATAATAATAATAATAATATTCACTTATAACTGAATGTCATAGGTTCAGTATAATTGTTTGTGTGTCATGTGTTGCTGTGTTTCATGGGCCCAATACTATTTTAAATCTACCAAATGGAACAAAGTGAATTTCCTTGATTTTCTTGAATAAAAGAAATTCAAGCAGAAATAAAGGGAACAATTGTTTTTTCTTCCTTTTTTTTCAACATAGAAATGCCATAAACTTAATTCAAAGCTCTGTCATATTTCATAAATGATTTATTTACATTGCTCATCTCAGTCGCATTACCAGTGTGCTCAGTGTGGGAAAAGTGTCCTCGTGTTATTTACAGACAGGCTGTTTCAACATTTCAAGACTCATTCATTGTTTTTGCAACTCTTTTTACCGAGCAGAGGGAGAGTGATTGGAATAAATTCCAAGTCTTAAGAACATAAAAACAGGAATTAAATATGATTGTGATGTAATTTTACACTTTTTGGGAGAAGAGTGTGAAGATAATCTTATAAAGTAAATCATCTCAACCCCGGTGACACGTCTTCTTCTGTAATTCTCAACGGCCTTCATCTCAAAGTACTCCTCCGTCATTTTAATTTTAGCTTCAACCGACAGTAATGGATTTTTAATGACAATTTTAACACAGCGAGTGAATATATTACCTTAGCAGGTCACACAAAATGACTATATGATTATAATACGAGGATAACAAATGCACAAAGTATTAATTATATTCATATGCTCTATAGAAATTGAAACGAAATTTAACTGAAGGACATCAGTTAGTTATCAATTATTGTTTGGATGTAACTTTGCCATGGATTTATGTCGTGTGTATTCATTGAAAGACCACTAATACGAGAGAAACTGGAAAACGAACCTAGGCATTAAATTTTGCCTTTCACATGAGTAATAATTGTGACATTTAAAGAAAAGAAAAAAATACTCCCCTGCTGCTACTGTGGGTGTACTCACATATTTAAACCTGCCAACCCTGAGGAAAGTGTCGGATTTCTTCATAAACTGTGCGCGCTGCCAAAAAACACACTTACCACTTGGAAAATGAAACAGACATCAAATCTATCAGCTTTAAAACTACTTTCCTTTCACATTCACGGCATGTTCTGAAAACAAAAGATTCAATAAATGGTAAAGATGATAACTGGAAGGAAGACATACCTGCAGAATAATACATTATTAGTTTCAGCTCACTTCTGCATCTTGTACAAAAGAAAAAAAAAAGAAAAAAAGGAATGTTCTGAACAAATTGTAACAACTTGAAAACATATTCTGCAGCGCAATGAACCCTCCAACTAGATTGACACGGTCTAAACTTTCACTTTGGCACTGTATTCGCTCCACTGCGTTTGTGCTGGGGAGGCCCTCGTATCAGTCAGCGGCATTATCTGTTAGTCCACCTCCAGCTGAGCAGTTTCACTGTGTGACACTGTGCGCGATAAAGTGGCAGCTTGAGTGACACTGCAGTCCAGTTGAAGTCACTTGATCCTGTCTGGGGTATGCTGACCTTTTGTAAATTGGCTCCGATCCCACGCTGGCACCTTTAGCAAACTGGCTAAAAGCCAATGTTGGCACAGCAGAAGGCTACTCTTCGCAGGGCACGGCTCCGAAGAGGCACAGTGCAAACCTGGCACGCAGACTGTTAAGCGTGCGCGGGTAAAAAGTAGCAGTGGTGGAAAGGAACCAGGAAACAAGGACCGAATCTTGATTAAGCAAGGTTACCCCAGAGGTGTAACACAGCTTGTTATATTCCAGACTAACTCACATGCCAACGTGTACGGATTAGGAATTAATGAGCGCTTCAGGAGGGAGAAGAATAGTACCACATGTTAAAGAAAAAAAAAAAATCAGACGGCAGTGAGAGATACGGTTGGTTTGCGTTTGCATTTTTCAAGATGCTCTGAGGGCTGTTTGATTGATACGCTTCGGTGGGGGAGAAGTCTGGGTCAGCAGGTTCAATCCAGTCCTCTTCGGTTTCCTGAGGTGACAGAGGATCACTGACTGATCTGGATCACACGCCGCATCTTGTGACGAAGACTAAAATGAGAGCGCCGCTGCACCCCTCGTCCGGCCTCTCACATTACAATGTGTATACAGGACTGTGTTGGTATTCGATGCTGCGTACGTGCACATGTGGGGAAACGGGCTCAAACTAATAACAAGATGATCCTGTGATTGAGAATCAAAGGCACATACTGTATTTGAGTATCAGCACTTAGCACTGGTATTCTACTGATCAGCATCAGACAAAACTTTAAGACACCGAAAAAAAAATTTAACTGTTTTTCTTCCTAAAGTTGCACAATAATTTGTAAAATTGCATCGTACCAGGAAGGGAAACTGGCAGAAAGAAACTTAAAGACAATAAAATAGAATTGGTTTTACCGTCAAGGTATAAATAACAGTTTGGTTAAATGATGCAATATCTATGCTTTGTTACCATCATCGTCTTTGCTGCAGAGCCATCCTGTTGTGGCAGGATATTAATGTTCATCCACGTGGAAAAAAAAAAAAAACCAAACAAACAAAAAAAACAAAGACTTCTATGACAAAAGGTGTCATCTGCATAGTTGACATATGCTCCCCGTCAAACTTGCTAATGACATTTAGCGTTAATGGCCCTCACAAGATCAGCAAGCCACACATGCCATGTGCGCTGATACTCCCACATGCTGTACTGTGTCATGGCTGGCTTCTGACCTGGGTGCTGTTAACAGGCCGGTTGATTTATCTTTAGCCCGGCGTTCACGTCATCCATAATTTCCAATAAGCACTTCAGCTGTTTATTAATATGAATTACTGCTTCACCGGACGACTCGGTTTGAACGTGGTTTCATATTTTATGGATTCCTTTCAAGTATAAATGTGGAAAAACAATTATGAACCATGTTTCCTGATTTTCAGATCAGAGGTTTGTTTTAATGTGTTTTACTGAGATCACTGTAATTAAATGGTAATTTTGTCATATATTTTTTTTAAAGTGTGGTTTCATTTGTGTGTGTGTGAAAAAGATGTATGAGCATTTCGGGAAATTCCATTCTATTCTCTTCTCTTCTTTTCTATTCAGAAAATAAGTTGTGTACACCACCTTCAGGCATAGGCAGCTGGGATTGGCTCCTGTCCAGGGGACCCTAATTTGGAAAAAAGCAATATAAAAGATGGATGAATGTTTGGTCAACAACTTTCTATGTGAATCATTTTTAAGTTGCAATGCTACCTTTTATCCAGCAGATGCCAATGCAGCCCCACTTTTCAAAGCGCCCACCCATTCAGAGGCTCTCTCGCCAAAATCTTGGTCAAAGGTTTTGCTCTATGCCAAAATAAAATTGCCCGATCGGCTCAATCGAATGCGATCTGCTCATCTTACGCTGTAATTCATCGCTGCCACTGCAGTCCAACCCATAGGATGACACACAAACACACACGCAGCGAACAGTCTATGATCTCCCTGTGGCAAAAATCAGTGTGCAGTGAAGTGCACTGCCGGGGACAAGAGGGTGCGTGAGGACAGGCTGTGTGTGTGGAGGGGAGCACAAAATGAGGCAGGGCCGTGCTGTGCAGCCTGAAGGGACCGGAGGCGCTCTGCTGACAGATTGGAGACCTGACAGACTGCATCGTCCACACTCTCCCCGGTCCAGGGAACAACTTTTCATTCATCCATCTCTCCTCGCCGCCTCTGCAGCCTCCCTGTCGGGGTCCTGCGATCTGCCCCCTTGACCTTCATCCTCACCGGACGTCGTCTGTCCGGGTACCCCACCCAACCCCGGCTCGAAGACACGCACTTTCAGTCTCCCCTCCACCTCCTCCTCCCCCTCCTCCCGCCTCGCCTCCTCCTCTATGCTTAGACATTCCCAGATGTCCGCTGGCTCTTGCATCACGGAGACTGCCAGCCGTTCTGCTGTTGCCACTTGGCATTTGAAAGTTGTGCGTGCGTGGGACGCCATCGCCCATTATTCAATACTAATTGCAGTGCGCTGCCTACTGAAGGATTTATTTAAGAATAGAGCGATGGCATTGCCACCATCCTCCATACGACTGCAGGTCGTTTCTGAGCATCCTTCTGTGCTTCAAGTGAGATTGAGAACGAGACGCAATCTGATCAATGGAGCATCTCATATTTTATTGCTGATATTTCTATAAACCTAATGAAACCCTTGAATAAATTTGTGTGTTTAAGCAGATGGAAACAATCTTTCTAAGAAAATGAACATTTCTGTCCTTACATATCTTTACAGATATGGTTGGTTTTTTTTTTTTTGCTCCCCCTTCATCCAGTATATCTTACTTTTTTATGGCACTCATTACAGAGCTCCCACTTTCTTCGCTTTCATTTGCGGTATTAACGTGAGATGGCAGAGTTGTTTGTCATCTTTAGTGCTGTCGGCTGGGTTTTTTTGTCATCACAACGAGGAGGTGTGAGGAAAGAATGAGGAGGAAGACGAGCAGGAGGAGGAGGAGGAGGAGGAGGAGGAGGAGGAGGTGCAGATATATCACTCATACAGAACGGCTCGTTTACACCAGGCTTAGATTTTTGTCACGGTTTTTGGCTGAAAAAAATGGAACGGCCCAAAGAGGTCGACCGGGTGAAAAGATTCTGGTATCTTGAAAATGTGAAAATGCGGAATTTATAAAATAAAATCCCACTTATGTAACACGTCTCATGATAAAGATACAGAAAAACATCCCACTGAGAGAGGTGATGGCGAGAGGGGGCTTTGTAGAGGCAGCGGTGGATTACAGCGTTTCTTTTCTCTTAAAAAAATAACCCTTTTTTATTTGGAAAAAATAGCACAAGTGCTGGCTGGAGTGCTTTGTGAAGATGGACACTTTTTGCAGTGCAGGATGAATCACGATGAGCTGTTTTCTCTGCTGTCCTGCGATCCGGCCAACTAATACAAGGAGACGTGCCATTCCTGAGAAAATTTCCCCCAGGCCTCTCTTTTTGAACCTGGTAGAAAACCCACAATGCACTTTTTGTTTTGTTTTTTTTTTATAAGCATGTTGTTGGGTCATACAGTAATTTTCAAGGCCAGAAGCATTTTCATTCTCAAAAGCTAACAATACGATCAAAACATGCATCCCGTTTTCATACGCAAAACATGATTTTACCCTAACAAAGATTGTTTCCATGCTGGAGCTTAGGTTTTTAAATGCTGTGTTTATATGCATCAATGCATTGATGTGTGCAGAATCTACACTTATGGTTATGTTATCGACAATAGCACCCACTAGTGGCGCAACTTTCTAACTACATGCTCTTCAGCGTTTCTGTCATTTCGTGTAAATGGGCATCATTTTCAAAGCCATGCCAAAAAGACTGGCGGAGCCAAGGACAGAATGTAACTGCATTATTTCATTCTCAAAAGGAGCTTTTACACGTATTGTTAATAATATCAAACACACACCTGTCGACTAATCTCTGCTGGAAAGAGCCAGAAACCAGACTGTGGTGAGCAAATGTATGCACTGCATACATAACTCTGGCTGTTCAGTGACGCTGTTGTTCGTGCTGTCTAGCTCCCTCCTTTTGGGGTTCGCAGAGACTTTCGAAAGTGTGTCAAACGAGAAAAACACGACCCGGTACCACCTACAGGTTGAGCAGGATGGCCTCCATATTTTCAGAGCGCCTATTTAGCAAACACAGTATAGTGATGAGTAGAAACCTGCAACCTGACAACATTGAAAAAAATCTGAAAATGCTATTTTTATTTTTTTTAATAAAGCTTTTTATTTATTCATGAAAAATATTGTGAAATGAGCAAAAAAAAAAAAAAAAAAAAACGTCTCTAAAGATCTGTAAAAGGTTAATACTTTCATTTGGCCACATTTGATACACGACTTTCTACTGTTGCCTGCGTTATAATGTGGTATTTGCACAAAAGTTTCCTAAATATGACTTTAGCATCATTATATGGCGTGACAGGCCAGATTTTGCACAATAAGAGCATCATGCAGACACCCATTTTCAAGCCTGCAACAGATACAATCAACCGCATTATCAATAGATCTTCCTGAACAACATCCAGGCGTGTTGCCTCAGTTCGACATTTTGATGGCACCGATGTGTTAACACGGCCAGTAACGGACAAAAATAAACAATACGGAGACGACTACTGGACCAAAAATGGAGGAACTCTCTAACTATACGGCTGTGGTCCTGACCTGTGTGACACAGGAGTGCCATTCATCTACATTATTCTCATAAATTCCAAAAATATTACACATACTGTAGGCAAATCTTAGCCAGAAGCAGTTTAGTTTTGCCAAATTTTGGCCAATAAAACTAAATTTCATTATTTATTTAATTTTGGATTGACATAATGTTTCAGTATGCCACTGTGATTTTCTGGTTTTCTTTGTTTTCTATATCTTTTGGCCTTTTGTGGCGTAACTGGTGAACATAGGTTGTCTATGCAGCTACTTATCAAACCACACACCAGTATGTTGAGTAGGAATAGCTATGAGTCTTTGCCTGAACAAGAGTGAGTCACGAGTCAGTTAAATTAACCAAAATCAAGCTTGGTTCAGTTACTCAGACTTATGTAAGCACATGATCTGACCTGTGAGAGTAGAACAAACCCACTTGTCTCAATTTGGTTGCTACGATAAGAAACAATATTAATACAAGCTGGTGTATTTACATTCAATATCATGGATACTCCAGACCAGTGCAGTCTTTTCTTTAATCCACTCCTGTCCTCAAGACCAGTTTTCAAATTACCACCATCGTTTTTGAGCCTAATTCTAAATGAAAACAAAGAAAAATGTGCTTGTAAATACTGAACCATTATTGATGGTTGTTTGTCATTTGTCACACTTTGATTAACAGAGACTGCTCTGATTCTTTCACCGAACTCTGAATCATCATCTGTCGAGATTTTTTTTTTAAAAAAAGAAGACAAAGTAATGAGGCAATTTGAAGAACGTAGGAAGTAGAAACATTTATGTTAAAATACGAAGATTAAAAGCAAATAACAGATCCCTGAAGCATAGTAACGCAGTATAAATACCACCACAATAACCACGGGGGGGGGGGTGAGTATTCATGGATCATTGTTCAGGGATAATCAAAGGGGGTTTTTTTTTTGCTGCATGTCTCGTGCGTCACCTCCACCGTCATAAATGTAAATAACTCTTATTTTGTTTTTGATTACAGCGTCTTACAGCTGACCCAACGTGAGTCACTGCCAAAGCCGCTCCGGCGGCAGAGCTCGTCCAAAAGCTGCCAGCTGTCGTCAGAATTTTGACGGGTGACTTGATGCGAATGAGTCGTCTGATTAACTCGAGCAAAGCGTTCCTCAGAAAAACAAGCCGAAGCTAACGGTCCTCCCGGTTCTATCGCAAAAAAAACAAGGCTCATAGCCTTAAGTTTCCTCTTTTAACTGACCGAACTTCAAACGCTCATGTGGATCCCTACAGCAACACTAATAATATGTTTTTGTATCTCAGGCTTAGAGTCACCTCCTAATTAGCCGGCCTTCAGCTCGCTTGTTCCGTTCTTGCCAGCACAAAAAAAAAAGTTTTCTGGGAGTGAAATTGTTGGACTGCGTGTGAGAAAATGTCAAAAGCAACTTTCTGGAGTGAATAACAAAGGAACCAGGAGCCAAATGGAAATGTGAATTGGTGTTCTCCGAGCTACAAATCTTCAAATCCACTTCATTAAAGGCTGTTATGCAACGTGCAGCGAGGCTGGATTAAATGAAATAAACTTCCAGAAGACGCTAACGATGCTTAGATGCGGCTCGGAGACAAAAACAAATAAATAAATAAATAAATAAAATGCCTTATAGGATTCTGCTGGACAACAAGGGTTAAGAAAAGCATTAGAGATGAGCGGGCTCTGAGTGTGCGACAGTCAGAAGACAAGTCGTCGGCCTCTCTGAAAGCCCTCAGTAAATCTGTCTGCATGCCATTTAGAGCGCTGGCCTGACCTAAATGTCAGAGCAACATTTGACAGAACCATCTCTCTCTCCGGCTCTACAAAAGGGTTAAATCACTCAGACACAGCTTGCCATGTCTGTTTATTTTAAAGGCCCTCAAGGTCGTGAAAGACTAGTAAAATGGGTTCTGAATGAGAAGGAGCTGCTAAAGCTATTGACATTCACTTGTACGCTTCCGAACCTCTTAAAAGCATTTTTAAAGCCTCGAGAAACACATTCTGATTGTTGAGTCCATTAAAACATCACTAACTACACTATATTTTGGGTAAATAAGTAGTACTTCATGAAAGGAACCTAATAAACCAAATCAATTAATCTTTTTTTTGTTTAAAAAATTATTCTAATATGGAATATTTTCTGTCAAAGTTGACCATGACATGCAACACCATTCAGCTCTTCAGATTAAAACAAAATACATCCATTACATACAGTATCTCACCACATAATAAGATACATGTCTTTTTTTTTTCCTCAAAGTAAAATGATTTGTTTTGATCATTCGGGGATAGTTTTCAGCAGAAGGAACAGATTTCTTGGTGATTCATTCAGTGAGTCTGCAGCCAAGGTAAACCGTGTCATTCCCTCTCTCTGCCTGTGTACTGTATGTGTTTGTGCAACGTACCCATCGGATTCTTCTCGTTACTAGAAATCTTTCGGCGTATCTGTTGTGCGGAGCATGTGCGAATCTCCACATTTACATGTGGCCAAAGCCAAATGTTTTCACATGTGGGTGTATATGGGGGCAGGGGTGTGCAGAAACGCCGCGGAGCGTGCAGAATATGCGGCTGCGTCATGCGGCCATGTGTGGGCAGCTTACACAAAAGCGTGCACCATATTGAGAAACAACATATTGCTGGCAGCCTGGGCTCACAGGAGCGGTTTTTATCAGCGAGCCTTCTCCCTTTCGCACTATATTCGTCTCTTTTTTCAGAAGAAAAGGTCACACATAGAGCAGGGCTGTCTCTCTCTTTTGATTCAACTTTAATCTTTTCCCTTATTTCAACTTTTGTTTTTCTCCTCTGTTGCCACTTCTTCTTTCAGCTCAATTCTACCTCAGCATTTCGTCCTGAAACCATCTCCACAAGCAATTTTTTTCTTTTTTTTTTTTTTTTGCAGATCTGAGTCATATAATGGTATAGGCTGACCAAATCAAAACGCATTTCATCTGACTCAGAAATTTAAGTCAACACAGCTGGCACAGTCAATATAGAAGGCTGACATCGCTGGTATTATACTGTCTGCTAAGAAAGTGCAACAAGTTTGAAAGAAATGCTGGCTTTGAATGGGTTTGCAGGCTGTGGGTAAATTGAAGTTATCAAAAGCAGGGTGAGACCAGTCAGGTAAAAATGCATCACATAAATGGAGCCAAACACGGTCAACGATATTCACGCCGCGCGCTGTTGTGTCAACGGACGCCCAAAATGCGATGAGAGTTTAATAAAAAGTCGAAAGAAGATGTTTGCTTGCTTGGATCGCAAAAGAAAATGAAAATTGAAAAAAAATGAGAAAGTCTGCGTGAAATCTAAAATCTGAAATGACTAAATTATCCTTACAAATGTTCAGTTTAGTCCCATTTAATTCTTTCGCACTATTTCTTTCTTTATGAGTCTGCCAGCAGTTGCCTTTCATTCCCCTCCCATGTCCTGACTTCACCTCCCCCCCCCCCACTGTCTCCTCTTCCCCTCAGCCGCACTGTTTCACCCTGCAACTTTCTTTCACCGACGCTTTAATGCGAGGCTCGTAATCCTCTTGCTTTGCTGGCTCGGAATCCAATGCTTTCTGCTAACACACAGATGCAATGCGATCGCAACCGCGCATAAAGGGGGACGCTAAGTAAGATGGAAGCCTTGCATATAAGGGAGGGTGTGAGATCGAGAATTGTCACAGAAAAACAAAGAAAGAGGATTTATGAAGGGCTGCAAGTCCTGGAAACTGTAAAAAAAGGAAAAAAAAAAAAAGGGGGATATTAGACAAGACATGGAGGAATGAGAGGATTGAGAAAGTAGATGTGAAGATGAAATGGAGTGGATAGCACCTGAGAGTCACTGCAGTGTGATGAATGAAAGGAAAGAAGGATTCTAAGAAGAAGAAGAAAGGAGAGTGAGGTGAAGAGATCGATGGGACGTGTCCACAGCCGCCGTGTATGAGGTGACCCTGAATCCCATCGATCTTTACTGCTCAGTTATCGTAAATCATCAGCATCAAGTTTTGAGCATGTTTTTTTTTAATGACAGTATTTTAGTGTATGTTTAATAATCTTGATTTACATCATCCAAACAAGTTATTGAATGGTTTTCTAATTGAACATAGTTGAGGAGAATGATGCAACAAGGGAAATTTGTATAAAATTAATTCTGCTTTTACAAGAATACTAGTGTTTGTTTGATTTGTTCATAGCAGGAAATAATAGCTTAGTGGGACTTGATTGTTTTTGTAAGGAAAAAAATAACTTTTCAAACTAATAATTTTAATTACGAACATTCTGAATGGGTTCTTTCATTATTTCGGTCACAGGCTCTTTTTTCCCATCCTGTGTCCTCATTTAGCTTTAATGAAGACCTGCTGCATTGCCTGCGGTGCAGCACTGTTAATTGTTGACAAAATGAAAAATGAAAATCCTGCTCGCTGAGGACCGTGCACGGTCTGTAAAATATAAAACCGATGGGATCATTTGGACAGAAACACCAAACACGTTCGACTTTTAGGCCCCCGTTTCAAGTCAAAGCGCCTTGGAGCGCCCAGGAGCAAGTGCGCGATTCAAAACAAAACCCATCAAAAACAGACCAAAGTAGGCAGAAATGCAATCAGAGGAATATCCGCCGCAGCAGTGGTCCAGCAGTCTTCAGTACAGACGATCCCCACAGTGCATAAACTGTTTCCAGGCAGAGGGGATCTAAGTGCACACACATTTGTCTGCTTTTTTTTTTTCCAGTGCAGAGTCAGGATAACTCCCCAGGGAGCTTCCTGCTCCCAGTGGTGTTGGTGGAAGAAGCTGCCGCAAAGACTAGCAGACTGCTACAAAACCTAGCACACACTCCCGATGCCTCGCGCAATCCTCTACAGTCCAAAACAATCCACCAAGTTGTTCAGAAGGTCAATCCATAGAATGGGTGATACAGCACGGATACATCGGCGTTATCCACTCCTGGTCACTCATTTCTCCACCACGTTGCATTGATGTAGGTCAGGGTGAAGTCTCCGCTTCTGGAAGGGAATGATTGCCAGATTGCTTCTCCCTCAATCTCTTTACGGCATTGTTGCTGCTGTTCAGTCATGGTAGCTTTGTTAGAGCGCGAATTGCGCTACTTCCACTGAGCTGTGTATCAGCTGGGATCAGAGTGGAAGCAATGAATATTTTGTCCTCCAAGCTGATGTGTTTAAAGCAGGAAAGATGTGTTTAGCTTGGAATGAGCTACTGGATTGAAGGCCCGATCAATACATTGCAAGTAAGTTCAAATCTCAGATAAACATGACTTGGAATGAATCACTAAGTATGAAATCTTCCAGGCAACAATTGAGTATGTCGATTCGTTTCTTTTCCATAAAATAAACACTCCACATGTCCATCAGCATTGCTGTAGAGCCCAGCATGACTCAGTCAAAGGGTCTGTGACTGAAGCTGTGATGGTTTTCCACTTGGTTTGTGATATTTCTCTTACATAAGAGTATTAGCATCCAGGTGACACATTTCTGTTCCGTTTCTGCCTATTTTACTGTGTGTCCCCTGAATGCTGCCTTCCTCCCAGCGATTTGGACATTTCCCCCCCACGCTGCAACACACACACACACATACACGCACACACACCTCACAGAAAGCCCTGTCTGAGCTGGGAGTCTCCTGGGTCTGATTAATGCTCTCTCTGCAGGACTCCCAATGGGAGATCACTCATACGGCGTGCACACACACACACACACACAAACACACACGCTTTTGAAGCGATACTTGTGTTGCCCGCTCACTGACATAACGAATTCCTCACTTCTTACCCTAATTTCTCCCTAAACTTCCCCCAAAATGCATTGAATTCTCAGGTTTTGGACTCCGCAAATAAAGTCAAACCAGTGTGAGCGGAGATGCTGCCACATACTGAGCCATGCAGCCTGAGTGCTGCTAACAAGGCGTTTGGCACCAGAGGCAAAAAGAGAAGACATCTTCTATCCAGTAATATGTTGGCTTATGAGTGTGGAGAGAAATCTTACTTTCACACAAGATAAAATATATAATGACCTTGTATTTTTTTTCTTGAATTATATTCTCCAAAAAGCAATTTTTCTGCTACTATTTAATTTTTTTTTTTTTTTGAACCAGAGTTCATCATAGTTCACATGGAAGTTTGTCTTTCAGTGTTGTGAGCATGATTCAGAGTTATATTGAGAGGCGGCACTCGAGCTACAACCTGTACTTTTAAAAATGCTCTGGAGTATTACCAAAAAAAAATAAACTGTGGCAACCTCGTCATCCCGTTCCTTTCAGAATGGCTCATCTCACAAAGTGATGTATAATTATCTCACACACTGTCACGACGAGTTTCTCCGGGTGTCTGGATATTGAAAGCAGTACATCCATTTTTTTACCAGGCAATTTGGGAAGATTTGAAGAATTTGTTTTCATAGCCTTTTCCTGAAAGGCAGATATTGGCGTCTCTTCTGTTTGAAAATATCTCAAATTGTTGAAGAGTGAGTATAAAGACAGTTAAGTCTCCTTCCAGGGGGTCTGTGCCGACAGTGAGTATTCTGAAGAAGAGATGTAGAATAGATTAGAAATAATTTAAAAATCCCTGGGGGAAATACTTGATTTTTAAAAAAAAAACAATAGATAAGTTATGCTAATTAATAGTCCTTTGTTTTCTCTTTTTAAATTCACATTTGCACTGATGACTCAAAATGAGCCCAGCGTGAGTCGGTCTGTGTGTATGTCGTGTGTTTTCTGGCAAACATGTCCAGGATGAGCCTGCCTTTCTTCTGCTGTTGGTTTGGATCAGTTTGCATCGTTCTCTTTACTCTCCCTGAAGGATGCGAATAAACACCCTTTCAGCATTGCGCAGGTCACCGACACGATGAGACTGATTTTACACCCATCTTCAATATTGAGTTTATCCAATCTAGGGCCACGATTCGTGATTCATCCCAAATGAAAAAGCCTGTCAACAGATCTTGACACGAACTCAGTCCTGTGACATTTGAGTCCTTGACAAGGTGTGGTGACATTTTTAATGCCCAGCTTCACAGCCATAATCGAGTGTACAGATGAAGCAAAAAAACCTTCCTCACCATGAACAGGAACAGAGGCGGCGGTGGTTTGACTTAGGTAACTCTATAGTTACCATAGTAACATGTTCCAAGTAGCAAAGTCTAACCTGTGTGAAAACCTTGTGAGCAGAAAGCATCAAGGTTCAGCCAAGAATTGAAAGAATCGAATGTTTTTAATATTCATTATTTCATTTTTACTTTAAACATCAATTGTGAAATAAAATCTAGCAAATCGATCTTTCACAGGGATTTCTTTTGAAAATCAGCTATCCCCTCTTCAGAACGTACACGTGTCCTCTTCCCCAGTTGGCTCTAAATCTTGCTTTCACTACCTGTCTCTTTCTGTGCTAACAAGGGGAGAGTAAAGGGAGACAGCTTTGTTGTGGTTCACTAACCGTGAGGCCAGTGAACCGTGAGAGGACGGGTATAGGCTCTATACTGTGAGACAGAGTGTGTGGATGTACAGTGAGAGAACGGGAGACAGGGAAGTTGGAAGGGATTTACATCAGCGTGGCTGTGCGCAAACCGAAGTGTGCATGTATAGAAGAGAGAGAGAGAGAGAGAGAGAGACTGCTTCAGTCCAGTTTTCTCCATTGCTTTCTGCAGCAATTGATTTTAGTTTGAGTGACAGGCGAAAGGAAACAGCACCTCAGTCTAGTGCTGTCAGCTTATGTGAATAACTGCCTGTACTCTCTCTCTCTCTCTCTCTCTCTCTCTCTCTCTCTCTCGCTCTCTCTCTCTCTCTGTTACCTCCATCGTTCTCATCAACACACAAATGAATACTAACACAGAGCCACACAATGGAATACAGTTTGTTACTGAATAATTTAACTTCCCCACCCTGCAGAGAAGAAAAAAGAAAACTGCACCGACCAGCTTAAATAAACATAAGAAAAGATGCACCATTGTAACACCAGCTTAGCTTAAATTAAGACCAGGGCGAGCAACATAAGATCATGAAAGCCAATATAACAAAAAACAATATGAAACCAGCCTAACCAGCATGCGATCAGTTGAACCAGCATTTAAATAACCAGAGTGAGATAAAAACAGGTGAAGCTGTATAAATGGAGCTTATACAGCCCACCAACATAAGAAAACAATAAACCAGCATGAAACCAACACCAGAAGAAGACCAGCTTAAAAAAAATCATAATACAATTTTACGTCGACATATATAACCAATAAATATATATGTGGCTCATTCATTAAATTTTTCCTTCAATACACTCCATTGTACTGAATGCAGACGTGAAATGTCTGGTGTGTGTCTCCACAGACCAGATTTCCTCCTGTCCCATCAAGAATCAGGTTAGTTCAGGACAGATTTCACTCCCGACCTGAAAGCAAAATGAATTTGGAGCTGCTTCAGGTGTCAGGTTGCAGACAAAGGTATGAAAATAAGCAGAGTGAGAGAACACCTCAGTGAAAACATATCATGCCGGTAATTGCTCATCATCAGCGGCAGTTGCCTGTATACCTTGTCGGTGAGCGTTAAAAGCAGGGTGAAGAGCGAACGCTGCATACAGTAGGACTGCTGTGTTGCCATGGCAATGGTCTTTGCATTGACTTGTTGGGAAAAAAAAAAAAAAACGCTCGGATTTTGCACTCTCTTTTTTCAAATCCTACTTTATTTCTTTCTTCCCAAAGGCTCTTTTGTGTTCTGTCTCACTGTCTGTGATGTGCACACATCCAATAACGGGAGCAACGACATAAACAGATACATATAGTGAGCTATTGATGGAGGCGTAGTCCTTTTTCCTCCCTTTTAAGTCAAAAGTCCACCGTATTGTAGAATGACTTCAGTATTTCTGCAGGGAAGAATGGCGACTGCAGTTTTTGAGGCAGACTGGAGCTATTTTTGAGGCATGAGAAGTCATGGTAAATGCTCAATGGATTTCACTTATAGAGCACTTTTCAATCGCTTGAGGAGAGCCCGAAGCGCTTTACAGTGCTAATCACATTCACCCGTTCACACGCACGTTCACACACGACAGTCATGACTCAAGCCTGCCATCAATAATAACCTTTGATTTTCTGTTAATGACATGATTCCGTTATCTGGGGCAAATTTCCTTTTATCAGTTCATTTCCTGTGCCTATATCAGATGTGATAAAACATTAAAATGCACTGTGTCAGCTGGTTTTTGCAGAAGAGGTGAGTGAAAAGAGGAAGTTTGCAAACATGAGATCCATCATGGGCCGTTGACGGCTCCCAGCAACTTTGTGAGACAGTTGGAGCTCTGAGCAACTCTCTCAGTCAGTGACGACGATTCTGTTCAAAGGGAAGTGTAAAAAGGAAAGCTTCGACCAGACTGATCCAGTGTGTGTGGGTGTGTGTTTTTTCAGAACATATACATCTTAAGTGTATGTGGAGGCTTACCAAGTATGATCCTCTTTGGATATCATGTCTTATTCTTGGCTTGTCTTATTCTATACTTTATTTTGCTGTTGTTATTTATTGCCATTCATACTTATACATTCATTTATTTAAAGTACCTGTATTGGTATATAGTATGCTGTATGTGTGGAAGGAGAGAGGTAAAAAAAAATTATATATATATAGATATATATATATATATATATATATATATATATATATATATATATATATATATATATATATTAAGGTTCAAATTAGGAGTGTTTAAGGAAATTTTGTAACAGCAACAGACTGTGTTTCATCTAAGTGATCTTTTTACTCAGGAATTGCACTCAAATTGTGTCCCCACCAAGGTAATTGCAGGAAAGGAGTCCTCGAAAATATGATCAAAGCTCAGTCGCCAAATGCGCCCCATCAAGGCGGCCTGAAAACAACCCTCCATCCAGTGCTGCGCTGTGTTATGCTGAGCCTCATTACAGATTTGAAAATAACGATGCAAATTGTAATGGTTGTCAAACTGATCGCACACCCCGGTGTCACCAATATTATGATATATTGGTGACAATACATTACAATATATTACATGTCTGCACACTGAAGTGCTCAAAACAGAGGAGCAACGCACGACACTAGCTGAGGGCTGCTAAGCTGGTCTGCACTGGAGTCTATCCAAGATTTCTCATTTCTTCTTCCCAACCTTACAGGTTTAAATTAATGTCCCATTAGTAAAAATCGAGATAAATAGCCAAACATGAAGAAGTTGACATCGCAGCAGACTATCTCCTGTGCATGACCATGATGCTTATTGTGCAGCAGATGCTCAATTAGTGTGGATGACTGTGTTTCATTTTGTGCTATAAGACATACATTTCCAAGTGCTGCATGATTAAGACGACCATGACCGACATGCTCTGCGCAGTGGAGCTTTCGCTCCGTCTCGTTGCGCTGTACCTGTGCCAATTTCCATGACAACATCAGTATCGCTGGTGAGGCTGAGGCACCACCCTGAGGCTGCTGGCCAAGTGAATATGCAGCAGTATGTTTCCTGTAGGAGGCAACAGTGCGGCTTTTGTCTGAGAAAAATAAGTGCAGTCGGACACATCAGAAAATACAGAGGTTGTTACAGAGGGGTTCAGTGTAGTTCAAGTTTACTAAGCGGCATCTGTGACATTAGAGGATGGAGGGCGCGGGCAGCAATCACAAGCCTGGCGGAGCGAGTGCACTGTATGTAAACACAGGGGAAATGAGATGTGACCACAGCGGTGGCGACTAGCAGAACATTCATTTACCTCCATGATGAGCCCACAAACACAGCTGCCGACAGGATGGCAAGGGAGTGAGAATAAAACAAGTCAGTGTATTTATGTGACTTCTGTTTTCCAAATCTATCATCTGACCCCATTTTTCTTTGTTTTGTGTTTCATTCTGCCCTCGTTTTGAGAATTGGGGGGGGGGGGGATTCCATTTGAACAGGCTGAGCTCTGAATCGCTCGTGGGAGACAGCTTGACTCAGAGAGAGAGAGAGAGAGAGAGAGAGGGAGAAAACGTGAGAGAGGTGTCTTCCAAGCACCAGACGATATGCAATCCTTCGCAGGAACACCACGCGCGTTCCACCAATGGCAGCTCGCGCACGCCCCGACGCATGGAGGGTTTCCACGGCTACCCCCAATCTTCCTTGCCATCAGTCCTTCCCATCTCTCCTAGCCTCTCTCTCTCTCTCTCTCTGTCTCTTGCTCCGGTCTTATCCCTTCCATCCTTGCGCCTGTGCTTTGGAATAAATGTCACACAGTTAATAAACACAGATGTGTGCACAGCGGTTCAAAATTACCGCCATAGTTGGCCAGTTTGCAAAGATTCAGTCATGCAGAGACGCATGTATAAAGATAAATAAGGCAGACCCATTTGTGCTTTGTACATGATATTTTTATTATTATTGTAATTAACTGGTGACGTTATTAAGTGTGATTGTGAGGATGATGAGAATAGAATAGAAGAGGGAGTGAGATCATTAAAAAATAGTGATCAAACTATTTTATCTGTTGCTGTTATCATTGCCTTCTGGATGTTTCATGAGCTGCCGTGTGGCATGAAACTACAACAGCTGAACCAAGCTGTCTCTGAGCAAAGCATGCGATCATGCCCAAGCCCAAAGCAACCGGTTCTGCGGGTGAGTTTGCATTCATTCATTCATACAAAACGGTTTTCATTAATAATAGAGAAAGGACAGGGATGCAGTGCACGACCTGGTACTCAGTGTCTCCCAGCAAGACACGCAGAGCGGCATGCACATTTGTAATTATGCAACAGTGTGGGCCCCGGCGGCCACGCAGTCGCTTCATTGTGTTTGTGTGCGCGCAGGAAAGCATATGTTTTAGTTTTGTTGTGGTGCAGCGAAATTCAATTTTTCGCCTGCATTTGTATGTTTGATGTGAGCACAGGCGGGCGGCCTGCTCGGCTGCTGTGAGAAGTGGCACGCTCAGATCATTAATCAGACTCGATGGCACAGTGGGTAGCAGGCAAGCCACGGGAGAGCACTAATGCATGCAAATGTATACTCGTTTTGGGGGCAGGTTGAGCCAAGGACAGAACCTAGCCAGCAACAGAGAGGGAGAAAGATGAACATATTACAGCTCGGGCGAGAGGCTCTGGTCTAACGCAGCTGAAGCATGAATGAACGTGCTGTTAAATGAACGCGACAGTGTTAAAAAAAGGTAAAAGAGGGCGATCATGCAGGTGATTCAAAACTATCAGACGCGAATCGAGAACATGACGCTTCTTTGCTCCGCGGTCTTCCAGGAGAGACGGCGTATTATGCCTTGATATGGTATCACAGTACCATTTGAGGGGCGCCATCTCATATCGGTAGCTGTATAATTGCCGCCTTGTCTCTCTGTGTGATCTGAGGATTGTCAAACAGGCTTCTTAAGCAAGACATTTAACATGGCAAATGTAGGAATAAGAGCTGATTTGCTGCCAACTGAGGGCACAGCTTAGTATTCCTCCCCTTATTATTCTGCTCAGTGCTTGAGCCTCATTATGGCTGGGATTGCACCTTGGTGGAGATAACCTTACATGGCTTTTTCAGATGCCTCCTTTTACAAAGGAGCTTAGTAATGTGAATGGAGTGATAATATCGAAGCTGGTGGGCGCCCGCATCATCTAAGGTAATAAATGCACCATAAATCCTCCACGCAGGTTTTTCCTTTCTTTGTCAAGTTTAAAACAGTTTTAAGTGAGTCAGTGTTGGGAAAAAAATGCCAAAAACTTTATAATTTTACTAGATTTTTGAACATTTGAAAAAAACTGCAGCTGCCTGTTCAAGAAATCAAATATCATCAATGTAAATATCCTGGTACACGTGACAGAATTAGAGTAGAAAAAGCATAAGCCAGTGTGTAAGTGGCATATAACTATTTCAACTTATTTATTTATTCATGAATGACTAGATGACATAAGTGAAATGTGAAGGTGTATTGGGTTTTCCATACTGTTTCGATTAAACCTTTAAAAATACTGGATTGGTGTCCAACACAGCCCAAGAGATAAGACGGGTCAACTCATTCTAGTATAAACTACTCAGACTCGACGATTGGATGAGTTCTGGCTTCAGAAACAGATTAAACAAACATTTTCTTGACAGCAGCATGAAGCAGTCCGTTGATTTGTTGTGCTTATCTGAAATCAACATGTGCAATTAAAAATCAGATATTCTTTCAAGAATGATGTGGGGAAAATATCATGGGTACAACCTGCTTCTTTTCTCCCTGTTGGATTCCATGTTTGTCATGTACACGCTCCTGTGTTCCACTCAGGTGTCCTGAGAATACAACTGTCTGCTGAAGTCATTGCTCATGAATCAAGGTTTCTCTTTTTCTTTTCCCTGGATAGATGGAAGCGCGGGAGGAGGAGGGATGAAACGATGGACTGAATGAGCAATTGTTCTGCTCTTGCAAACAGGCCATTCAGGGAAATTCCCCAGGGACAAGAGCTTTTTCAAGGTTGCGTCCTACTCTACTGGCTACCTCGGTGCAAATGTGCGAGTGTGTGCGTGTGTGTGTGTGTGTGTGTGTGTGTGCACATGCCTGAGTGCATGTGGTCCTCGGGGTCTCAATAACGTTCAGTCAGGCTGATATTTCTCCCCACACAGAAAATAAAAGTGCAAACCGTGGGTGCCTGTATGTTTGTATGAGTGCATGCTGACTCGGCCGAGTGCCAGAGGTTCCCGCAAGTCTCCCAGTTCAGATCGGGGGTCAGAGGCTGTTGGCTACGAATGTTCTCTGTGTTCCTTTTTGCCAAGCGTGCGAGCGCAGCCCCCCCCCCCCCCCGACATGAGAAAAGAATGAAATGCGTGACAGTGTTATTGTTTCGCATAAAGTCGATGACTCTTGGAAGGTAAATGCCACTCGGTCTGCGCACAGTGATTCCAAACAACACAGACGCTCGCCATCTAACGACTGCCGGCGTTCATTCTGTGTAATTACTTATGGCATAAGCCTGCATTTCCCTGCGTCAACCCATTGAACCCTGACAATAGTAACTAAGACACACTTGAATGTTTTCATACTAAGTCGCAATTTGGCTTTATTGTCTGATTTAAAAGCCATCGCAGATCCATGGCACAATCCTTTTCATTGCAGTTTTGCAGATATATCTCTATAAAATAACACCATGAGCACTGTAATCATCTTTAAAAAAAAAAAAAAAAAAAACAGAAATACAACTCTTGTGTGTCCTGGTGGAAACAACAAGCAAGCAAATGAAGCAAGAAATGCCCAGAAAGGAGTCCGAAGGATTACATGTGCAATCAATACTGGGGTTCTGCAAAAATCTATGTAAGCTTTGTGTGTAAAATCATGTTTTTATAGATCGGTGTAAAAGCAATTACAGCCAAACTGGACAAAGCAAAGTATTCACCATTATATTTCTCTGCATTGTAAATACTTCTTCCAGGCAGAGTCGGCATTATCAGTAGCAAAAAGGTGCAGCAGTGGAGCGAAAAGTGAGGTAAAGACTGTTTTGTCTTTAAATTAGACTCCAAAGATGTAAAGGATTATGTTATTAAATCCCTACTTTTTTTTTTCCTTAATAGTGTGTCGTATAGCCTCACACATCTGGAATCGCAGTGGCTCTTGCAGACAGAGGCAGCTGTGTGACCCTGGTTGGTCTAATGGCGGAAGTGTTATGTAACACCGAGGTTTGAGCTGAGTGACCAGGAGCCACTGACTGCACGAGAGATGCACTTTAAACATGCACAACTGCTTTAGGAATCCGAGCAGCAAGTAAATCCTGTGTTTCTTTTTTTTTTAAAGCAAACTTACAAATGGAATGTTATCATTTCTGATATAAAAAAAGAGATTCTACCAGTTGTGTTTTAAAATTGTCAAATTAGTTTTTAATTCCAGTTCATTGATACGTGTAATTGATATGTTTAATTGAAAAATTCCTGATGGGAGCTTGAAATTGCCGAATATTTATTATTCATTGAAAAATTACACAGAAAATGAATCCCAGCAGTATAATTTCTTCCTCCTCTCGTTCTCATTTTTATGTTTGACAAATAAATGAATTGTTGTGTCGTCCGAGCAGCACTTCACTGCACTGATCACTGTCTTATTGCATCCAAACACACTTGAAAGATCAACTAAGCGTTGAATAAAATGTTTGGACAGGTTTACATTGGAAGAACTTATTGATATAAACTCACCGGCAACTTTATTAGGTACGCCTCGCTAGTACTGTGTTGGACCCTCTTGCAAATTGTAGCCTCAGTTTCCTGTTCTTAGCTGACAGGAGCGGCACCCGGTGTGGTCTTCTGCTGCTGGAGCCCATCTGCCTCAAGGTTCGACATGCTGTGCATTCAGAGATGCTCTTCTGCATAACCCTGGTTGTAACGAGTGGTGATTTGAGTTACTGTTGCCTTTCTATCAGCTCGAACCAGTCTGGCCATTCTCCTCTGACCTCTGGCATCAACAGCGCATTTTCGCCCAGAGAACTGCCGCTCACTGGATATTTTCTCTCTGTCGGACCATTCTCTGTAAACCCCAGAGATGGTTGTGTGTGAAAATCCCTCACTCTTTGTTTATTCGACATTTAATATCTCATCCCTAATAACCTGCAAACTATGTTGGGGAAAAAAAGGTAAACCATTGTCTACTATTTATATCTTGCCTTTTTCTGAAGCTTTTTTCTCCCTGAAGAGCTCATTAGCCGTGAGAACCCTGGTAGTTCTTTGCAACAGGGCAGTAATTTGAGGGGCAGTATACAACAAAATTTGAGGAGAAGTTAATGAAATGTCTGGAATTTGCTTGCTTTGAGTGACAATTAATGCCCGAGCTGTTTCAGTTGTCTGCTTGCTGTATTTTTTTAGAAGCAAATACAAATAATTTACACATAACCTTTAATATTTCAGTGCTGGCACAACATTAGCGACACATAAAACTTTCCAGATCAACAAAAAAATTCATCTTTTCTTAGCAATAATCAAAATCTGTACAAGAACAAAAGTGTATAAACTTTTATGTTCTGTTTATGTGGCATGTGTACATTTTAACTGTAAAAAAGAGAGCGACTGAAGTGGACAAATAACATTATGGAGGTCAACATGAAATGATTTGATTATAAAATCAGTTTAAGTGTAACAGTTTCTACAGCTACTGACAACATATCACTGCTTATCGCACACTTCTGGAAGCATCAAACTGTGCTCTACAAAAATAGAGCCCAGTGTCTCGTTTCATCCAGATAAAATCTCACAGCATATTTTGCCGTTTCTTTTCTTTTTCCTTTTTGGAGGGTGTAGAGTGAATGTAGTGTGGGAAGGATGATGGTGCTGGTCTTAGCAACACCTTGAGCACCAAAAAGAAAACAGTGAGATTAAGGAAGCGGGAGCTTTTAATGGAGGAGAGACAAACACACACGGTGTACTGACTTCCAGTGTGAATGGGATGATTCATCCCTCTGTAACTGTGAATGTACTTTTAAAGGACAAACTCTGGACCACAGCTGCTGCAGGGACAAAGCTCGAAACACAAAGGTAAATTTATGTGCGACTGCTTTTCTGAAAGGAGGGCTTGGTTTTGAGGCTTATATATGCATATATACATATATATAATCAAATGTGTTTATTAAAAAAAACATAACCCGTCATATTTCCTTATAAAATGGCTGCTGCTGAAAATGAGCTGCATTTAAATGATCCATTCTGAACGGAGTATTTTAAGGGGGCAGGGTTGACGCTTAAAAACTCTTGGAAAATGCTGAGTAATAATCGACCTCTTCAATCAAGCCCACTTTAGCGTTGTCTTTGAATAATTGGAACAGGGAGTCCAACCTCTATGAACCCAGTGCTGAACTCTGAAGACAAATCGTCCCCGAGCGGACTTGGATTTGTTTAACCGCACTAATGCAAGAGCCATAAAAATAGAACTTCATTGTCTGGGCGAGGCATTTCATCCTCACGTCCTCCACCAAATCACGTTCCCTTTTTAAAAATTTCTATCTCTTCACGTCAAAAGTAGGCTGTTGCTGACACTTGTGACAATAAACTCAAGCTTTCTGTGTCTAGACTGTAGGATCCGTGTGTGTTAAAGCATCGAGGACAGCAGCACTGACGAAGCACAACGTTATTGACTGCCATGCAAACATTTCACTTTTATTTAGTCTGTGAGGCTGTGTAGTTGAAATAACGCTCAATGATAAACTAGAAAAAGGGCACATTTATAGAAAAACATTTAAAAGTGAGATTTTATTCAAGCTCATAAGCTCCCATTTAGAAAACATCAGCTATTTTCAAAGAAATCAATGTACCAAAAATCTCCCTGCGGTGACAACACCATATTATGTATCTAAATATGTTAAATCTGCCTCATAATTTATTTTTCTGGAGATACTGTGCAAGGCTATTGAGGGTATCAAATGCATGCAGAGGCTCAATTCTCTTTTGCTTGAATTCTTCCATTGAATTGTCACTGCAATTACCCCTGCTGAACATGACATTTACCACTGCAACAACCAACCCCGTGCTCCCAACATCCTGCACGGAGCGGATAACAAAACACAGCCTCACCTTCAGGGATCAATAAACTGCACGGGAACACTGTTGCACCATTACTGGCTATGCATCATTATAAGCATCAAACTTAGAATTATAGCAGGCTGCATATCTCGCCCAAGGACATTGAGAGATGAGTTAGCTCCCGCCGAAATTAACCTGTGACTTTCTGGATACGGCGCCGGGCTCCTCGCTTGGTTACAGATACCTTCCACAGTCACTAAAGAGCCCTTTTCCTGATCCCAAGGAAAGCATTACTCGACTGGTCTGTTGGGAGAAAGGACGGACGTAAGCTTGAAATACCTCCCAGGCTTGACACAGCACTGCTCCAGCTGCACTCTGTAATTACCAGCAGTGCAATCAGCGGACTCGTTAATTTCCCCTGACTGACAGCTGCTGATGGCTCAATTGCAGAAAATGCACTGGTACAACTTCATAAGTAAATGGAACTGACATCCTGGAGCGTTCTTCAGCCCGAGATGCCGCACTCGGAAAAGCGCATATTATTAGGACCACATGAAGGCGTACGGTTCAAGAAACACTGCTGTTATCAAAACTAGAAGGGGGAAAAAAAAATCCCTGAAGCAGCAAAGCCCAACCAGGAAAAACTGTGAACTACTTTTCCCTCCACTACAGAAAAACACAAGATCCCTCATGTTGTGCGACATGTTTCTGGTGTCGTGGCAGGTGCTGCTGCGATTGCTCGCACATGGAACAGCCTCGTGGTTCTGAAGGAGTATTGATTTAGGCGTAAAAGAAAGTGGAACCTTCCAGAACAGACGATCCTCCAGCAAAGTAATTGGGCTGAGTGAGCCAGCGGAGTTGGCCCAGATAACTAGGTCACTTATTAAGTTGTTTATTGCTGCGATTTGACATGATGCATGAGAGTGCAGGTGGCCAGGAGGTCCGGCTCAAAGCATGATATGGCACAGTTGCAATCAGGGGAGCTGAGAACATTTATATGGACTGGAATAGTTAGTTATCAGATGGAAGGGGCAATACAATGATTTTTCTCCCGTAGATCCACATTACGTTTCACAATCATGTTTACATTGAGATTATTTTGTGCATTCAGGAGCTCAGTGATTATAATCACATTTTTTTTCTTATCGAACTAAATAGCACAGTGTTTGTCCAATGGCCTTCACAGCAGCTGTGTGTCTGCTTTAAACGGCTGAAAACCAAATTAAACAGAAATCAGTCTATAGAAGGCGAACGAGTTTAGTTGCAGAGTCTGAAGGGGAAGAATCTGATTCCCACCATGTCTAGACCCGCGGAGGACTCAGGCTGTGTGATGTTGATTATGTTTTAGCAGACAAGAATGCACAACACTGATATTATAATATTAGTATAATATCACCTCCAAGGTCTACCAGAATGTTTTATTTAGAGGCCATGTTGCAGGAAGCATGTTTAGAACATCACTCAGCAGAAGCCTGATAACCATTCGACCAATTGAATCAAAGATGTTGGAACAAGAGCAGCAGCGATGGTGGCACCCTTGGTGATTTGGTGATTTGGTGATTGAGCCTTCAGTTTGATATATGTGCTCATGAATCCAGTGGACAGATGTGTGGTTCACGGGTACTGCGTATTTTTAGAAGATCGATTATCCATGTCAACAAGGGTCCCAGTGGAAGTTCTGCGCTTCGGGCTGTAATGCTAAACAAAGAGCCGGCGTCCTCAGTTCACCAGCATTCACAGCCAACCTGATTCCACAGCTCCTAAAATATTGGAAAGAGACTGAAAAAGTGGCGAAAGGAGCTTATTTACCTCCCGATCCAGCAATGCTGGCGTGTGGAGTAATAAGGAAAACAATACAGTTAACCAGAGGTGTCCATGAAGGCGTAGAAGTTAAAAGTAGCACCCACACACTGAAAGCATAATCAGTTGCAAAGATATATGGATGTTTATGAAAAGTTTATTTATGTGTCATCATTATTCATTGTGTTTGTCCTACATAGGTCCAACAGAGTTCCTTACAGAGTATATCTGACTATAGTCAACAAATACAGTGACTGACTGTTCTTTGGAAGCATCTGCAACGCTGAAGGCTGCTGCCGCAATAATATTTTGTCGTTTTTTTTAACTGATTTTTGTGCTCTGAGTGAGTCGTCCCCTAAAATGAAGAAACTATGTTGTCTTGCTTATTTTGGCATGGCGTTTCTAAAGAAGTAGATTAAAGACTCGATACAAAAATAGACAAGTAAAGTGTGTCAGACGCACAGAACACAAGCAACCAGACCATTCAGAAGACGACCAACATATACCACAGCCACCAGGTGACGGCGATCACACAATGAGTTACAGCTGAATCATATCGGGGCATCAATCAGGATAAGAAGCCAAGGAGCCTGAAACAAGAGACAGATTCACAAAATAACACAAGAAACTCAACCATGTGAACCAATGCGTCAGTATTTCCTGCAAAATTAAAATTAAAAAGTGGAAAAATTAAAATTAAAAGGTTTGATAATGAGGCAGGAAATTCAAATGATCTACATACATGTCATATTTTGTATGCCTCTGTCTTTTTTTTGTGTGTTTCTTCAACAATGAAATGTTTTTTGTTTGTTTTTCTGATAAAAAGTTATAAGTTATGTAGTTTTTTTGGTTAAATTTATCAGGCTATCAAGTAAAATATGTAGCTGACAGTAACCAAAACACTGGGGAGCAATAAAGGGTGGTCCACAACGGAAAGGGGGGGGGAATAAATTGGAAACGGAACGCATTCCCCTGCAAATATTCCACATGAAAATGATTTTAATAGCAGGAATGTGAGTTCAGAAAATAATGCTCATGAAACGTTTGAATAGGCTTGTGCCAAATAGTTTCTCTGAAATGGAACAAGTCGAGTTTCATTCAGTATTCATTCAGTGATGATGATCTAGTTTCGTGCAGGAGACAAAGACATGGGGGTTTCTCAGTCTCACACAGCAGCTGAAGGTCTGCAGTGACGCACGTCAAGTAACTGTGGTTACTGAGGCGCTGAAAGCTCAGAAAATTAGACCTAAACCTACAAAGAACATAAAGATATCACATTTAATTGCTGTGTAAGATTCACAGTCTGTGCCCCGTAATCATGACGAAGAGACAGTTTCGCTTTGTGGAAATTCCTATAGCTAACAGAAAAGAAAAAACAACAAGATTTGGATAGTTTGGTCTGGTTTTAGTCTGTAGTTCTGGTTATGATTTAATAAGTGTTGTTATAGTTATAGTTACTAGTTACTTAATCAAAAAAGTATCTGAGCTAATAATTGAGTTAAAATATTTTAAAAGAAAGAAATTACTAGGCAAAGCAACAATGGTGTTACTTAAAAAAAAACATGTTTAAATATGTCAAAGAATTTGGAGCCCCTCGTAATGGAACTTTCAGGTGCATGATCAATTATTTGTTATAAAACTGAACAGATGATTAATGAAATAAATGAACACTTGACAGAATACATTACAAACAGGAAATGTTTCATTACTCTAAATTATTCAAGTGTTTCTCTGTGTTAATATGAGACAAGACACCAATCTGGTGTTCCAATCTGATACATTGTTGCTCGGAGTTGGCAACAATGTATCAGTTTTAAATGACATCATCATCTAATTTGACCTTGATATGCAAATGAGCAACAATGCAGTTTAGATGATGATGTCGTGTAGACCTTTCCTAACTGAAGACTTGGCAACAATGTATCGGTTTTGAATTAGTATTAGTTTTTTTTTTAACAAAACCCAATAAAATACCTCATATTTAATTTAATTTAATTATTAAGCATTTTATGTAAATATTTTCATTTAAATTATTATGACGTTGTATTATGCAGAACACAACTCACCAATCAGTTGAATTCAGCTGTATTTATATAGTGCCCAGTACAACAGTCTATTTGTAGACACTTAAAAAAAAACAACAGAAAACATACTTTTTTGAAACTGTAAGATACCCAGGAGATGGACAATGCTTGCAATATATTTTTCGCTGCTGGGTATATCTGCAAAAACGTGGCTTCACTGTAATGTTTTGGCTAAACAGACATGGGTTAAGAGTGTTTCTTAGCTTCAGTTTAGGTGGGAAAAATGTTGAAAACCACTTTTCACTGTGTTTCCTGCCATGATATCTGTTTAAAGCTCAAAAGCTGTATCAATGACTTTACTGATTCAATGATTCATTTTTCTGACGCACACGTGTCTGTTTTTTTATATTACATGTCAGGGACTCTGGATTTTTTCTGTATTTTAAACTCACTTCCTTATCTTCTGTGTGTGTGCCCACACGGTTTGACTAACATTTACATGGAAATGAACACCACGTATGATAAACGAACCACATGATTGCGTTCATCATTGCAAGCTACAGAGGTGACATTTACACCATGACAGGAAATGTGATGAGCTATCCATCTCCCATGCATATACATGCACACGCACACACACAGTCACATGCGATGAGTAACTGTGATGTACTCAGCTGCCGGCTCTTTTAACACAGGCTACACATTATTATGTTGCTGGGAAAAAAAAGAAAAAAAAAAAGATTGGTTTGATCACCTGGAGTAAATCAGGACTGAACTGTCATCCATCTGTTTTGTTCTGGAGACATTGAAGATGACAGCAAACCTTTTCAACGTTTTGGCATATTGCAATAAAGGAAATTGATAAATAAGGGGGAAAAAAAAGAAATGAAACACATTACTTATGATTCATCTCGTGAAATGTGAAAAATGTGTTTAGCACAGCCTGTTAGCTTCTTCATTTTCTACTGCAACTGAGGCGTTCCCCCAATGGCGATTAGTTTTATGATGCTAGGAAAAAACATCATTTTGATGGCTAGCTGGCAGACACTGTTTTGGGATATTTCATTTTCCAAATATATACTTGTGTGTCTATATTGAGCCCGAAGCAGGTACTTGTGGGAATAATTTTGCTTCTCTTAATTTCTGGGAATGGCTGTTTGAGGAAAATTAATCTGAGATACAGCAGTTATTATGACTGAACACCGAATACTGTGACTCTCGTGAAGCTCTGTAATATGTTAATCCTTGATTGCATTTTAATATTATGTAATCACAAAGAAATTATTAATAAAGAGAACATAGAAAGAAAACTTCACAGGAATCTTTCTACATACTTTATTTGTGGCCTATACGCATTTTAGTAATTGGTAAGTAACGAGAAATGTGTTATCTTAAGACTCGTGTATAGACATCCTGAGAACCGATTTTATCATTTCACTAAAGATTAACTGTGAAATGCAGATAAATTAACATAGTCGATGTTTTTATTGAACCAGCTTTTGGATCGATGCCCGACACTGAACACTGATTATTTTTAAGTCATTCTAACTGAATTTTTACTACCTGTATGTTCTTTTCACTTACATTTGTTAAGGTCAGGGGAGCAGAAAAAAACATTTTCTCGCTTCGTGCTCTTGTGCGGGAACGGGAATTGTTGGAAGCTCGACTGTAAAAAGCGACTCGACTGTGGTTGTTAGTTTGTCGCTCCCTTTTTTTTTTCAGTCTGGTGACTCCAAAGTGATACACGCAACAGTAATATATGCGAAACATAATAAAACATGAGAACGTATCGAGGAGGCGGGTGTTTCCTTCAATTAAAGCTTTGTGCACATAACAGCTCACACATTATAGACCACCACCGTTTGATCACCTCCAAATACTATCAGGCTGTGTTTCACATGGATTTCCCGGTGGGAAAGAGGCTTCAAAAGGTCCCCGGAAAGGTCAAGAACTTGACTCAATAAATTCACAATACAAGGATCCAGATGCAGCCCATAAAACGAGGCCGTATTTGGTGTGTGGAGATTGTTATACTGTATTATAGATTGATGCACCTCCTTCCAGGAAGCCATTAATTTCGGTCCATTTCAGTAATAAACTTGCCAGGACTGTAACTTTTGTGAAGGGAGGAAATCAATCACAGCGGCCACTTTGTTGTTATCTTTCCATGGTTGCAAATACTGCTCTGTTACCTCCTCTGTTGAGATACTTGAGGGAAAACTAGAATATACTTGGCATTCAGTTACCGAACAGCGACCTTATCAAGGCCAAGAAATAAAAAAAAAAAAAATCACATGATAATTTCCTCCAACACAGGTTTGATTTTCTGACCTCTCAATGTGATTCTGTTTGGCAGGCCTCAAATATCACTGAGAAGAAAGGTTACAACTGTGTATTGTGCCACGATAACACACATCTGCAGCCCAAAAGGGAACGGTGACTAAATATTCACGACGGTGAATTATCTCAAGCAAATTTTGAGTGTCTGCTCAGACAAAGCAACAATGTAAGGATGAATTGATTACCCTTTGGAGCATTATACAACTGTCAGCGTAACACTCAGATGCGTGATTGTCAAGCTTCCACCCTCAGACTCCCTCTCAGCTCCTAATATGAATAGATAATTACACTGCGTCATTTGTCTTTTTGCAGGTTTGTGATGTGTTTCGGCTCGTCCCACGTCCCGAGCAGCGCGTGAGTCAGTTTCGGTTCGACACTATGTTATGCAGAACCAAGCTGCCCTTTCTTTTTTCCTTCCCCTGGTGTTGATTCAAGCCCTTTTGAACATTTTAACATCTCGAACGCCACCACAAAAGACACAGGAAAATCCATTTGTCATGTCCCTCACAGTACAATTCATTATGGATGGCGCACTGAGCCACTACAAAAGCAGCAATTGCTTTAAAGGGTCAGCTTTTCACTGTTTACTGAGAAACCAATTTCAGGACATAATTAATCTTCAGGGAAAGGTGTTTGGTGCTGTTTGGTAAAGGTGGAACTCTGTCTTCACTGTTGTGGAAAGTAATTGAGAATGGATGATTCTTACAAAATCAAGCACCCTGGGGAAAAACAAAACAGCTGTTTTTTTTTGTATCTCAATTTTTTTCTTCTTTTTTTAGGACAGATAACCACAGTACAACAGACAGAAAAAGGCAACATGGAAATATTTAAACTGAGGTTTACTGGGGTGAATAATGAATAGAGAAATAGCGGCAGACAGGCTCCGTCATGCGAACAGTTTGATCCACTGTGGAGAATGCTGAGAGAAAAATACATTTTATGTTGAGCCTTAGTTTCAGGCTTGGGGCTTTTCTATATTGAGTTTGCATGTTTACCCTGTGTCCGGGGTTTTGTCTCCAGGTGCTTCAATTCTACAATCCCAAAGCATCTCTTTTGGGAAAAAGGGAAAACACATATGTGTGTGTGGTTTCATGACAAAAACATCCACCAGCACCGACTCATGGCCTGACATGTTTGCCCAGTGTCCATGTAAAGGAGCATTCCTTTCAAAATATTGCCATTTACTGTACATATGAAACTTTTCTGAAATTAAAAGAGAATAAAAATGCCTTTCCACTTGAAATATTGTTGAATAAACAAAGCTTTGTAATTCCAAATTGCCTCTTGGTGTGATTGTGGCAGCTCTCAGCTACCCTAAACTGGATAAATAAAATGGATAGATGGATGGATGGATTGAGACTGAAACAAATTCAGATGGACATTTTTATAGATTGGCTTTTTTGCAACTGTTTCACTGTTTCCTGGCAGCACAGAGCCCTTTTTTTTTTTTTTTTTTACTGTTAGCCCCAATGAAATGCTGATATGTCTGAGTCTACCTCAACGTTTTGGCCCTGTTTCCATTCCTGAGAGGTGGTTTAGAGACCATTACTCATCCCCGAGAGCACTCCTAGACAGCATTCTTTTCTTCATCCAGCCAGTTCAGGACCCGTAATAAAACTGTGTTTATATCGCTCGGTGAACAAAAGTTGATACTGTTCTCACTTTTCACCTTGAGATCAAAAAGGCTGCTTTCAAACGTGTTTCACATGGGTGAAGTTTGGAGGCTTTTCTGTGCTAAAACTGTACACTCTCCCCTTTGATGTATGGCTTGCCTCTGTTTGAAAACATGGAATGATTTTTATCTCCACATACTCTGTGATGCTTGTGCGTGAAGATCCCATTCACTATATTTAAGGAATGAGAGATAAGTGTTAGTCATGATGCTTGGCTTTGGATTGTGAATTTTATTTAAGCAACAGTGTGAAACCATTTGTACCCTCACGTCCTTTTATATCGTCAAGCATTTTGCATGAGTCATACATTTTCCTGGTGCCTGTGTCATGATCTTGTACTTTCGCTTGAATGCCATATAAAGTAATCTATCCTCTCTACAGCAACTGTAAATTTCATTTTATTGCACACATAAAGCGGGCACTTGAAGAGGGGGCCACCCTGGTGCACCACACTGCCTTAATCCAGATTTGTCTGGATGCTATTCAGGACTGCGTTGTGCCACAGTCACCAAAAATGCTGACCAGAGAAGAAGAGTGTCTATGATTCACAATAACTATTATGGCGTATAATTACCGAAACTGAGGAGCAATCAATTTCCCCTGTTTTGAAATGACTTTCTATCTGATGGCTGGGAAACACATTTGTGCTCATACAAATCCTCCTCCTGAGTGCACCGTTTCAAGCACGCTGCCTCCAGGTGCTCAGTAGCACATTACAATGCAGAACACATACATTTGGAAGATTAATGTCACTGTTCCATCCTGTTAGACATACACTCTAATTTCTGGATATTCTCCCATCCTCCCACTGATCAATTACCAATCCTGCTGAAATGTAGGGTAAGTGCTGCTGCTGTGTGCCAGTGACGCTGCATTTAAATGCATGTGAGGATGTGAAGGTTTCTGCTTTATTGTGATTTTTAAAATTTGGAATATGTGAGAAATTCTAGTAATAAACAAAAACACATTAAAAGACGGGGATCTTATGATTTACTGTATGCTGTAATTAAAAGGTTCTCTGATAGGTTTGTAATTTCCATGTGGTCTGTTGAAGGCAGTTACACAGATCAGACAGGACTCACAAGAACTTGTGTATCTGTGTGTGTAGATGTGAGACAAACTGCCAAACAGACAGCAGGAGCAAGTGAGAGAGCGTATGATGTGAAAGCGAAGAGTGTGGAGAGGGAAATGTGCGCCTATTCATCTCCTCGCTTGGAGCAGGCAGGTACAGAGGTATGGCAGCCTTACAAGGTCAATATTTTACTTTGGCTCGTGCATGCTAATTAAATTACAGGCAGAGTGCCCCAGGAGAGCAGGAAGAGAGATAGACCCCTGCAAAAACCCCCCACAGCTTTACAAGCCAAACAATTTGTAGCATGAGCTGAGACGCCGGCGTGTTTAGTCATCACAGCACAGCCGATTTCAAGCACTTTTACATGTTTCAAGAGATCGGGGGTGTAGCGAGGAAGAGGAGAGCTGAGAGAAAAGGCTTCTTTCAGTGTGAAATACTCCATCTATTCATTCACCCGTCCAGCCTCTGAACACACAACAGGGTCGCATGGAGCTGGAGCTGGAGCCAATTTCACCTGACAGTGGTTTAACGCAGGCTACCACCCTGGACAGGTGACCAGTCCATCACATGGCCAGCACTGAGAGACAGGCAATTACACACAACTAAGTGCAGAAAATCAATACCTGGGCTGAAATAAATAAATAAATAATGTCTCAAAAGCAACTTTTAATGGATTTCAGCAGAGATCACTTTTGTTTGGCCTGACAAAATCATTACTGTATACAGAATGTTAACACTGTAGCTTACATCTTTTTATATCATATCCTTAGCTTGGGGTTAACTGGTGACTATAAATTGCTCGTAAGTGTGAATGTGGGTGTGTGTGTTTGTGTGTGTGACCGTCTGTGCCTGTTTTTGACCTGAGATGGACAAGTAATGTGCCCGTGCCTTTGTCCCCAGTGTACCAGCATCGGCCTCCAGCACACTACGACCTTAATCTTTATAAAGAGGTATAGAATATGGACGGATGGAGAGATGGACAGATGGACGGATATGGAAGCTATCACATGAGAAACAGCTATCTGTTTTTGTTATGGATTGAAAAGGTTCAGACCCCCTTCCTACTAAACCACGTGAGAAAATGTCACAATTTTCATGTAATATTAAAAAGATTAAAGAAATATTGTAAAACAGCTGTTGTAAAACTTACAACTTGGTGTGAGACATATGTGACAGTGACTTTGAGTTTGGGTTTTATTCCCGCTGCAAGACAGTTAACAGCCTCCATGACGAATCTCAATGATATTGTATGTGTTGGAACATACGTGTCTTGCAGCTGCAATGTGCAATTTCTCCCCTGACCTTGGCCAACAAGTGTCACACGCGGCACACAGCAGTAGCCCATGCATGTCACCATGTGTTTGTCCTCAGAGAGAACAGCGAGCCTCAGACAAGACTGTTGACGAGCCTGACTAATGTAAAATACTCCCATTTGTTTATAGCAGGGCCTGAGGGGCAGAGGCATGAAGCAGTGACAACCTGTCAGCCTAATCGTCACTAATAAGTGGAACCATGTCACACATCCACTGGCTGTGGGATAATTACAGAGATTTTAGAGTCCTGTTTGTCTCTTGTTTTTGATTTTTTTTTTTCATCTATGAAAGCATAAACCACAGTAGAGTTGTCCAATTACACTTTATGTCAGAGAATAAATGGCTGCTGGAGGAGAGACGGGGGAGCTGCGCCGCGCTGCGATTGGCTGAGCGCACCCGGAAGTCCAGTCGTGTGACTTTGGCGCATGCGCAGCACCTTCCCGAGCGTCAACAGCGTTTTCAAAACGAGAGACTGAACATGGCTCCTAAAGTTGAGGTCGCGAGCGTCTCGGCGGTCGCCTGGCTGGTGTTCCTCTCCTTAATCCCCCCGGCGGAAGCTTACGACGCGGGCGACGCGCTGGCCCTGCTGCTGTGCTCCGTGGTGGCCGGGGTGGGCTTCTGCGCCTTCCTCGGCTGGTACGCACGCAGGCGGAACGGACAGATGTGATATCCACGGACTCCCCACCCGGGGTCCCGTCACCGTCTTCCGCATTAATGCTCTTGTTTTTCCTGTGGTCTCTCGCGGCTGGCGCGGGGGTTTGTGCGACCTGATGAGAAACGTGCCTTATTGGATTTATTCGGGGAAATTTGACCGGAGACCACGTGGAGGAGGAGACTCGTCCAGGAAGTGGGAAATCCAGGAACTGCTGTTCTGCACATCTGCTGAGATTGCAGAAGAACGCCAAGGTTGCCTTCAACGAGAAAAAGACTGCTGCTGCTTTTAATTTGTACTCTTTCCCCGAAAGACACGTGCACTGCTTTTTGCATCTCTTTCCAAGCTTAGACTGATGATCACTGTGATTCTGTGTCTTACAACATGCAAAACAACACACTCATTATTTGTGTGATTAAAACTCGTGATCTCGCTGTGTGAAGAATAAACTGCTTCTCTAATGCTTTCATAGTTCATGATCATGCGTGGGAAGTTTGTTGAAAGCTTTTTGCAGCACAATGGAGCATTTATGACTTTCGTGTGGCAGCTTGAGGGAATCACACTGACATTGTGTCTGACTGATGAAATGTTTTAAAAGTAAATGCATCTCTTGCGCTGGAGGCGATCCCGGGCCAGGTCATTCACCCACCATAGTGCAAACAGTCAAATTAGAGACACCAGTTATCCTCAAATGTTATTGAGCATGCAAACTCCACAGAGAGGAACCTTTCCCTGAATCAGGTCTCAGTTTGAGTTAGGAGTGCCAACCCACTACACCAATGTGTCACCCTATGTGTGGGTGGATTTTCCAGCTCTAAACTGATAGGTTTGGTGTTGGGCTTTCTCTTTTTTCAACAGTGTGAGGGGCGCTGGAGAGCTTCGGCATGTTTTTTTTTTTTAAAAAAATAAACTTAATTATTGGGGCCACTGATTTTTTGCAAATGTAATAGACAATTACATTTTTTCAAATGGTGTAAAGCAAAACTATTGCATATTATAGCCCATAAATTGGTTTGCTAAATGTTTTATATTAGATTGATATAACAATAAGAGTTGTGCTTTATATTGTGTACACACACACACACACACACACACACACACACACACACACACACACACACACACACATATATATATATATATCTCAACAGCTGTTATCAATGACTGAAACTGTGTTTTGGTTAGATATGAACATTTACTAAGAATAGATTAGAACGATCATTTCAGGATTTTTTTTTTTAATCAGATGAAAAAAAAAATCTGAACGTCCCACAAGATGCCCTACAATGCTATATCATTTACCAGTTTCCCCACATGTATGCTCATAATTATTTAATGTTTTTTTTTTATATATGCAGGCAGCATTTAAGTGCATTTCATTTTTGTGTACATGTGGCTTATTGAATCATCTTCACTTGTTACATTGCCCAGGACATCACAGTTCTCCATACATGGTTGGGAAATCAAGTCCTATGAATTTATCATGCTGCCTGGGCAGAATGAACAACAGCGTGCAAAGTGCTAGTCAATTATGCATGTACAGTACAGAGGAAGTCATTGTACCTCGGGGTGAGCAAGGCTGCCTGATTTAACCCTTCCCTTTGTGCACAGTGGTCAACATCCTGACAACTTTCATGAAAAATCAATGCCACCACCTTTTATGAATCAGTTGATGAGACTGCGAGAAAAAAAAATGCATGATATGGATAACATTGTGTGGAGGGGAAGCAAAAAGAAGAAGAAGGAGGAAATTGAGGTGGCCTCAATTCAACTACATTCAGCTTTTGTATGATTTATGAATGCAAGAAAAGGGATTTCATATTCAAACTTTTGGAATGAGTAATTTAAGAAGGCTATAAATGTGGAAAAGTTGTGGAAAAAACAGCGATCTGTGACTGGAGGACGGCGTGTTGTGAGGCGTCAGCGGCCAGCAGCGGCTCCTGTGAGCAGATGTTAGAGAGAGGGAGAAAGAGAGAGAGAGAGAGAGAGAGAGAGAGAGAGAGAGAGAGAGAGAGAGAGAGAGAGAGAGAGGAGAGAGAGGGACAGAGGGAGAGAGAGAGCAAGTTGCTGCCGCCGCCGCTGCTGCTGCTGCTGCTGCAACAAGAGACAAGACGCGTCTTGGATCACAAATAGGGATGCAGAGCGCATGCGCAGTGCGCTCCGTTTACTGTAGGATATTCACCGTGGAGGAAAAAAGGGGGCAGGCAACAAATCAGGCTTTTTAAAAACAGCAAAAACCCGACTTGTGCAATGTAAATATCCAACGGGACGGACACGAAATAGGATTATCAACAGGTAGGGTTTTTTGATTGGTTTTGATATCGGATGTCTCTCTCGTTTTCTCTCTATTTTTTGGCCTTGTCTTGTGTGGCGGCTGCGATTCTGGGCAATTCATAGCGGGGACTTGGAAATTACTCTAGTCGAATGGACGTGCGGATCTGCTACACTGTTATGCTTCAACCAGCCGACTGGGATGCACCTGTTTCATGTTTTTTCTACTGAAATCTATCGGATTGAGCCGCGCGTAAAATAGTCCACTGACAGTCGGAGGACGCACATTAACGCGTAAGTAAACCCAAACGCATTTATTAATGGAATCAGTCATTACCACAGTCTGTGTTAATATCTAACGACATAAGAAATGCATAGAACAGCTTGTAATATTGTGATCAGGGGGCTTGTTATTGTCGTTTATCTACCCATCCTTTCAAATCCATCGCGAATGATATTCACACCCGCACATTAAAAAGCTGTATAATGGGGGGAAAAAATGCGGTCCACAGTGTCAGAATTACACATTATGTTCGCTCAACTCTTCGTAATTAGTAGTATAAAAGACGATATGGAAAATGGAGTCTGCCTCAATAGACGCCCTAATGAGAACACCGCTTATTAACGTAAGACCCGTAATCCAGTTAACCTTTAATCAGACAAAAACACGGATGCTTTATTATGGATGCCCCCCCCTCCGTCGATTTTCTCACAATGCATGCAACGCGAGGCAGGGGCGAGTTTATTCGAGGCATCCACCGATTTTAAGAGCCTTCCTCTGTTCTGCAGGGTGTAGGGTGTGATCAAGAAGAGCTTATTTTGGACTGCATTTCTCTAGAATGTTGCACCGCGCGCTGGAAAATGTCCCCATCCAATATTAAAAAAAAAAAAAAAGAAAAAAAAAGCAAAGCTTCTTCTTGACACACGCGGGTGGAATAGATTTTAAAAGAAGAAATGCGTCGTTTCCTAATGAAGGCTGAACGTCCCTTCGCTTCGCTTTTGTTCACGACATTCCGAAGTCACACATAAGAAAATTCTATCACAGTAGCGGATTAATGCTTCAGTCTAATCAAGCTCCATCACTGTGTCTGTGTTTTTCTCTGCTCACGAAGTGGCTGAGGCAGAGCTCTGCCCACAGCCACTCAAAATGTGAAAATTTAAGGCAAATAATTAAATAAATAAATGACAGGCAGTAGAAAATTATTGCTTATCACATTCTAGATTGTGCAGCTACAAACAATGCAGCTATTGTTTAGGACTGAATGCTGATGGGTGGATGATATTTTTCAGGGCTTTTTTTTAGGTGTGATGAGACAAAGGAACAAAGGATGCCTTAGAGGAGAGGTTGCCTATATGCCTGGAAACCTCTTCAAAGCACACCGCCAAATGGATCTAACGCCTCCCCCTGCCACCTCTAGATCATGATACTTGGCTGAAGCTATTCCACTATCTTTATGATCCCTCCTCCATCTATGGCGAACTATAGCCATGCAGGGGACCACACCATCTTGCAGAATGTCTCTCCTCTCGCCACGTTCCTCAAACTGACCTCTCTTGGCTTCATCATTGGCGTCGGTGTGGTTGGAAACCTCCTGATCTCCATCCTGCTGGTCAAAGACAAGAGCCTGCACCGAGCACCCTACTATTTCCTGCTAGACCTGTGCGCCTCTGATATCCTGCGCTCTGCCATCTGCTTCCCCTTTGTCTTCACGTCGGTCAAAAATGGATCTGCCTGGACGTACGGCACGTTGACCTGCAAAGTGATTGCCTTCCTCGGGGTGCTCTCCTGTTTCCACACGGCGTTCATGCTCTTCTGCGTCAGCGTCACCCGGTACCTGGCCATCGCACACCACCGTTTCTACACAAAGAGGCTAACTTTCTGGACGTGTTTGGCCGTCATCTGCATGGTGTGGACCTTATCCGTGGCTATGGCGTTCCCGCCGGTGCTGGACGTGGGGACGTACTCTTTCATCCAGGAGGAGGACCAGTGCACGTTTCAGCACCGCTCCTTCAGGGCGAATGATTCACTGGGCTTCATGCTCCTGCTGGCACTCATCCTTCTCGCCACACAGCTGGTTTACCTCAAGCTCATCTTCTTCGTCCACGACCGCCGAAAGATGAAGCCCGTCCAGTTTGTGCCTGCCGTCAGCCAGAACTGGACCTTCCACGGGCCGGGCGCCAGCGGGCAGGCGGCGGCCAACTGGCTGGCTGGATTTGGTCGAGGCCCCACCCCGCCTACTTTGCTGGGTATCCGGCAAAACAGCAACGCAGCCGGCCGCAGGCGCCTACTGGTATTAGATGAATTCAAAACGGAGAAGAGGATTAGTAGGATGTTCTACATCATGACGTTTTTCTTCCTGGCACTGTGGGGGCCCTACCTAGTTGCCTGCTACTGGCGGGTGTTTGCAAGGGGCCCCGTGGTTCCTGGGGGCTACCTGACAGCAGCCGTGTGGATGAGCTTTGCTCAGGCTGGGGTCAATCCTTTCATCTGCATTTTCTCCAACAGGGAGCTCCGGCGCTGCTTCAGCACCACACTCCTCTACTGCAGAAAATCCAGGTTACCAAGGGAACCCTACTGCGTTATATGATGGTGTTTTTTTTTTTTCTGTGCTTTTTTTCTCATCTATGTCTCTATTACCCTGATTGATCTTGATCTGGGCTCGTTCCCACTGTACAGCGCACTCTTTCTATCTCTCTTCTCTTCATCCTCCAGTTTCCTCCTGTTCCTCCTTCTCCTCGCCCTTCTTTTCAGAGGTGGAAGGTGGACTGCCAGTCACGAGGCTCGGCCGGGGGTGATTGAATATGAAATGTATCAAACGTGGAGGCTGAAGGGAATAGGAATGCACAGGAGGTACGGATAACCCTCCTGTGTTTATGTTCTAGTAAACAGACGACGTGGATGGCCATGCCAATGCAGAGAAGCAAAAAGTCAAAAACAAAAAAAAAAAGAAAAAAAAAGGAAAAAAAAAAAAAGAAAAAGATTTGACAAAAACGCTGAAAACAAAACCTCTTGCTTTGGATATTTTGAAGATGCGTTATTCTGTGAGGTGTGAAAAACATACAAATGAAAAGAAAAAGGAAAAAAAAAAAGAAAACAAAACAAAGAAATGATACCTCTCAAGGAATCACTGGAAATGTTTTACATTTTAAGAGTTGCACTAAAAAGAAGATGTAAAGATGCTTTTTTTGGGTCGACGGTTGCCAGTTGCATTGCAAGGACAACTTTTTTTCTCCATTTTTTCCCCCCCAAAACTAAACAATGAATGCTTTAATTTGCAACAGACTACACAATCGCTGTAAGTAAAGCAAAACTTGGTGACTGTTGGAATACACCTTCACAAGAGGATAAAATGGTTTTAATGTAAGTGATATCTTTTTCATTTACCGGGCGGGGTCTTAACGAAGGGGATTTACAAATGTGTGGTTGCAACTTAAAACTAGAAATTATTTCTTGTAGTTTTACGATCCATATGTCCCTAGTGTCTGGCATTGTTATTTTCTTAACACCTTTTACAAAAAAAAAAAGAGGAAAAAAGATGAAGTGATGTTTGGTTTAAAAAAAAAAAAGTTGCTTTTAAGAACAACCTTGTGCTTAAAAAAGACATTGAAGAAGTAGTTAAATGTTCCATCATATCCATGTACCTAAACACTATCATATTGTTACAGTATTGCTGATGCCACTCCGGTTGTTCTTGCCTTAATGGTTATGATATTGTCATGTTTCTTGGTTGTTTGAATTTCTTTTTCATCCACTCCTAAAAAAAGCTGTTGTTTTAGATGCAAGGGGGAGGTTTTTTCATTTTGTTTCTTTTTGTTGATTTGTTTTTTTTTTTTTTTTGTTTTTTTTTTGTTTTCTTTCTTTTTCTCACATCAGCGTAACGTGCATGTTCATTTTTAAAAGCTGGTCCACTCCCATGAGAATCACAGGCCATACACTGAGCAGCCCATTTTTATTCTGCAATGGTTTGCTACACCCCACAGAGTGCTCAGAGCACAGGGAGCGTGTGTGTGTGTGTGTGTGTGTGCGTGCGTGCGTGCGTGCGTGCGTGTGTGTTTGTGTGTGTGCGTGTTTGTCCGCCAGTGGGATGCATGTGTGTGCATATCACAATGAGTGCGCGCGCGCGTGTGTGTGTGTGTGTGTGTGTGTGTGTGTGTGTGTGTGTGTGTGTGCGCGTGTGTGTGGATCAGACAACAGTCACTTCAAGACCAGAGCCTTAGTATGAAATCTTGCACAATTTGTAAAAAATGTAAAAGGAAAAAAAAAAAAAAAAAAAAAAAAAAAGACATTTAAGGCACACCGTCTTGTTTCTACTTTCCCTACATTTGCTCTCTATTGATTGTTTTCAATGACTTACTTTTTTTCTCTTGTGGCCATTTTAATATTTATTATGTATTCTTTTTTGTATATTATAGATAGATTGTGTGTAAGTATGTGAGTCTTTCATTTTGAAGTCCCGAATGTGAGTACAGTTTGAGTTAGGATTGCATTTGCTGAAAGTTAACTGTGTAATCTGTTGCTTTTTGAAAATAAAAAGTTTCCATTTTGCAAAATGCGTTTTCTTTTAAACCCTGTAATTGGTTGGAAGATACAGAATGTAGCTGAATTAGCAGCTGGTAGACAGGATTTCAAATTGTGGGAGGATTCTTGTATTGTACCGATAATAAATCCAATTCTAACAAAGTGACTTTCAACAAAAGAATCAATTGTTTAATTGATAGAAAAGAAAATGATACTGGGAAAAGGCATAATCCTCCTCCTTGGGCCCTCTGGCGGCCCCAGAGGAGACCCCCCCCACCCACATTTTGAAAACCTAACTTGATGAAGGTGCTATTGATGAATTTACATTTCTCTCAAAAAATGTATTTGTTTTCAACCGGATGCCACTGCAAAAGAACTAACACGCGTATTTTGTATAAGGGGGCTTTTTGTTGGTTGGTGTTTCGATGAGAACTTTCTTTGAGCGATATATGTTCAAGGTTTTTATAAGAGAGAAAAGTTTTCAAACGTGTCTCTTTCAGAACTCAGTTTCTTCTGTCACTCGAGTCCTTGAGACAGCCTGTCAAAACAGTATATATGCTAAACCTCGTCACTGAATGTGAAGAGTCTTTGACATTTAATGGGAATAATCTCCGTGCATACATCCCTGGGCACGCTCACCATTTCCGTTTGTCATTCAGTGTCAAAGAGGAATACCACTGAATTTCAGAAGCATAATTTATGCGACTCCCATATGGAATAATATCAGACCTCTGTGGAATAACGAATACCCTTCCATTGAGGCCCGTGGCCATAAATGACATCGCGGTTTGTTCCATTCTCTCAGTTTTAAGGTCACATTGATGTGAAGCAGCATCGAAATTGAACTTGGTGGGGGGGGGGGGAAATCTGAATATGTGAAACCATAGAAATGGGAACAAATGAATCTTCTTCTTTGAAATGCAGTCTGGATTCGCAGGAAACGTGTAACCTTAAATGCTTCATTAAGAAACAATAGAAGCAAATTATCTCAAAAGTTCTCAGTGAAAATTAATCAGCTTATCCGAGCATAAAGTTATTGTTTTGCCACAGCTGAATGTGAATGAAAAGAAATGAAGTCTTTTGAGATGATCTGGTGGAATTTTACAGTTTCTGAGCAAGGATTTAAAAACCAAATGGAGACATTTATTTAAAATTTAGTGGTATTTCTCTGGACAGAAAAACCTAACTACAGTATTACGAATAACCACAGCTTGTCCATTCACAAGGATTGAGTGTGTATTGATCATTAGAATATTTTGAACTCTTCATTTTGAATCTTTAACTGACTGGTGTCCAATTGTACTGTTTTGTTTCCTCCTTAAAAACCCATTCAGGTGAATAATGACCTTTGTCTTTGTGTCCGAAAACACAAAATATGATGCTGAAATAGCTTGTAAACACTCCAGGTAATTGCACACTGGACTGCAGGTTCTGCTGATGAAAAATACCTATTAGAGGTCCATTTTCATTACGAGCCTTGCAATTACTGTTTAATTTTGGACATTGATCACTAGACCCAGAATGGAAAATGAAGGTATTATGGGATTAGTTTGATCCCTGAATTTTCAAAGCTTGTTTTTTTTGTTTTGTTTACTTGCTGATAAAAATATGACTGAACATGACATTTCTCTGTAAACCCAATGTGTGCTACTTGAGACTGGAGCAGAAATTAACTCCTCACTTATGTATATTTTAGCCTCATTCGGTGTATGCAAATCACAAACGGTGTCACTTCTGAGCGCTGGCCCAATTTCTCCCATGTTCATTTGCGTGCCCCAGTAATTCTGTTTCTCTGCGCGTCTGAGGGGAAGATGACAGGCAGAGGTGGCCGGCTTGAAAGCGGTTCATTCTGGCAGACAAGCTCACACATTGAACTCTCTTTCCCTCTGAGGTACCAGGCCTCCCGAGAAACGCTGTGAAACATATTGTTCACAATCAAAGCAATTACCATCTGACCAGTATCAGTTCTGAGCGCTGGTGTTTAGATCATGGAAAAAAGAAGAAGAAAGAGAGAAAGAAAGGGGGGGGGGGGGGGGGGGGCGGGGGAGAGAGATCAGTTTTGTGGGGTGATTTTGATGCTTTGCTTGGAATAGTTTTCATTAACTAATTATCAGATGACTCCTCTCTGAGACTTTGGCTGTAAATGAATAATAGCAACGTCCTTAATTCTATGTCAGTCTTCTTGTATCTCAGTGTCTTTGCATACACAATTTCACTTTTTTTCATACGCAGCCAATGAGTTCTGAAAAAACATCTCACAATAGGCCTCATTTTCTGTCTATAATTTTAATAAATACCATCTGTTGACTGACAAACACTGATTTTTTTTTTTTTTTTTTTTTTTTGAGAGTGGGGGGGAAAAAAAGCTCATCTTATGTGAGCCTTTCTGTGCTCTGAAGCCGCTTCCTGTTTGTATAATGAACGCTGAAACCTTAATTAAAGTGTAGTAAGAGTCCACGCCGAGAAGCACTCAGATATGGAAAGCTGCCTTGAATGGAACGAAGTGGACGACTCAACCTTCTGACAAGCGGCTCACAAAAGAGACGGAGCCGGTTTTCTGTCTCGGCATCGCCCGGCTCTTCAGCGTTTGTTTGATTTTGAGAATGCGGCTTTAAATGTGATATTTCAGTCTGTTTTGCAGGAATTTGTTTCATTTCATAAACTGACATTTACTCGGTTTTCTGTGAATTATTTGATCAAACCGCCATCGTTATTTTTGCTCTTTGTGTGAGGGGCGTGTGTGTGTACCGTGATTCCTCCTGCGCAAATCAATCCAGTGCGGTGGAACAGTCTGTGAAGCCAAGCTGTACACTACCCGGCTAACTGTCTTAAAAGTGCAGAACTGCGGTAGTTTTCTCTCTAATGGCCTGTGCAACTTTATGGCTAATGTGCAACAGCAGATTGGTAATGGTCAAATGAATGATAATGTGAGGATCGCAAACGCGCAGCTGCGTTCTCGTGCAGAGGTGCCACCTCCGATTCGACTGTTTTTATCTGATTTTTGCAGATGTTTGGAGTTTAATCCTGTCCTGTGGTCTGCCACTTCGTAATCCCTTTTCTCTATTATGAATAAATGTGATGGCTCAAACAGTCAGACGCAGCAACAATAGAGCATGTGCTCAAACATCTGGCCCAACGCGAGCAAATTAAGTTGGATGAAAATCGAGCGTTGCCTCAAAAAAAAAAAAAAAAAACGCATGATTTGAAGAATATAAAACGCCTTTATAGTGGGACACTGTGTGATGATAATAACAGTAAGATGTTAAGTAAAGGAGGCGGGAACATCCAGCTGAACAGAACATAATGATCTCCATTCCTGTGGGTGGTGGAGGTTGGGTTCAGTCGACGTTGCTGCCTTCGTTGTCTGATGAGAGATCCCAATCGGCTCAAGCCATACCCCACACGCTCGTTTGTTCCAGAGGGGGGAAAAAAAAGAAAAAAGTTTGGGTCGCCTTCACATCGCCTTCCCAGCCTTCATGTCTTCATTTCCAACGCCCGCCCTCCTCCAACTTCAGCAGCCCGTCATGCAAATGCCTTACATAAAGAATATCCCTGCTTTAAATATTAACTGATTAAATTGCGGATGGAGCTTCAAAGGTTCTGTCCTGCATATTTAAACAGTATTTTTTTTTTCTCTTCCCCTATAATGTGAGATTTAGTAGTTGGTTCATTTCACTGGAAATCAGCTTGAAGCCGTTTTTTTTTAAAAAAGGGAGGTTTCTTTCTGATGTTCTATCTTTGGCATCACACCTGTGTAGGAATGTTTCTCTGGGCTATCGGGAGGCTTCTCACTAGGTTCTTTACAGAATATGTTAAAGCTGGTTTGTTTATTTGGGACTGCTGGGTTAGATAGAAGAGATGACAGACTTTTTATTCAAGTCAATGCTGCAGGGTTTTTTTTTCATGGTTTTGTAGTGATTTTTTTTTTTTAATCACTTTCATGTATTGTAGAGGATTTGTAGATTATAACATGGTTGCTTCAAGGAATAATTGAACCATTTTAACACTATAATGTGCTTATATGATCCCACTGTACACTCCTGAATCAGGTAAAAGGCAATTAAGAACATCGAAGAGTACTTTTAAGATGGATTTTGTTACAATTAAATAAAGTTAGTCTCATTAAAAAAGTCAAAGTCAATCCAATGTTTTCCCCTATTTCCAGAATTGATGTTCAGCTAAGCTAAATAACTGCTGTTTCGAATAAATATGGACATGTGCATTGCATAAAATTCATATTTGTCTGTCTGAAAGCCAACAGGCATCCTTCTGAAAAGGTGAGGGATCTGCTGATTAGACAATTGACACACTGTTGCTGTCTGCTCTTACCTCACGTGTGGGTGTTTTATTGAGATGCATATACTCACACCCATGCTCAGTGTTTTATATCTGCTGTTATTCCTCCAAGCGCTGCTATCATGGGCGCGCAGAGACGGAAAATATGCCCTCTGTGTTTATGCTTTGATATCGGTATATGCCTTCTGCACAATGTGCTGCGCAGGACAAACCCGAGCAGGGCCGAGCCCGCTGACGGGAATGTAAACGTCCGAGCATAACGTTAGCCGGTTTGAGCAGAGGGGAGGCCGCCGCCGCCGCTGCAGTCTGTTTGGAGTACAGGTCAGGATGTAAGCTTACACAGGTCCTGTTTCTTTACTGTTAAATCCTCTCGGTTGCGCCGGGAGTCAAGAGTAAACACGTCCCCCTCGGTTGCTAAGACTCAGGATGAGTGATGGAGTAACGAATAGATCATGATTGGTGGGTTAGTACTTAAGCACTTGTACACCAAAGTTAGAATATGCGGAAGGGAGAGTACTGGTTGGGAGTAATCCCCCAACGAGGATTACCCATGTCTTTCATGCTAGATTAAAGGGTCCCATGATACGCAGCCGTGCCATCCGAGTCCTGATGGGAAATCAATGCGCCGCATGACAAATTATCGGCATCATCTTTGTCATCTTTTGTGATGGTTGTCTGCTTGATAATGAGTGCGATCTGGACGGCTTTTCTGCAGGCGTTCTCCAATACTCCAGCTCTGGTGCGGCTGACCAATCACCAGCCAAGTGGTCTATCGCTGTTTGTTGCTCTCTCTCTCTCTCTCTCTCTCGCTTGCTCTCTGCGAGTGTGTTGAGATAATCATCTTATTCACCAGGCGCCCCACACACACACACACACACACACACACACACACACACGTGCTTCCAAAGTCTGAAATGATGTGGATGATGTAGCTACAGTAGTCCACAGAGAGGAGGAGAAATATTTGGGTCACGAGGAAATTGAAAAGAGTGTTGTGATTATTTGATTTCTCCACCAGTGAGCTCGCCCGTCCTTTTATTCTTCTTTCATTGTACTCAAATTATACCCAAGCTTTGCTGGATAAAACTGACAAAACTAGCAAGCACGGCAAACATTTTCCTAACAGACTAAAATATTCAGAATCTGCTATCAGGCTTATAGGGGCTTTCAGAGCATTATGAGACGCAGCGAGGAGGCTGAGACTCCCGTGTATTTTCACATTTTGCAGAGGGGCAATCTGTCACGATGAAAAGCCAACATATACATTATGATGCCTATTTACAACATGCAACCGGCTGCTTACATCTGCTCGCAGTGGGGCACATCTGCCCCCGCGGGAGCACGGAAAATTCATTATTAAAGAGACTCAGGCTGGATGTGATGTAGATGCATTCAGAGGCCTTTTTTATTTATTTTTTTATTTTTTATTTTTTTTTTAAGGCTCGGATCCCTTTCAGCTTTTAATAAAGCTGTTCCGAGGAAGACATCAATGTTTATTTATTTATTTATTTATCCAATTTTTGCATCATGGCAATTTAGGGGGAAAAGTGTTTAGGGGTGTTTATGCAGGCGATTTGTTCCCACTAATTCGGCATGTTTTGTGATGAATCCAAGGGCTTTTGGATGGGGGATGGGGGGGGGGGGCTGTGTGGGTGGAGGAGGGAGTTAATCCACTCGTTTTCTTGTGTTCCAGCCTGTTCAGCACATTCTCTCTCTCTCTCTCTCTTTTATTTTTGGAAACATCTCATTCTTGTGAGTCAAGCCCGGCGTGCTCACAAAGACTCGGTCTAGCGTGCTCTCGCCTCCCCCTTCCCTTCCTCCTCCTCCTCCTCCTCCTCCTCCACCTCCTCCTCCGTGTCTCTGCTGTTTATGATATTAAAACATAGGTGAGTCAGGCTGGATTAGGCATAACTCTTTCTGGAAGGGGGAAAAAAATAAAAACGGCTTTGTGAATCGTGAATTGCACCATATTTACATAGTTGACAGGAAACGAGTGATGTGTCTGCTTCCACGGCTGTAATAATTACCTGAAAGGAGCCTTGATAGGGGACTGTTGCTAATTTGAGACTCCAAACACACACCTCAAAGCCTTTAGGGATCCTTCGTGGAGTAAAATCAATACAATAACACACCCACAATTTTTTTGCATCCATCTTAATTTGCCGACCAGCGTTGATGGCAGCGCTGACTGATGATACCTGACTTGAGCAATAGCTGTGTCACCTGCATGCCCGTCGTTACTGTTGTCCGCTTCCTTTCTTTACATTTTTCGACGGGCCGCGGCGGCTCCAAAGGAGGACCGGCTAATTACCGCATAGGCAATGCAGTGTCCTTTCTTCGAAGAGTTTTCTTGCAAATGAGGCAGATCACTTCCAGGAAAATCTGTTAAATGAAGTTGCCTTGGAAACACCAACTTATAAAACAAGCACTTACATCACCCTGCTGGCACAGCTTCAGGTCTGAACACAGGGTTAAACAGCCGGCTTGGACCAACATCGTTGCTTGTTTTGTGTACTGGATCATGGAAGAGTTTTTTTTTTTTCCTCCTCTCTCTCATTTCACATCTGTTTGCACATGAGGAAAAAGAATGACTGATCACCGATTGTAACAAATCAAATGCTTTGTACAGTGTTAAAAGAAGGAGAGCATTTGATTTGTTGGTTAACCTTTTATATGGTCCTTTAAAAACCTGGAAATTTGTGTTTGTGTTTGTAAGGTGCATTTTCTTTGTTTCAAATAATTTACAGGAAAGGCACCAATAAGTACCGACTTTAGCCTATTCTTTGTCTTGCTCATTTAAAATTAACACTGTTTTTTGTTGGTGTTTGTTTTAGATAAGTTGAATTATGACCAAAAACAAACCATTCATTCATTCTTTCAAACGAGATGCTTCCCTCATGGGATGTTGTTGTAGCACTCTGAAACATCCTTGAGCTCTAAAATTCTAGAACCACTTTAAAATTGTAGAACTTCAAAATAATTCACACTTGGTAATAGAGAACCCTCACATATTGCATATATTGTCTAAAATTTCCCAATTATCATGAAAAATGTCACACATTCCAGAACTTTTAAAATAGCTGTCGATTCTAGAACTCGTCAATATTCTAAAGCTCTCACAGATTCTAGATTCCAAAGTTCCAAACTTTCTGAAACTCCAGAACAGGAGTGTCAAATTCATTTTAATGGCAGTATCTGGTGGAAAATACAAAAACCCAGTAGTGCTCCTGCAAGTCTTTCAGCTTGGTTGATTGTTTCCTGGGCTGGATTAGACCCTCCTCGTGGACCGGTTTTGGCTCTCGGGTCTTATGTTTGACATCCATGTTCTAGTATATTTAAAAATCCAAGAACAGTCACAAATGAGAGCTTCCTCCTTTATTTTGTAAAACAAACAAAAGGAAATGTAGGAATTCCAAGAGGCCCGATACAGCGTCGAGAGTTTAATTTGCTCACAGAAATTATTTGACTGTTGAGAAAAAAGAGTTTCGTGGAGCAACAATTCCCTTCTGAAATCTCCATTTCAAGTTCACACTGATAAATATCTGCAATTATACTGATTTGTTTTTCCTTTCCTTTGATTGATTTTCATGGTGTCCTATTTCCTTGAAGGCAAAATTAATAAGTAGCATTTTTAATAAGTTGCGTTATTTCATGTTTTCATCGTAATCACAAGTGTCTAAAGTGATGTTCTGTTACAAAGTCGCCTGGCTGTAATATTGCTTCTCTCAATAGCCGTCGCGGTGAAAAGTAATTTCCTACCTTCTGTGTTCAAAGGATTCAATTTTCCTCTTGAGGAATTATATTTGCAGCATAAATACAATATCTTTCTTCTCACACGGCGTTTACACTGTTATTTGTGAAACTTATATGCCTGCGATGTTTAGGTAAGTTGAAGGTTGTTAGCAGGGCGGATTATTTAACTCCCGACGTGCTTGATCTGCTCTGTATCTCAATAACCCCTGATTTTGTGGTGCGGTAATTATCATTAGGATTACCCACTCGCTCTGCAACTCAATGGTCCCCGATGCCGTTTGCATCTTTGTGTGGCGTTCAGAGAGCGGTTGGAATGGCTTTGAAACAGGGCAAAAAGCCCTGAGCAGAGCAGCGAGGAGCCGTCATCGTTAGTCATCAGCAAACAGCACACGGGCCGCCAAAACTTTCCCTCTGAATCACTGCAGTCCTTCCTTCAGTGGGAAAAAAGGACTTACAGGAGTCTCATAGAAAGTTACAGTGATATCAGTGCAATGGTTAAAACATATTGTGACTGTAGTGTGCAGACTGCTGGTATAGGCTGAGATTATGCTCAAGATTAAAAACCACAGGAATGCCATGGAAGCAAAGACGTCATAGGTTTTGACCTGCGTTGCAGCAGAGTGAACATCCATTTCTCGATATGATTGTGAAGGTTTAAGCAAGTCATCACTCTTGTGATTTGTTTTTTTTTTTTTTTCTTTAAACCAAAAACTATCATCCGCTTGAAATTAAACTGTATCCCCGTGGAGATTTTCTCTATCCCTGTCTGTCCTAGAAACAGAGGAGATGATTTCTTGATGTAAGGAGATAAACATCTCGCTGTTTGTTTCTGAAGCTGTGAATTCTGAACATCGGAGATCACCTGAAGAGAGGACTCCAGCTTTATCCTTCATCAGCCAGTTAGCCAGCTCCTCTCCATCCGCAGTGGCGTGTAGGACATTTACAAACTCCGTGTCATGTTTTAGCAATAAGCGCTAAAAGGGTTTCCTTGCCAGGATCTTCTTCCCTGGCTTGAAACATGAACAGCTTCTGGGTTGCCACATGAGTTAGCACAGCAACAGCTTAACATAGCAGGGATGCATTTTTAAACAATCTGATTGCCGCTCTGCAATTATACAGGAAATAACCCATGCTGAGGAGCCGCGCTCGCACGGCCAAGTTTGAAATAAACAGACGTAAAATATTGAGACGATGACTCAAGATGGCTCACTTTGAAAAGACTGCAAACACATTTTCACTAATAACTGGACTGATTGTATATTCATATGTATAAGCCATTATTATGTTTTACTGCTGGGTGGGTGGAAAAAAAGGGTTGCAAATATTCATCAGTCATAAATGAATGTATTCATGTTGTTCTCAGTGTTGGAAATAAGTCATTGTAAAGTAGCCCTGCAGTTGTGGCGTGTTATATTTATTGTCTTTCTTCATCCTGAGCCAACAGCTCTATTGTTTCTTATTTTGGTTGAACATTCATTCTTTTATTTCAATCTTATTTACAGTGAAACAGGGGAAATATGAGGTTGAAATGGTGTGTGTGTGTGTAAAAAATTATAAACCCAAAACTCTTCATCTGGTTTCACTCTGATCCATCAAGTAAAATTTCATTGTCGTTTCTCAACTCGGCAGACCACCTTGACCATTTTCAAAAGGAGCCTCATTTCATGTCTTCTAATTCTCCGTTTTGCCGGCTCTCCCCTCTTGACATTTAACTGAGCCGTCTCTGAAGGGTGCCGGCCGCAACCCACCACACGGGTCAAGAGGCTCTCCCTGGATAAATGAGATCAAAAAATCTGATCGCTGCCTCCGATTTATTTCAATTAACGCTGGGTCACACCCGCACAAGCAACCGGCAAAAAGACTGTGCTAATCAAGTGGGTGAAGCTAAAGCAGAGACGGACAGCTGGAGCACACCCGACTGGCGAGGTGGATTTAACTTGGCTGCATGACAAAGTGAGTTTTTGTTTCACTGAACAAAATAGAAAAATTGGGTTTGAACAAAATTAAAACAGTTGGAGAACATCGATTGCATGATAGGAAGGATATATCTGAAATCAGAAATCGCACAGAACGAATGGGTTGATGTGCAACTTAGAAGTCAATGAAACTTCCACGAATCCGAGATCGTTTGGGAAACCTTGCATGAAACACTTGGGGGAATGCAGTGTTAATAAAATCAGCCCAATCAGCAGGTTGCCCAGCAGCCGAGGGCCGTGGCGTGTCACTGATATGATTAGCCGCTCATCCAGCGCTCTGATCCCATAGTTCCCCGACATGGAGGATGATGCATGCACGATGACGCTGTCGGCGTGACCTGCACGTGAAGCCTCGGCGCTCGTAGTGGAAACAGGTCGCGTGTGAGGTCGACGGCTTTTCATTTCGCACCGTCGTCTCCAAACAAAAATGGATGGATTCATCACAGCTAACATGCTAGCTCGTGCAGGATGGTTGAAGTGGGAAGGCAGGTTTGCTTAATCTCTTGCGGAATCATTTGTACATAAGGATCTTGTTGTTGCTAAGCAACAGTTAAAGACCATTAAGAAACGTGCCATCTTTTTTTTTTTTTTCTTTTTTTTGCTGGAATTTGAAACATTTTTATCTTCAAAGCGCCACGCGCCGTCAGAAAACGCACAACAGGATGCCCTTTCAATTGCGAACGCCATAAAGAGGTCAGCCCGGTAAAGGCAGCTCCGCCTTTGATGTGTAGCCTAATTTTCCCAGTGGTGTAGCTGGGTGGCTGAGGAGCAGCTCAACTGGAAAGCCTCCAGATTTGAATATGCATTAGCGCCGCTAATGGAATTGCTGAAATCAAGAAGCACGTCCTTGATAAATCAGCCTAAATGGATGGCGTGGAAACACTCTCTGCTAAATAAAAGGCTCACTTATTGCCGCTTTCGTAACCTTTTGTGACCTACGTGGCCAAATTTGCAAACGATGCGCTTTTTTTTTTTTTTTTCCCATGAATGATGCTCAAAATAAAGAAAAGAGAGAGAAATAAGTCAGACCCTGACCTAAATCTCAATCTGGGTAACTGACTTGCAGCTATCGCATGACAGTTTGTTGAAAGGGAGAAAAAGAAAAACTCCAAATGCAGAAACAGCAGCGCATACCTGTCCTCTTATTCAGGGGTGAAGCAGGCAGTGGCAGTGACAGCTTTTTCACAATTAAACTGAAATTCCTTTGCTATCGATGCCACCGTTCCGGAAAAGTTTCAGACAGGCTAAACAGTTGTTTTAGACAGCAGCTCTGCAGACTCGGAGCTGCAATGCTTCACCTCAAGAGACAAGTGGAGGGGAAAAAATACAAGTACTTTAAGCTTAATTAAAGCAGCGCCGCATGGTGATCATTATAGAGGTTATTTGGGGCGATAACTTTTAACTTTTCTCTCTGTTAACAGCTGTAGCTGGACCTATTTAAGGCCAATTTTGTTGTAAAGTATTAGTGGCACCGTGTTTTACTGTCTACCGTAGACTGATACCATTGTTACTGAACTGAGGGTTAACCAAGGGGAATTCCTCCCTGGACGCTTTACACCTGCTTGCTCCTATTTGGCGCTTTTCTGGAAACAATGAAGCCATTTAATGAAGCATCAGCGCTGTCAGCTCGTAGCGTGCTCTCTCATTGCAGGCAGACTGTCCTCACTCGAACCCGCGGAGCAAACGCTGAAAATAAAGCCCATGCATAATTGAGTCATCTGGACTGAAATAACACTGCCAATTCAGAGCAAAAAACATTCTCCAAGGTACCGTGAATGCAATCACAGAGCATGAACTGAAGGAGATGTCGTGTTGGCTTACAGAGCGATGACTCGGGCTTTCAAAAACGTGGCGTGGAGCAGAAACGTATTATGTTTGTGACATTTCAGTCGCCGGACGAGGTAATTAAAGGAAGGAGACGAGTGTTTTCTCAGTAAATACGTGATTCTCAGGCGCCCCGGGCGCGGTATTCTGTTTTACTCTGCTGACGGGATGTCATAACGAGAGCAGAGCTGATACTCGGGGAGGCGGTGGCTGATAATGTGCATTGGCACATTGGGACACAATAGCTTTGAAAATGAAACTGTCAGGCTGAGGTAGTGTGCCGATCACCGAGAGAGAGCTGGAGTATTTCTGACTTGTCTCATCTGGTTTCTCTCCTCTATCTCTCTCTCCTCCCACCTCCTCCTCAGACAGACGTATTCTCATCTGCAGTCTCACCGCATTGTGTTGTGTGAGCTATAAGCTGAGGCTGCTTGAGTGTCTCTGTGGACTTATCTTTTGACTTGGGCCTTTACTTCTGACTTTCAGCTCCTGTGTCACTCTCAGTTCAGAAGCTGCGGCTCAGTGGCTTACGCAGAACAATGCTGCATCTGTATTCTCGGGATTTTGCTAAATGTTGGTGGGTAGTTGTTTTCAAATTAGTGGGGAATTTTCACTTTGTTGCTGGTGCTGGTTGTCAGTCTTAAGCTACTCGAGCGAATATTGATTTTGGTGAAATTTAGAAGCTAATACGATAAAAAATCTGTGAAGAAGAAATTAGTTGGACTGATTTAAAACTAAGATTCTTTATTTGTTTTGATCATAGCTTTATTGACAGTTATCACACAACAGAATTGTGCTTTTTATCAGCTGCTGCAGCCTTTGTATCTTGAGAATTACACAATAACTCAGGCAAGACGTGGTGAGAACATAGCATTGATTTACAGATACACATGTATTTGAACTTTTAAAATAAATGAATAAATACTGCCAGTAAATCCAACTACCTGCTGAAATCAATACGTTTCCGTAGAAGCATGCTACAATTTTATGCTCATTTTACTTCTGTTTGTTCGCTGATCAACAAAGAATTTCACCCAGAGCGACATCGTGTGCAAATAGCAGTATTCAAATGAAGGTTTTTTGGTGCATTAAGTTATGTTTATGGAAGAAAAATCTGCCTGGATACTTATTTCTGTGTACATTTTCTTGTGTTCACAGTAGACTGACTGGATGAAGGGATCATACACAGCGATGATCCATCACAAACTCAAAGCTTTGGGAAAAATAAAGAGTAACAGAAGATGTTCAGGAAAAAAAAATAGTAATAGCAGAAAAAACATTTTTTACATTCTATTGAAATGTTTTGAAACACACGCAATACAGATGTTTTCAGATGTTGTAAATTGATGTATTGGCAGATTTGGGTGACATAGCAAGATGTGTGAAAAGGTTAAACCTGTCAGTGGAATAAGAAAATATTGTTGAGTAGAACCCCTGTAACATCCTATGTCCACCTCCAGTCCTCCTCGAACAGCCTGCGCTTGTGAACAGACCACAGCGCTCGCCTCGGCGGCCGTGTGATTCTGAGCCGTCTCATGGAGTGTGAAGAGGAAGCCGTTAGATTGTGGAGCGGGCTCCATCCGTTCCCACCCTGACCGCAGACACGCAGGTTACAGTGTCCCTGTCGGCCTTATCTCCTGGAGCACCGGCTCAGCCTCAGACCCGCGGCTCGGGTCCGGGCCCCGCTCAAGATAAAGCCCGAAATAGACCGCTCTCAGTGACAGCAAGGCAGCGCCAGATAAGGCTGTTGTGTCCACGGCTTTGAACTCCAAATGGGGGGGAGGGGGTGAGGGAAGGAGACGGTAAGAGAAATACCAATGTGGCGAACGCGAGGACTGTTCGCTGTTGTTCGCTGGGGGTGTTTGCCCTTTGCCCTTCTCATTCAAACACAGATAAAAGGCGTTGCGGTTTCCAGATGCACAATTCTGTTGCTGTAGCTTTTCTCCCTTCTGAGGTCATTGATTAAGCCTATTGACCCGTGTAGTTGAAGCCGCGGCCAATTTGCTCCTTGTGGCTTATGCTGATAAGAAAATTACCTTTCACCCCTAGTGCACCTGTGTGCAACAATGCACAGTGCTAAGACGTGCAGAAGCCTCCGGATGTTTATTCATGCTCGCCTTCGGCATATTATTTAGACTTTGTCGGATGGCGAACTGCAAAAGTGCACCTTAAAAGGTTTTCCCCCCCGTTGGCATGCAGGAGCTAATCAATAGCTGTGCGTCTTAGTAAATTAGATCATGTAGACAAGAGGCAGTAGTCAGCAGAGCCATCCCAAAGTAACCCCTTGCCTGGTTAGTTCATTCTCCATTAGACAAAGGCCTGGAGTAATTGAATTGGCCTGTACAAGCTCCGGGCTCGGCCTTCGCTTTTTTGCCTTTGACAGCATATATTCAGGTCTGACAACTTTATACCCCAGCCAAGAGCCAATATCTGAGTATTTTTATGTGTCAAAAGACAGAGCAGCTGTTAAGACCCTTCCGTCAGGAGCCACATGCGCCCTATTTTCTTGTCAGAAGTCGACTGCTTTACTCTCTTTTTGCAGAAGACGCCAGAACCAGACAAGCTAAAACTCTTTAAATCAGACATTAATCACTGTCTGTAAGTTTATGTAATAAATATGTGACAGCGTTCAAGCGCTCGGAGCTGCCAAACTTAATGAGACATTTCTGTTTTCTTTTGTTTTTCGGCGGTAAATGAGTTGTTGGAGCAATGATGAGATGTAAGCTAATTATCTGCTCCCGCTAATCAATGGCAAAGCCCAGCCGCGGTATGGAAAGAGCACTGCAGACACAGAAAGAGAGGGGGCAACAGAGGGAACGAAAAGCTCCCTCTTTCAAAAAAAAAAAAAAAAAAAGTGCACATGAAGAAATTCACTTACCGGATTGCTGATGAGGAGTTTTTGTGGCGTTCTTGGTTCATAAATTTATCTGCTAATATCGAGCATTCAAAGCAGAGAGGATAATTAGGACTCCATTAATATACCCCTGTTTGCCAACCCCCCCCAGAATCCTCATTATTCTATTAACTTCTGTATCTTTTGCTGGCATTGGCTTGGAAACCCAAACCCTTGTCTTGTCATGTTGTAACCTAAATTCCATGAGATTACATTATTGCTGTTATGTATTTGATTTTTCGAAGGCGAGCTTCACACTTATCACGCCAGCATTGTGCGTATATCATCCTGCAGTGTCACATACAGAGAAATCCCATCACGGCTATGCTGGGATCCTTTTAACAGAAGCAACACCATCACTTTCCCCATCGCACATTCTTCACACTCCTAATCCTTCAGTCATAACTGCATGCTATGTTTATTTTTCGACTTGTTCGCTCGCAATTGCACTGAGGTAGGATGGTGTGAGATGAGATGGAAAACAAGGGAAGGTTTCATAAGGAGAAAGCAGGACGCAGAATTCAACTTGCTTTTCTTCTCTCTGTGAACAGCATCTGTTAGAAAACTGTTGTTTGCTTTCACGGGCTGTCTTTGCAAGCTGTATTACAATTTCATATCTGGTCTGGACTTCTGAAACTGCGCTCGTTGTTATGCAGCAGATTAAGCTTCGTGGTGTATTATTTTAGCTATCGTCTTTTCTCATCGACGAGGGTCAGAGGCTGGAGCTGCTTTCCATCTTTGTTCTGCGTTCAGTATTTAATCTTGGGGTGTGTTTGCACTTGTCGGGCTTAGTCTTACTAAAAATGAAATCAGACGCGATTGCTGCATTAGAGCGTTGCTTTGTGTGTGAATTTTTCCATCTGAACTCTACAGCACATCAAGCGGAGGGAGAACGCTCGAGAAGTCTGCCCCCAAATGACCTTGGCTGCAATTAAATTGAAACTCGACTGAAACCGAACACAGCCGGGACGAAGACGTCTGCAGCACAAGGCTGGAACAAGACGTCAGGAGTGTTTATTTCTTGCAGCGTATCTTCTCTGTTGATATTGGTTTTTGCAATGAAATGGTTACTATCTGTGTTCTGAATTATTCATGCACTGTGACAGATACCACAATAATCCCACATGCATTGAATACATCACATTTTACCTGCATCTTTTGTTATGAAGTGATGAAGGATATGTCGACATGGACGACTCATTGGTCACGACAGTTAGTTTAGTCTTTCTAAAATGCGCATTTCTTCTCACACCATTTGGGATACAAAACCAGAATTAATTTCCAATGAATGGATCACATCGGCTCTTTCTGACTGTTGTAATCACAGAGAAAAAGAAATTGTGATCATGCAACATAATAATTACTCGTGGGCGTTCCATTATCGAGCTCTGAGAGCAAAAAACTGCTGTCTCAACATGCAAAGCATGAGCCCAGTATTTTCTTTCGGTGTCTTTCCCAGAGTGTCTTCCTGCGACAAAAACATCCAGTGGTGTGTGTGTGTGTGTGTGTGTGTGTGTGTGTGTGTGTGTGTGTGGCCATAATCCCATGTGACATGGGCAGTCGAGAGGAAGGGATTGGAAGGCTTGGAGAAAAAGACAGAGGATGGCATGGCTGCAGAGAGAGAGAGACTGTCCCTGTTTACAGAAATGTAGTGGCGTTGGATGCTAGCTAAATAGTAACCATTTACGTCTCACTTCCAGAAAAGACGGCCATCAGACCTTGTGCACAGATCCAACGCAGCCTGAGCACTGCTTCAGTCTGGATGCTTCTCAAAATCCATTTAATTTACCATTTTCATTTTTTTTTTTTTTTTTTTTTTTGATCAGCTTTGTTCAGCGGCGAGCGACTACCTGAACTCGTGGAGACAGATGAACAAACACGTATGAAGCGGAACACCGCAAGGGAGCACAGTCAACAGTCCCTCTCTCTCTCTCTCTCTCTCTCTCTCTCTCTCTCTCTCTCTCTCGGTTCGGCTGCGTGGGAGTTTAGTTTATCACGTTTGGAAAAGCAGCGCACTGTGTGCAGACAGTAAAGTGCAATGATGAAGTCGGTGCAGCTTGTGGTCAGGAGAAACACGCAAAGTATTATTTCTAATCATTTCCCATATTGCCCTGCAGTCCGGCTGCCGCTCAGTGCGCAGTGGTAAGTAGCTGGACTCGTTACAATTCATCATTCATGCTCCGAAGCCTAACTTGTCAATGAAAAACCATTTCTTTGACAAATAGACCGGCCATGATGGAAATCTTACACCACAGAATGACTAATAGGGATTTGGGTTTTATATTGCTCAATTTCTTCGGTCGTTCCCTCCTGTCACTCCGGCTTTCTTACATTCCATCTATTAATCCATTCCGCACTTCTCCTCTCACCCCTTCATTCTTCTGGTCTTTCTCGCTGTCATGCGTTATACCCAGGCCGCTCTTTTGTTTATCCCTCCATCTCTCCCCGTCCCTCCCTGCCTCCATTTCTCTTTGATAATGGGGGCCTCCGTGCGGGATTCTGCCGCCATCCATTCCAAGCAGAAGGTAATGGATTGTGCGCGGGACCTGATCTGGCTATGGATGAGCCACGCCGTAGGTGTCTGAGTGGGCGTTCAAATGGATTCGGCGAAGCTCGCCTGGAATAACACACTCTGTCACCGCGAGCTTTTGTTTTTGCAGGTCCTCCGCGTTCACCGTCAGCAGCAAACCCTCCCCCCCCGCCGCACCTCAATCCTTCCTTCAAAGAGGAAAAGTCTTTAAAATACGACAGCAGAGTGCCAACATCTCGCTGTCTGGCTGTTTCAGGGACACTTTGATATTGTCAGGATGCTTCTCTTTAGCACTTCTTAATCCCAGCAATGCTGAAAAAGCACTCTGCTCTGTTTTTTTGGTTTTTTTTTTTGGACGTGTGTGTAACTTTGATCTCTTATTTTGGAAATAAAAGGACAAAGAAGCAGGTCAAGAGGACTGCAGAGACATCCTTCAGTGCCACCAATACCAGGAATCGTAAATTGCACAAACGAGTCAGTTGTTGGTGGTGAGTCCTGCAGATAATTTGCTCCAAGCACTTGCGTCCTGTCACTGAGGAGCAGCGACTTCACCATTTCCAACACAGCAGCTTGCAGATACCTGGAAACCAATAGAAGCCAACATCTGGCGATGGATACTAGACGGAGATGAAATGCATGCTTCTGGCCTGTCTCCCTATCCAGAAGACGTTATTTACAGTCCCACAGAAATATGCATCCAACTCAAGGCTGCTTGAATTTCCCACATGACACGTGCGGTATTGTGCGCCGTGATGTATAGGCATGGATTATTCTGCCGTCACAAAACACATAAACTTCAATGATGTGTTCCTGGAGAGGGGGAGGGTGATCACAGACCAATCCTAACACTGCAACACACAATTACACCCTATTACATCTTTTTCTTCCAGTGGAATGACATACATTAATTCTGTACACAACACAAGCAGGGGTAATTAAAATGTGCTTATCTGTTGAAATAACTGTTGTTTCCAGGGGAAATCTGGCCCAGCGCCAAGTGGGGGAACATGCAGTTGTGTAGATATATGTGTAAGCATGTTTATGTATTTGAGAGTACGTGTGGAAGACGGTGGAGGCACGGCGACTCTGCCCGGAGGCGTCCGCACCCTATTGTGGGGGAGCGAACACAAGGCCAGACACCTGTTTTTCTTTTTTGTTTTTGGTTTTTTTTTCCAAAAAAATGAATTATGAAGTAAAGCCAAGCGTGTGTTATTCTCTGCACAACTGCCGATGAGGGCCAAGGCCAGAGACCGGAGGAGGGAGAGAACCCTGCCGGCGTTACCCAGAGTGCTAAACACGGAGACACCCAAAGTAAGAAAGCGTGAAGGTTACGAGCCCTCGTTAACATTAATAGACTCTTATAATAGCGAATGGAATTCTGCTGGACTTTTGTATTGCGTGCTTTACTGATGCAACGCCATTAAAATTGCTGGTGAGAGAGCCATTTAAATCCCATGAAATATTCACCACCTAAAGCAGTCGGCGGACGACTCACCGAGTAAACATATTTAAAATAGGACTGGTATATATAATATATAATAATAAGGAGATATAAGCTTTGTGCCGTATTAGATGCGTTAGCTCTCCATTTCCCGTCTTTGTTCAGCAGCCACCTTCAACGTGACTGCACGTACGCCGAGCACGGCAAAAATCAATGAATCAGCATCAATGAATTTTACAAATTTGCTTCTGGTGGAACAAACTACATCACAACAACTCAGCTTGCAGGAAGCAAATCCATTTTCTGCTAACCGTTATGTAATCACACATGCACCCCGTCTATTTATGCCCCTTTTCTTATCTGACGTATGAATTCCTGCTTCGTTATCATGTGCAGATGCCTCCGCTTGCCAAGACGCAACTGCTTATGTAAAATTAAACCGGCGCTCCTGAAATAAACAAGAAAGGGAAGAGGGAGCGCTTGGCTTTTTGCTGCAGTGTGTGGGCAGCTGTCAGCAGCACCCGAGCGCTAACCTGCGCCCATCGGTGTCACACATGGCACCCAAACATTGTGCTGGGATTCCAAGATGCCGCTCTAATAAGATACGAACTAATAAGGCTTCTTTGTGCAAAATGATTCTCCTGATCTGTGAAATAATCTGCAGATACAGTTCGATTACGTGTTCTCTCTAATATAATTGGACGTGACAGATCCATGGTAAGCAGGGTATCCACCCCTCCATTCTGGGTTTTCTCGGCTTTATTCAACTCAGGGCAAAGGGGAGAATATAAGCCAAGTAATTGAGACCGTTGAGTTGCTCCTGTGAGTTTTGCAGTGCGGTTTGTCATAGAAGGGGAATCCTAGCAGACAAAGCGCATCGCATCCCGAATGGATCCCTCTGGATGGGAGCACGAAGTGGTTACACTCGGACTTTGATGTATGGAAAGATCTAGTGAGGTCGTTAAGCCGTGCTATCTGGAGGATCTCTGTGGTTATGTATGTGCGGATTGAGAGGGTTTTTGCAGTTTGAGGAGACGCGTATCCCCCTCACAGGAACCATGGGGCCAATTTAGTGCAACGACTTAAGCTGAATGTTTGAAGGAGGAAGGAACAGAGAGTTTGGAGTCATGAACTCTTGCCACATGATGAATGAAGCTGGAATGCATCATTGAATTCAATCCAGTCTTGAACCTCTTCTTTTCTGACATTTCTTTCATCTCCTAATGACAAGTGTGTCTGGAAATACAAGGCAGGAGTTAATGAAGAGGTTTTCTTCATGCGTGATGTTTTCTCCAGGAGCAGAGTGCGTACCTCTCTATATTCCGGTCCACACCTGGAGGTCATATATCCTGCTGTATCTATTCAGAGTGCGTCAGCAGGAGCGGGAGCTCCTCATAATAACGTTAGTGTTTCATCATCAAGTCTATTATATACACAAAAATGTCAATTTGCATAGCATGTCATGCTTTGCCGCGGGGCGGCCGGCCGTCTGTCTGTCTCCCCGCGTATTAGTCTGAAGACAGGAAGTCGCTGACACACTCAGGAGGTGCGAATTCCCTACTTGTGATTAATTCAGGCCTTCCTGTGGCGGCAGCCCGCCACGAACATTTACCAGCCCCTAATTTACCTCTGATCAACACGTTCACAGCGAATGCCATCTGGTGATTCGATTCTGACAAATTACCCCCGTGTTGTGCTTGATAATGTCTCGAAACTGGGCTTGTTTATTTTCCTTGGGCGCTTTATCATTGTGTAAGTAGGGGGAAAAATATTGACTTGACTTTCCACCGAGTGAAACCAGACAGGCGGCGATGCTGAATAAGTTCCCTCTCCTCTCCTGGAGGGATTTGGATTTGATTTGTTTTGCTGATGGTGCTTGGAACTTCATCTGGCTTTGCAGCTCCTCACCTGAAGCTTTTCCTCTTTACCACACAACAAGTCAGGCCAGATCGGCCGCGCGCGACGAGGAGCGGTGTTGATTTGGAGCCAGGCGCGGCCCCCGGTGCGCTGTTGTGTCGGCTCGTGCGCCTGTCAAGCAACACCAGGGCTCCGAGCTTTTCTCGCCACCAACTCCGGGCTTCTCTCTCATGTCGCCGTGTTCTTTGAAGAACTCAGAAGTCTTCAAGCGCTCGGAGGAAACATACAAACATGCGTGGGCCAGACCGCATCGATGCATTCATGCAAACACACACACACACACACACACGTATGCACTCGCAGGGCCAGTTATAGTAGCAGCGGTTTGGCTTCCAGGCGAGGTTGAGATGGAAACATTGTGCATTTGTCTGCAAACCACAGCAAGCCCACTGAAGATAATCACCCACAGAGAAAGCAGCCACTGCAAACAGTGCTCTCACTCTCCAACAAATACCTGCAGGGACTTAAATTGCAAAATCTTTTTTGCCGTAATGATAAAACATAAACTGTGTGAGTGTGCAGCTGCTGTGTTAATTTTTCTCACCACTCTGCACAGTATGTACACACACACACACACACACAGGTCTGGCCACGCATGGCTGGCTCGCAGCCATCTCTGGCACTAGCTAAAACCTATGTTTAATTTCCATTTTCCTGCCGCATTGGCTGTCCTGTGAATTATTAATGTCCGTTGGCGGCGGCGGCGGTTCGTTTTCGAAACCCTGTATTTGTGTCAGATGAAAAAAGAGACACAATCTGAAAGAAGATTGTAAAAGAAAGAGGTCTAAAACGAGCACAGGAGGAAGAAAAGGCACATGAATGTAAAAAGGAGAAGAAAAAAAACAACAGGGAATCATGTGCTGTTTGTTATACATACAATAAGGTGGACAATGTATGGGAGAACTGAGATTACCACAGCGCTTCAACCACATTGTATCTGATGTTTTACACATTATATTTTTGATAGTGGCTGATCCATAAGCAATAGACTCTTAATGTTTTTAACAGTGGAAATATATTTTCTTTTCTTTCTTTAACCTTTATTTAACCAGGTAGGTCCCATTCAGATCAAAAACCTCTTTTTCAAGGGAGTCCTGGGGGTCACAAAATAATAAGTTACAATACACAGTTCAATAAATTACCGTTGAAATCAATAACAATGACAGGGAAAAGATGCTGTCTCGAATGCTCTCAGCCTTGTTTTAAAAGAGCTCAAGGGAATGAGTTCACTCAATTTAGAGTCCTTTTGCAACTTGTTCCAAGTGAAGGGAGCTGAATACGCAAAGGCTCTTTTTCCGAGTTCTGTGCGGGCAAATGGAACAGAGAGCAAGAGATAATCATTTGAGCGCAGACAATGAGAGTCAACACTTCTCTGAGTGATTAAGTCGCAGATGTAGGAGGGCAACAGACCGAGCATGGCCTTGTAAATGAAGATATACCAATGTCCAAGTCTCCTAGTGGACCAGGAAGGCCATCCCACCCGTGAATATAATTCACAATGATGGGTTTTGGCTTTACAGTTCGTTATGAATCTTAGGGAAGCATGATAAAGACTGTCTATCTTTCGAAGACATTGAGCGGTAGCATCCTTATAAAACAAATCTCCATAATCTAAAACTGATAAAAAAGTTGCAGTGACAAGCCTTTTTTTCATGTTAAAAGAGAAGCAGGACTTATTTCTAAAGAAAAAATTCCAGTTTCAGTTGAGTTTCTTTGCCATATTGTCTATGTGGGGTTTAAAGGTGAGAGAGTCATCAAGCCAGATACCAAGATATTTGTACATATGAACCACCTCTATAGCATTTCCTTCAAGAGTGGATACTGGTGGAATAGCACAAGAGGCCTCCATCTTCTTAGCTTTTGAAAATAGCATTAGCTTGGTCTTGTCAGCATTTAAGATGAGTTTTAGTGACAACAGTTTGTGTTGTACCACATCAAAAGCGTTCTGTAGGGACCCGATCACTTTGGCAGCTGTTGAACCACAACAATAAATAATAGTGTCATCAGCGTATAGATGAATGTTGGCATCAGGCACATTTTGTCCCAAGTCGTTGATGTACATAATGAACAACAGGGGTCCCAGTATTGACCCCTGTGGCACCCCCTTGCGGACATGCTCGTAGTCAGAGCAGAGGCCATCATACTTAATACACTGAGTCCGGCCATCCAGATAGTTTGTGAACCAGGCAACAGCATCACCTGACAAGCCCAGGCAGAGAAGCCTGTGCTTTAGGATAGCATGGTCCACAGTGTCAAAAGCTTTTGACAGATCGATAAAGAGTGAGGCACAGCACAACTTTTTGTCAAGAGCAGCACATACATCATTGATCACTTTAGTAGCTGCAGTGATAGTACTGTGTTTTTTTCCTGAGTCCTGATTGCGACTTAGACAGAAGTTCATTTAAGGGTATGAACTCTTTTAGCTGATCACTGACAACAGATTCAAGAATATCTGTTTAGTCTTCATCTCTGTAGTGACAGTTTTTGTTTTTAATCATTTTATTTCATCATATTGAAGTAATTTTTTCATTTTTTGAAATTGCCACCTGCCTCTTTCTTCTTTCAGTGATGCTCTGTTCTCCAAATTTGAAATAAATGGTTTATGCTGGAAGTTGTTTTTGAATGATATGGCATAGCAATCAGCTGTTATTTCAAATAAGTGCATTGGGTGCATGATGGAAAATTACAAAAAAAGAAGAGTTTGATGTTAAAGGAAGACTACAAAAGTGATTAAATAAGGGATCCGATCCTGACCTCTGTGTTATTACTGCCACACGTCTTCAGGTGGCCTCCTGCGCATTCAGGGCGCTTTAAGAAGCTCCCCTCCTCATCCCCCTGCTCCCGTCACCTCTCCGACGGCTTGTGCACGAAGGGGAAACCTTATATTTAGCTGAGCTCAGTGTTTTGTTTGTTCACTGGAAGCAACACTGCCCTTGGAAAGCAGCCAGAACACTGCAGCACGGCCCCTCTCCTCCTCCCTCTCTCTCTCTCTCTCTCTCTCTCTCTCTCTCGCTGTCCTTCCTGCCACCCTTTTCTCCTTTTCATGCTCCCTGTCAGCCCATCCTAATTTCTGCCTCTTGCCTTCACTAAATCTATTTCTCTCTAGTTAGCAGCACACATTCCACAGGATAAACAAGCCCAATGCCACGGGAGTCTGAAACAGCCTCCTTCGGCACACAGGAGAAAGAGTCTACATTTATTGTAATTTCAACAGAATAATAACAAAGTATCTCTTTTCCTGAAGCACTTACAGAGCGGGAACAAGGTGAAACTAAACAAAGTCGTTCTGTTTAAAAAAAAAAAATCAATGAATTTTTTTCTTCTTTCATTTCATAATGTGTCTTTCTGAGAAAAAAAAACTTCAAGGCAATTGAAACTATATTTTTCTTTGCTGAGCTTAAAGGGATTTTTCTGTTTTTTTTCCCCTCCCCTCCTCCTTTTTATCTTATTTTTATCATCTTTCTCTGATTCATCACCTTGGCAACAAAGTGATCGCGATGGGAGTCTGGGAGTCGTAATTTGGAGCGCTCGGTTAAAAACGCTCAACATTATTAAAGAGTGTAAATGTGTTACTGACCCATATTCTCAGCCCGCATATAGAAAGCCGTTCGGTGAACCAGATCCCTTCTGCATCAGCCCATCCATCTGCTGAAAATCTCCCTCCCCAGAGCCCGGTGGGAGGTAATGCTGCGCCGTTTCTATACCCTGGCACCAGATTGTAACATGATTCATGGATAAATTGTAGAAAAGTGATTTTTTTCTTCTTCTTCTTCTTTTTTTTTTTTTTAACCCTACCCACATGCCCCCTCAGGTACCGTAACATGTGCAAGTATGTGTTTGTTTGCGTCTCCATGTTTGTTTGTGTGTGCTCCTCTGACACATAAATCATCAGCATAATTATATTCAGAACAATGGCTCCGAACAACGTCAGTCTCGCTCATCGTAACGGCCGTGATTCACCGTAAGATGTGGGTAAAGACTGCAGTCACACCGACAGCCAGGTAAGGGAACTTCAAAGTAGGTCAGAAGTAACTTCAAATGTTCAACTTCATAACCTCAAAGATTGCTTAGAATACCTCAAGGCAATGGTTTGTTTTTCAAAAAAAAAAAGAAAAACACACACACATATACACATACACACACTCTCTCTTTTCTCAAAGTAGAAACCCCACAGCCAGGAGAGGTAAACACGAGGACATGAAATTAGACGCTGAATTTACTTGACCAGTACATTTATTTCTGTTCTTTTTCCCCCTCCTCCTTTCGTAATGCTGATATTTCAAAGCTCTGCCACTGAAGTGCAACCCAGGACAGATATCGAGCTCATGAAATGTAGATCTCATTTGTTTAAAATCAGCGAGGGGCGAAGAGAACCCATTAGATTAGCTGTTAGCGCTACAGTCTGATCCGCTAATCTATATTTGAGCAGTTTAAATATTTTCTCGACTGCATGTTTTTTTGATGACTGGGTCCACCCAACCTGCAGCCAGAAGGAAACGCCGCTTGCAAGCGAGCAGGTGAAATCTTTTTTGCGAACAGAAGCGCGGTGACAGCGGGTGAGTGCTCCGTCGCATCGCGGCGCTTGCTCGCAGCGGGATTTTCTCCCTGTAACACACAATGCTGCCCGTGCGAACAGAGATTTCCTGCACCCGAGTGTGAAAGCTACGCCGATTGACTTCCTCTGGATCTGGTTTGAACTTGTGCCTCGTGTTTGCCATAATCCAGCAGCACAGAAGATGGATGGGTTTCTTCTGCGAAATGAAAAAAGGCATTTCCAGCCCCCCACTTTTTTCCCCATTTCTGTGCTGCTGCCCAGACCTCCCTCGATAACCTTGCCTACATTATTCAGGTTTTTAACAACTGGTGCAATAGCACCTGCAATATCAAATAGATTTCAGCTGCATAGCGGTATCTTCTAAAGTGGATTGCAGTTGTTATTTCTCAGTCACTCCTTCAGTATCAGTCCAACATTTGACTCTGGTATGTATAACCGATGCGCCCATAGAATAATGAATAGTTGCCGTCAGATGTCGGAGCTTTTTGATGTTATTTACAGTCAAAAGGCGATGCTCTGGTTTTCACTGATCCATCCTGATGTGCTCCCACACAGAGAAATGTGCCAATAGCAAGGTGTCAAGCACTCTTATTTGTAGTCCGCGGCTCACTTCAATCATTTTTTTTTTTTTTTTTTTTTTTTTAGGAGGAGATTTAAGATGAGGAGACACTAAGTGCAGTCAGGGGTGGCAGTGGAGGTAAATTTAATGTGAATTTGTGGATCCAGTTTGCCTAATTTATCAGCATCATTCTCGTGCGCGTTCAGGCCGAACTGCTTCAAGTGACCTCAAAAATTAAAGTAATAAAAGTGGCGTCACTGGCTGATTTAGTACTTGAGAGAAAAAATAATAAAAAAGGAAGACGTACTAAACTCCCATTAACCTGTGGCCTCCACCTCTGGGCCTTCAAGGACAGAGAAGGTAAGGGGCGTGATATCTCCTTTTACCTGGGCCGCCATCTGAAGCTGCAGTATATGTTAAGCGTCCCCAAATGAACATAAAGCTTTTCGCAGAGAAAACTTCATTTGTATTCGACTGCGCTCCTCAACAGACATCGCAGCATCCTCGGGCTCATCAGGCCAATCTGCCACCGCCGTTCCCTAATGATACCGAAGCACAAAGGGGAGCCGAGCGCTGGCGACGGCAAGACGTACGGCTTACACACACAAGGTTGACAACGCGCAAATCACAAGTCATTAGGGTAACCTCACATGCATAAACACATGCAAGCCTCTTCACTGGCAGTGAGTGATGGCTTCATTTTTAAACTTTGCAAAACCAAGCAAATTTTTTCTTCCGGCTCAAATCCTTCAGTTTCTGGCAGATTTCACGTCTATTTAAAAACAGGACAAACTAACATTGTGTCATTCTTAAAAGTTACTGTTTAAACCAAAAGGAAAGAAAGCCAGAGTTTAAAATCTGTCGTGCATTTCGGTCCCATTCTCCACTATCACCATTACCGATGCAGAATATTATCTGAACAGTTGGTAATTGAGTTTGGTGGACTTATGGCCTGCAGTGCTCTCTCAATAGATGCTGTCCAAAAGCATTATTCAGATTTTCTGGAAATGAACCATCTATGCACTACATTGCCAAGGGAGAAATAAAAAAAAAAAAAAAGTGGATTCAAAGCTTTTAAGGAAATTTTTCCCTCCCTTATGTTCCTCTCGCTTACTTTTTTTGGTTGCTTTTCAGAAAAAATAAAATAGGTTGGCCTCGACCTGCGAGTTGCGAGCGTCGTGGTTTGGTGCTGGTGTAATGCTGCAGAGCCAACAGAATTTTACTGTGTCACTTCAGCCCAAATGGCTTTTGTTCTGCTGAACTCTGCCTGAGTGCACTGAGTTATTTCCTCTCCCTCAACCCCGGGGCGCTGGCCAGCACTAAAGCAAATAGAAACTCTAAAACTAGATGTGACTGTGATGGCACACCACTGCAGGCTCCAGCGAGGGTGAATACACACACGGGTTTCAGAATTTCTTTTGTGCACTGAAATCGTCATGGAAGAAAGTTATTGTATCTATATGCAGCGAAAGCTAACATCCTGCATAATGCATCACCGGAAGTCCTGTGGATTCAGGTTCATTTTAATGTTACTTACAGTGAGTGAGAAATCTTTTAGGTTGTTGTCAGGACTGAGTTGGTTCAGGATTAATGAGGCGCTCTCTCTCCGGTAAACACTTGAGGAGTGAGAGCGCTTCTCTTTAGCACTGCTTTGAATAATGATGATTAATGCGCTCAAACTGTTGATAAAGACAAAATCACCATCAAAATCTTTAGAGTTTTATATGGTATATACAAGCAGAGGTTCTCTAAGTTTGCCGGAATGAGCCTTGACCGTCTCCCGACTCTTACACTGCACCTGTTGTCTAATGCCAAATAGTTTTGCACTTGAATGCCAGATTTTATTACCTTTTTCACATTGTAATATGTAATCGGTAACAGCTGTTGATATCCACAGGCAGTAAACAGCATAACTCTTCTTGTGTCAGGTTTTTAATTTCAAATCTGGTAAGTTTTTAGGTGCGCCTGCAGCAGAGTATGGGCTTGGTTTACTGAGATCCTGCGTACAGTGGGCTAAGTTGCAGGCTTGTGCAGAAAGATTGCACTCAATTTTTTTTTGCATCCCATGCGAATATTAGCATTCATATAATGGTTTTTAATCAGAAAATTTGCAGAAAATAGTTTTCCCCTCCAGAATTCCTGGTAAAGGCATCGCCCTGATCCCCGGATTCCTCTTGCGGCACCAGACACTGACAGAAAGCCCCGCTTTGTAGGAACACTGCATCACATAAATGTGTATATCAAGGACAGGACACTGTGGCTCCCAAGCAAAGCTTTCTTTTAAGTAAATCAATTTAAATGATTTGAGTGTAACCAGAGGTGACCAAAAACATTCTCCTCCAGGAATACAGCTTCACAGAGCTCTTTATTCTTTACTCTGAAAGTAAAAGACCTTCTGCAGGTCGACTGTGTTTTAGATGTTGATTTATTAGTTATAGCTTGAGAATTACAACTAATGGCAACAACTAGTTTTCTTTGGTGCATTCTGTTCTGTTTTTATATATGCTGTGAACGTGTTTTTTGCGTCAGTGCTTCTCCGCGACATGAGCAAAGAGGGTTGAAATTTATCAATAAAAGTAATTGCCATTGATAAATTATTCACGCTGTACTAGCCAGTTGTAAACATAACACCAGTGAGAGATGGCTTAAGGATTGCCGCTTAAGCAGCATCGGTTTCCGGCATATTGTTTTGCGCATGCAAAAAACATGCACGCTGAAGAAATAGTGCGCCATTAGAAGCAAATTACTGCAAATACAGGCTGTAAATGGACGAGATGGTTTTGGCGCATTTCACTGTTTGGCAACAGGATGGTGGAGGCGGAGGACTTGCTCAGGTTTTATGAGCAGAAGCTTAAATCAATTCACTTTTCCATAATGTATTTATGCTTCTGCATTAAAACAAAGGGAACACTTAGACTCATCATTATTGAAATGTTAATACGCTGTCATTTTGCTGGTCCAACCCACTCGAGATGAATTGAGTTTGATGTCTCCTGCCTCGCCGTTTATACTTTAACAGGGGGAATAGATGCTCAGCATAAGCCATGCATCTTGGATTTGGTCTCCAAGGCAAGCACTCTGCCTTTTGTTTACTTTCTGATATCAAGAAACACAGAGGACCAATAAAAGAAGGGAACTGCACAAGCGCCACATCATAAAAACACTACAATTTCATACAATCATGCTGAGGCTATTCGGTGCACCACCTATGCAAGAGCCAAGATTTAAAGCAGGAATGAAAGAGAGAAGAGACAAGCTGTGTCCTTTTGTGTTTGGGCTCTTTGCAGCTCACTCGAAGGTCTCCTACCTAAACGTGTTTATCGCAGACAACAGACCAAAAACGCTGCGACACGTGCTTTTGTCTCAGTCCACATCCACCGCTCCTATCTCCCTCCGTCTTTCTATTTTCCCTTGTCTGTTTGAACGCACCTCTATTGTCACGGCCGCGTCCAGAACAAACAAGCCAGTGTCCACCAATTAGCATCACCAGCCCGCCCCCCCCCCCCCACCCCGTGAACCCGTTTGGGAGAATATTTATCAGCTTTCCACGATGCGACAAGAACGGACGGCTGTAATGAAGCTCACACTCTCTGCAAACGCTCGCAGCATCAGCGTGGTAGGAAAGCTTCCAGCCATGCGGCCCACATCCGTCCGGAAGCTAAATGAGAGCTCCGCAGCCACGAGGGGAGGATTTCAGGCTGTAAAGCTCGAGCTAAGAAGTCTGAAGTCTGACTTGCACATCCAGGGAGTCATTTGTTAGTTTGCCTGCAACAGTCTGGTCTTGCCACATCACTGCAGAGTGCTCGCCCTAAGCCCAACTTAATGCAGCCTTCTGCTATGCGGGGCGAGCATTAACCCTCACTGGTATCATCTCCTCCATTTTTGCCTCTGAGTTTTTGCACATCTTTTCCAGTAATAGCAGCTACTCATCCTCAAAGCGCCTCGTGTAAATCTAAAATATGTGAGAAAGCGCAAGGGCGAAGGGATTTGGACAATTTCCCTCTGGCAAAATGGTAAAAGTTGAATGAAAGGAGACGCTGAAATCTTAAATAAACGAACTTGCAGTAACTTCCAAGCGTTGTCTGCGTCGGTTATTGTTCAGTCTCCTCCTTTGCTGTCATACTTTGTTTTAATTTGCTGTGACCAATCCGTTTCAGTGTCGCTTTTTAGATGATCTGAGTGAGAATAGAACATGGACATCCAATGCAGACCTACATTTTTTTCTAAATAATAGCCTCTACTAGTACGCATTGATTGATGGCTCCTGGGTCCGAGCCTGCATTGTAGCTGACTTGGAGCATCACTTTACACACAGCGGCAGCCACAGAGATTTGAGTTGTTTACGACTACCAGCTGGTGGATCTGCTTTCTCCGAAGCAATCTATCACAGTTTGCATGCATATGGAACAGGAAGAACGTGGTTAATCATAAAAAACGAGGGGATATCAGCTGAGAGTCTGCATGCTTATTTAATGAAAACATACAAGAACTACATAAAAACGTTGACAGTGCTGGCAGCAGAGGCACAGCGCTGGTGATAGCTCCCTGGTTTCAGGGGTTTCAGGAAATGGCATAAATTTTTAGCTGTATTTGGTTAAACTCCCCGAGTGTGAGCCCACCCAGAGGCGGGCAAACAGTCTGATGATTATTAAGGTAATTATAAAACTATTAGTGGCATAACAATCTGGAGTGAGTGTGTGCAGCAGCTACATCAGAGGTGATGGGGAGCAGATGACCACTCGCAGTTGTCAGTTTTAATGCAAAGATCAGGATAATGTCTCGGTGTGGTTTGACTGCAGTTGCTGTGTAAAGTTATACATTTTCCCAGGCTGAATGTCCCAGAGTAGTGAACCACCGATCGATGGAAAGCAGGACACACCCTGTACGGACTGTCAGACTGTCACAGAGCACTTCATACATACTAGAAAATAACAGGAAAACACACTCAAGGCTTGAGTTTATTTCGGTATGTAGCACAACCGCTCTCTGTTGCTTCTCGTCGGGAATGTGCATGAACACATCTCTTCATTCATCCCCATGGGTGCACACATGCATGACTACATTCATGTGAAGCATAGGTGCCAGACAGAATAACTGCAATAGCAGGACATACAGTGTCTTCTTCTGCAGAATGTTTAATCACATCAAAACCTCAAATCTGAAATCGTGAGCAACTGAGGCGCCCAGCTCCTCCGCATCTAAATCACCTAATTTCACTATCACGGCACAAGAAGGCCCTCCGTTTGACAGCCACAGACAGTTCTTTATTGGTAACTAGGGCATGGCAGGGAGAGAAGAAGTGTGTTTCTCAAAGCCATCTGCGGGTGAGTCATGACCGCAGTGCATTACAGATTGATATGTTATTATCAAACGCCGGCCTTCTGGCCAGAAAGAGAGAGGAGTGGACGGATGGGTGCCAGGGAAGGAGAGTGCAAACTCGGATGAAGGACGGTGGAGGAGGGTGAGGGCGGAGGGAAGATGAAGCGATGCCACTTGGCAGGGAACTTAAGAGGTGGTCGCAACTTTAGAAGGAGGACCCAAATGCTGGTATCGAGTTGTTTCAGTTTTTGTTTTTGTTTTTTGTGTTTTTTTTCCTCTTTAGTTTAGCTCCGTGATCACAGCATTGAAATGTTTCTGCTGGAAACCGTGCCGAGGTGAGTCACGCCACCTTCGGCTAATTCCGCGTAAACCTCCAGTTGATTTAAAATGAGACGCTCCTGCATATCGCTGGATATCCTCACACATAAAAGTCGAATAAAAGTGGTCCTGATTAAACCCTGCGACCTTTCCGGGAAAGGCGTTTTACAGTGGGCTGTTAACACCACTGACTTCTTCAAAGCTCTCCACCCCCAGTGGATTTTTATACAGACACATATTTGCTTTGTCCTTTTTTTTTTTTTTTTCCTAAATGCTCCGACTCAGCATTATACAGTAGAATGTAATATTCAAAGTACCTTGAGTGTATGAGGCAATTCACCAAGCGTGGTTTTTTTAACTGCGGTTTCCTATTTGCTCATCGAGCTTGGACTTTGTAATAAATCCTCATATAGCTGCCGGGCTTGTCATATATTTTTCTTTCATTTCTCTGCTTTTCATTTCTTCCAGACGCCCCCATCTTTCTATTTCTCTCTGTCTCCCTCACGCTCCGGCAAAAATCTTGATTCTCCTCCAAACGTCCTCCTCATCTAGCCTAAGAGAAGAAATCTCTCGGTTCAATGAATCAATCAAACAAACTTTAACTGATACGGCGCCGTTCATGCAGGTTGGTGCAATTCAAAGCGATTCACGGAAAGATACGAAAGGCGATGATTGGACAAAATACAGGAAAATAGTGAATACAAGATGAAAAATAGTGAAAAGGTTTCATTATGGATTAGTGCAACCGAGTGGGATAAAACAGAATTAATAAACAAAAAAACACCTGTAAGAAAACTACGAAACTCCCCGTATGAATAAGAAAAAAGTAACAAACAGGGAAAACTGATGCTAAATAACACATAAAGTCTTGAAAGGAACAATAAGAATAACTAAATAAAATAAATAATGAAATTAAAATCGCAGAGAAAAAATGTTAAAGCTATAGTGCGTAACTTCGGTCGCCCTCTAGCGGAATTCTGCGTTCTTACAACAATAAAGCGGGCGCTTCTATATGACGTACGCTCGGGTGTCCCCAGTGCCCCCCCCCCCTCCCCCTCCCCAATCTGCCACGGTGATTGGAAACAGTTTTTATTCTGTGTGAATAAGGACAGCTGGTGAAAAAAAGATGGATTCTTTCGAAGAGGTAATTATTGGTTTTTTTTTCTTTTTGCCACAGAAACGCTTATTACAAACGAGCAACAAGGTGCCTGCTAATCTGTAACTGACAGGTTAGTGGATGAAAAGACGCAGAGGAAATCATTTGTTGTCCGTTGGTCTCCAGTAGCTGCTTCTTGATGAAAAACGAAGTGTTACACACAAAGTACAGTGTTTCCTACAGGAAAAGAGTTTGGCGGCGGCGGGAGGGGGGGGGGGGGGGGGTCGGGGGGTAGCGTGTGGTGTCACTGCTAACGCTGCTGGCTGCTAACACCGCTAATGCTGCTAACGCTGCCGGTGTTCGACGGTCTGAGAGGTTTTTTTTTCTCCTCTCTGTTGTCCGGGTGCTGCACAACTTAGCGCGGCGAGGCGCCCGGACTGAACCCTGAAGTAGCATGTCGCTTCCTCGGTCTGCCTGAGCCTGTTGCTATGAGACCCTCCGCGCGTCCTCCCCCTCCCTTCTTGTTGTGACGTAAAATGCGTAATTTCCTGCGCGCCAGCGCGGGAATGTCGCCGGTAGACATGCAAAGCAATAATTATATATATTGAAAAATCCTGCGACATGTTAGAGGAGCCTATCGGCTTAATCTGCATTTTGTCATCTCCTCTAGTAGTGGCTTGGCTAAAACGGACGTTCATAGACATTTAAAAGTTACGCACTATAGCTTTAACCTTGAGTTTAATTTTGAAGTAATACAACCTTTCTAAATTACAGACTGTAAGGGTTTTCCTCTGTAAATGTTTAAACACTCATGTTGCCTTTACATCCTCCAGTTGACACACACACACTCACACACACACACTTGCTTCCTCTGCTTTCTGTCCTCCTCCTCCTCCTTTCTTTTTTTTTTTTTTATTCCCTCCACCTCTTGCTATTAGGCTGAGCGCTCACGATGACTAAAACACATGCTTAATCACACGAGATCACAACAGCTGTCCGGCGAAGGGTTTTTCGAGATGGAGGGTTGCCGTGGTGACAGCTCGACATGCCTCTCTCTCTCTCTCTCTCTCTCTCTCTGCCTGTCTTTCCCTCTTGCTTCCTGCCTCTTTGGTGACTGGCGTCCCTTTTCGAATGCCAGTCAAAGCTTGGAAAAGAGAATGACTCAGGACAATTTTTGCATGTCGCTTCCAATGGCTCTGACAGCACATCTGAGCGTTTCATGGCGTACCGGTGACTCAGGGAGGTTTTTGAAAGACGAGGTCACACGGGGGTCACACTGCAAGCCTCGCTGTGTTTAAAATATCCCCGAATGGATGTATACAAGTGACGAATAACATTTTTAATGAGAGCCGTATTGATACCTAGACTGAAGCGTTGGGGCTAATTAGGAAGTGTGCAGAAGGAAGTGGAGATGTTTGTTTACAAAGCCGGGATGTCTTTATAGCGCATCATCCAGTCGTTTGGCAATTTTAACATACAAGTTCTCTTATGAAATGATTACACTCCGTAGCCCTTGCCAAGCCTAATTACCTTATTTAGCATTCCCTCTGAATCTCCATGATGTAAGGGCGGCCTACGTAGAGCAGTAAGCATTTCTGCGCTTGATGTTTATAATGAGTTTCCACAAAAAAGTGGCAAATTATGCACTATCATGTGCCGGAATATTTAGACTCAGCAACGCGAGCTGAACTCCCTTGATACGAGTCAAGTCACATTAATCTTGGTATTTTTTATTTTTTTTTTTAAAGTTACTGCTTGCTGGCACATCAGCTCCAAGACTGAAGCGAAGCTCACCATGTCTGGGATTCTGAGCACCATAAAGGCTAATTTTTAGTAGTATTTAAATATCAGATGGATTCTAATGGAGAAGCGGATGAAACGTAACGATCTTCTGCACCAGCTGGTCGGTGCATTTTTTTCATGCAAGATAATTATTGACGTTTTTTTGGTATGCCGTTCGCATATGCTAAGGAGTGTGCAACGGTTGTGAGCTCCAGTTACGGTAGAGCGCAACGCAGAAATAAGCAAAGTAAAACTTAATAACATCAATCAGATTTTAAAGATACGTCTATAGAAGTCAGTTAACTTCTTTTGAGATAACAGATTCACCTACATTTTTACGCATGTAAACATGTAATCATGATGACAGCAGGGCAGTCGACTGACCTTAAACGATGTCGGAACTGCACTTCAGTGTCAAACAGCGAGGAAGATTTCTGATCCGTGGGTGTCAAACTGAAGCAGCGGCCTGAAATTGCACCTTGAGGTACGTCCGGCGATGGCCAATTTGGAGCCGGCGGGCTCTAAAGGCAGTCTGACCAAAGACATTCAGAATCTAATTTCCACAGTGTGACTGCTCCCATGACCTACAATCGACACTCCAATTAATCAGAATATGAAAGGAAATGACGCTGAATGAAAACGCTGCTGTGATATTTCCCCACATTCCGTTTTTGGAATAAAGTGAAGGGCTGAAACACATAAGTGCAGACGGAGTGAAAAAGAGTCTTCTTGACTCTGATGGTACCAAAAAAAAAAAAAAAAAAAAAATCTATTGAAGTGACATTTTCCAAACACCGAGTCTTGCAGATGGATGTCACAAACCTCGGATCGCATACACTTCTTTTTCTATTTACATCTTAAATTATTCAAAAAAAGGCATACTTCAGTGGGTTTTTATATCTTCAGATGCAAGGCGGTGGACGCATTTGTTTTCCTCTAAAAGTCTGGGTTGACTCCTACGTGGCGTCGACAGACGGCGCGGCTTTCATCAGTTCGTGACAACAAATTATCTAAGAGAGGTCTGACCTCGTTCATTTAGCGTTCCTCATATCTCAAATAGGGTTATGCTGTATACACACACACTAATGTGACATTTACGCAATAATAATCTATTAAGGTAAATGTATTTCAGAAGTCATTTTCAGGCCAATTAGGTATCTCTCTCTTTATGTTTGTGCTATTATCACTCCTCTATTGATGCATGAAAGTGCTTAGCTCACTCACCTTGACATTGTCTGAGCATGTGTGTGTAAATGTGTGTGTGTGCGAGCCCTAATAAATATGGAGAGTGAGCGAGCGTAAGAGCGAGCAAATGATTTGAAAAGGGAGATGCGAGCGGTAGAAGGACCCGACACAGAAATGGCATGAGAGTGACACAATGAAGGAGAGAGAGCGCGATGGAAGGAGACGGGGAGATGATGATGATGATTTGTACTGCAAGTATCTTCGGCCGAGCCGCACTCCAAGAGGTGAATCATCGGCTAGTGCACAGAAGGTGTCCCAACACTAATGCTGTCACTAGTGGAGGATGACAAATTCACTGCAGCACAGACAAAAAAAAAAAACCACCGACTCGCTCCGTCTCCAGCAGCGACTGCCCCCTTTCTGGTCTTTTCTTTGGAAGACTGTGTGTTATAAGAGTGATTTAGACTGGCCAGACGCATGAAGCGGTCGTGTTCATCAACAGCTCTGACAAAGTAACACCTTCCCTTTTCAACGCCACCACAAATCCTGCCTGCGTCTCTGAACGTGAGTCACTTGATTTTTGATTATCGAACTATGGCAAATCCAAAGTGGACTCCTTGGGACAATGGAGGAGACTACATCACATTATGGTGACTTATGTGGGCTTTCGTTAGACCTTGTGGCAGCTTATTTTCCCCCCTGCCATTGGGCCACGAGTTCCCTCAGGACAGTGAGGCTCTACCTCATGGCAGGTGTGTATATTTCTCAGGCCCTGTGGAGGTGTATCTGGCAGAAGAAATGCCGCATAAGCTGTTTTTCATGTGGATGTTTGGACGCTGGACACTCGGGTTTACTGTGGGAAGTGAAAAATAAAGAGCGCATTTCAGGGGGAAAAAAAAGACATTGTCCGTTCACTCTCAAACCCCTGCTCATCCTCGTGTTTTATGTGTGAAGTCGGTTGGTGTTTGGCCAGCGGATGCTGATCCGTAAAACCTTGAGAAAAGCACCGGAAGGCCTTTCTCTCCTCGATTCTTCTCTTCTGGCTCACTTTAAGCTGGTGATGAAACGGAGCGAAGGGACATCAAGAGACCAATTTTTTTCTTTTTCTTTTTTTTTTTTTGTCTCCGATCCATCTGCCAAGGGTAGGCATACGCAACTGGACTGTGTTCACACTTGACAGACTAATGACTAATCCCGGCCAATTACAAGACAAGCACATTAAAGCTCGGCAACAGAGATAGAAGTCAGATCCTTCATTTGCGAGTCTGCGTGTGTTTAATGAACAATGCCATTATCATCAGCGCCGTTGATCGCAGAGTGAAAATCCATTCCGCAGAGGTGCACAGTTGACTTTAAGGGAGCGCATGGCATTTCTCACAATGGCATAAACAGATTCATTATTCGAATCATAATTTTCCCCCCGTTGGCACGATTAATGAATCAGACTTTTCATCGTCACAGCTCAGCGGGACCGAACAGGTCGGCTTATTAAAAAGTCATTGCTGCTTTGCGTAGTGATCTCAGGCAAAGGACTGAATAAAATCGGTAATTTACGATTGCGACAAACTGATCCTTAAATTCAGATCTCATGTTCATGTTAGAAAAATGACTGCTTTCCAAGCGATGGTACATTTTATCAAACCTTTTCCTAAAGAAGCATTTTTACATTCAGAATTCAGTTTAATCCACTTTTCACACGGGCTGTAGCCGTGACACGAAGGACGTCCTCTCGGCTCGCCTCGTCTTCCGTGCCGGCCACATGTCTGCGATGTTGACAGGGGATAAAGCCGCGTGATGGCGGTTTGAACTGATCCCAGCAAAATGACACAGCGTCTTGGCAGATGAGACATTGTCCTTGTCTCACGGTTTGCCTTTTGAGCAGGAAGCGACTGTGACTGGTGGATTTCACTTCCTTTCAGCATTAATCAGCGGAGGGGGGGGGGGATTTAGTGATACATCCCCTCTGTACAGCCCTGCATGTGCGTCCTGTCTGGCGAATGGAAACCAAGTCAAAGACCTTTGTGAGTGTTTCTACTAGGAAATGCAAGAGGAAGGAAAACTGTGGTAAGAAACTCAGATTGATTGATTTATTTTCACGTTTTATCATTCTAATTCTGGATTTTTAACACAGTACGTCACGCAGATGACATTCAATGATTCACTACTGTGAAACCACTGTTTAAAAAAAAGATCAATGAATGTGTAAATTAACAGGATGCTATGATATGTTAAAAGTTGAAAGCTAATCTTTTTAAAACTGGAATTGTAAAATGTTTACGAGGATGCTCTTTCTCCTCATAAGTCAACAAGTCGTGGTGAATCCTGTTCATTTGTATTCCTCTGTTCACCCTGTCTCCTCCTCATCAGCTTTACTCCTCAAAAACAATTTCTTTCCCTCTGAATCAAGTCATGAAGCGTTTCATTCAGAAATTCATTCCGTCCTTGATGGATACACTAACCGCAGACGGCTTTTGATTCCAGGCTTCTAATGCTGTCCGCCTCCCCTAACATCCACTTTAGGTGCAACGCTCCATCACATTGATTTCTCTGAAGATGAAACTCTGATTGAACGGACCTCTCCTGTTGGCTGAGGGCTCCCGTGTGAGTCCGCCACTGTCCTGCGTTGCATATGAAAGAGAGCGCCCTATCACATAACGGGCTGACGACGTGACGCCGGGGAGCCGACGCACCTTACCGACCATCTTTTATGTAAATGTTCCAAAATATGCACTATTCACCTGAAAAAAAAACACTTGGAAGTGGTTAGTGCAGTGACTTAATGCCCAAGGCTTTTGTATAGCGCTGTTTTTAAAATCCACAATGACCCATAGGAGACAAATTCTGTATTTTTTTTTCCTCTATCCTTTTTGAGGCGTTTCTCATCTTAGTTCATGTTTTCATTCAGGAGTCTTTGTACTTTCCGCAGTAAACGATTTACTGCCAATGCCAGCGAAAGAAGCAGAGTGCTTTTTATGTGATGAAACAAAATACCAAGGGTGTCCCGGTCAAGGTGGTGGGTATTGGGAGAGTGTCTCGCCTCCGTGCCAGGGCTGTATTTTCACATGTCATCGCTGGAAAAATATGCACTTTTTTTTTTGCCCGATTACAGCTCAATACTCCATTTAAAGCCAACCGTGATCACTAATGGCAAAATAAGACACATTCTGAACATTGACTTGTCATTAGAATACGGTATGAGTTAATATTCATATATTTCAGTTCAGATTGAGCGTGCATGTGTGTGTGTGAGAGAGAGAAAGACATTAGAATAAAGGTAGCCTCTGCATAATTCAGAAAAACCTGTCTCCTTTAGTGTCCTATATCCCTCTCCTCCTCCTCTCTATTTCCCCAGCGCTCGCTCAGTCCTGTCCTCATGTAACCCCAGCAGCTTTTAGCAAAACTCTCCCTTTCAGTGTGCACGTGTATCCGTTTCATCAGATTTTCCAGGAGGTTACTCTTCAAGCCATCTTGGCATATTTGCACCATTCATGACTAAGTGCAGTTTTGGAAAGCCCTTCCCTTTAAAATAAAATAAAATAAAAAAAAAAGAATCTCATTATACCCAACCTGCACGTGCATTACAGTTTTGGGAGATTATTTGATCACTGCATTCTTAAATTATGCATGGACACAAGGCTGTAATTGAATAAATGTGGTGACTCCTTCGTTTTATTACTTATCTTGTACTTTAGTCAGAAATAAATGGGTTTGGGGGGAATTAGCAGGAGATGTAATGACCTCCTGGTCATCATCCAGCAAAAACTTCCCTAAGTATGTTCTTTATCTTCATGAAGGAAACTTCCGCTTGTATAATGGGCTAAAATGCAATTGAACATGGTGACCGTGTCCTCTGTTGGTTACACCACTTGTACAAGTCCATCCTTTTCTGGCTTTGTGATTCAGTGTTAATCATTTTACTCCGATCCAGCTCAGTTCAGTGAGCAATGACGGAACAATAATACCTGGACCAATTGTGATATTTAGAAAATTCAGTAGACGGATAGAGCTTTCATTACAGTGGCCTCCACAGTGCGAGCATTTAATCATAGAAAAGAGTCAGAAGCATTTCACACATTCACAAACACAAGTTTTTTTTGTGCTAATTTAGATGCACAGTAGAACTGCCAGCAACTGAAAAACAGAAAGAAGTCCTGATTCTTTGCGCATTTTTCAAGAGGCTGCAGCCAAAAAATCATACCAAATCATATAAATCTGGAGGTAGAGTAAAATAAACTACTCTTTATTTGTTTTACACCCTAAAAAGATGTCAAGAGTGACCAAATGATGTAGTGGTTTCATGGTGGGTTTATTTGAGGATTCTAGTTTAAAAAAGGGAAGATAAAGTGATTATTTTCTTATGAGGATGTGAGAATATGCAATATGAACAATAACAATAGCCTTCTGCAGCAGAAGTACCCAGCTGTGTAATGATCACACTAATGTAAACCGAAAGTTTCATTTGTCGGACAAGAAAATCTATACTCGTCAGCATCAGTTAGCGATAACCCTCAGTGCAGAGCAGGATTCAGTTTATTTTTCAGGTCAATTAAATTTTAAAGATTCCTGCACGGCACAAATAGACTATTTGTGCGATTCACTGTTTCCATCAAACACATAAACACTGTGTGAAAGAGGGTCGTGTGAGGGGGCTGGGGCCTTTGTGTTCTCAGTTGTGCCTTCTGTCAACATCTGATCAAAGCTGTATGCCAGTCACTGACATACACACACAAGCACACACTCCCTGAAAACCAGGAGCATCACACACGCATGCATGCATTAGGTTGCTTTAGTATGCCCAGTGGGTATTGAGTAAGCCTGCTTCTTGATGTTGCCCTGATCGTTGCATTCATCACACAGCATCAGTAGAAAATCCAAAATAAACCTTTTTAACAAGCTTCTCTTCATTTAGAGTAAATATATTTCTAGTCTTTGCCCACAAGAAGCTTGTGGGTTTATCTTTGTTTCCAAAATCTATGATAGAGATTTTTTTTTTTTTTTTTAATGTGGTGCCTGTTGCAGAACTGCTGTGAATGAAACGCTTTTTATTGACATGTGTAGTCACAAATATAAAGCATTTACAGCCTGGAACTCTGTCCTTCACACGAAGACGGTAAACATAGTAACAGAATATATTCCTTCAGTAAACCTGTGATGGTAATTTAAACTATTATCAAAGCTTATCAGAACTGTTTGATGCAGTCTAATCAAACCTGAGCTTTTGGGTTTTTTTTTTTCTTTTTGTAATCTTTATCTTTATTGCCACATTTGAATGAGTCGCTGTGGTCTAATTAATAACACTGATTAGGTTACATTAAAGTAGAAGTTCCAGAGTGCCGGTATCGACTGCACTGTCTCATCTGGGTACTTGAGTGGAGCAAAGTCCTCGTAAATATTATTGGTTCCACCTGCGACTTTCCTGCAATGACAAATATTACTGCTGTCCTGCTTTCACTTGTCCTCTGTCTTTTACTTTTCTGACTTTGCCTAAGCAGGAAAAAAAAAATCCTGAGGAAGCAGTTTTCATCATACATTCATTATACTCACTTGAAAAATGCACACAATTCAACAACTTCATAATGATAATAAGCACACACAGAGGTGAATACATAAATCAACGACAATGACATACGTAAACATGTGTCAACAAATTAAACCAACTCCGAAAATGTTGCAACATCATAATAAACCCACAAGCATCATTAGTTAGGTCTTTGTTGGATGGATTACATATTTTCATAAATCTGCAGTTAATCACATGACAGCAACACAATCCATGTAGAAATGTAAGTTGGGGACCTGGGTTATTTCCCAGTTTACCGTGCGCATATGACATTAAAGAACCAACGACATCAGTGCTGCTTCAGCGTTTCTCTCAGCATTACAGAAAAGAGACAAACAGGCTTGTCGTCGCATGTATCAACCTAAGGGAGCATGAACTGAAGCTCATGAGGCACAAATTCTTTATTTTACATTTATGTACATTTTCTGTGCTTTGTATGTTTGCTTGCTTTTTTTTTGTTTTGTTTTAATGCATTTGGTTTGATTTTTTTTTTTTTGATGGACTACATTTAAATAGTTTGCCCTCCAGAACTGCATGCTTATTTCCTAGTTACTCCTGAACACAGCAGAAACCTTTCAAATTCAATTACATAATATTGAAGTAATAAAAACTGGCATTTCTGTCACATGCACAAGCGCTCTCGCCTTACAGTGAGAAGGTCACCATGGGTTCAAATGTGTGGAGTTTGCATGTTGGCTTGTTTTTCCTGTGTGTGGGTGGATTTCCTTCTGGCTCTCAAGGTCTGAAATTATGCATGTGAGGTTAATTGATGACCCTAAATTGCCCCTAGATGTGAATGTGAGTGTGTGTATGGTTGTCTGTCTCTGTGTGTTTGCTCGGTGATGGACTGCACAAGATAAAGTGTAAAGTGTTATAGAAGATGGATGGAAAGTTGGATGGATGGTTACAATATAAATAATTAGACAATAAGTGCATATTAAAAGTCTTTATGTTGCTACTTTAAAATCCCCAAGCCTGGACAATTGTAAACTACACTTTTTTAATATTGACCACCTTTCCTTTGTGTGAAATATAAATTATCTTAATCTGTCCAATAAAAACATAATTTCTCGTATATTTCCAAACACTACAAACGGTTTCATGTGAGAACCTAAAGTATTGTCATGGTTATTATTGTGTCTTTGTGTTATTGTTATTGTTACTGTTGATATTCGATATTTAATATGATTGTTCATATTCTTTTGTTACATTTTTATTACTGCCTCCTTGCTACTGCCACAATTCAAACTCTCCCTTTGTGTGACAAATAAAAGGGGATCTTCTCTACTGCAATTACTATCAGTGATTTTAATGTGACAATTATATAGTCCATGCATTTTCTCTTAAATCAATAAATCACAATTGGTGGAAAAAAAATGGATTCTCATAAAAAAAGAATAAGACTTCATTCACATTGTCGCGTTTATTATGGTGGAGCCTGAAAAAGCGAAGGCAGGCTATTTTGACACGTGTGACTTTCCGTAGTGAGGACTCCGGAAGTACAGTTGCTGTCATCGTAACCAACATGTAAGCAACAATTTTACAACAAAAACTTGGTCTTAAAAAGTCATTTTTACATTTTTCCCCATTTGCATTTGTGCAGATACTACTTTTGGTATGTGGTAAGGGTTTTAGACACTAATTTGAAACGATAGCGGTCTGACTGCGGACGAAGAAAGAGCGGAAAGTTGTAGCTGCGTTGCCACATCGTCACTTTCTGACTGCAGGCCTGAAGTTACTATAATATCTTGTTTACACTTTATGGATAATGATTTAAGCGGTTGCCTCGACTGTTCTGCCGTTTGTCAGTGAATGTAATAGAAAGAAAGTCATCCTGTAAGTTACACTGAGCCGAAGGAATCCGCTGTTGATGTTTACTCGTGTAAAATAACATGAAATCTTTTTAAAGAACATGATAGTCTCATTCTGAGGTTACTCAGTATGTCTTATTTTGCCTAAAATAATCCATCTCTCACAATAAATGTCAGTCAAACTAATTTAATAACCTCTGGAAGCACGTATTGATAGAAATAATTCCTCTTCGGTGTAGGAAAATCGAAATACACCAATGAAATAACACCTCTGGATAAATTAAGGAAAAGGCTGCTTATTGTTCTGAGTACTTTTTGTTTTAGGTAAACCATCGTTTACAAGGCACCTCATATTGTTTTTGTTTTTTTCGGTGTAATCATGCAAATTGTTTAAAAATAGCAGCACGAAGACACTAGTACAACAGACATTATTTGTTTACAGTTTGATTATATAATGTGAAGAACCTGTTTTTCGTGCTTCCTGAATCCTTTCCATTCACAAGTACTTTTACAATACTTTCGAAATGTTATAAAAATTCCAATTGCAATCTCAAGGAGACAAATACACAGAAATCAAGCTGAATTAAGCAATTAAAAAAGTTGAAGAGAATTTAATTCAGAATCTTGCAAAATAAGACAAGTCATGAAATAAAACCTCATTTGAAGCTGTCCAGGAGTTGTCTGATTCTGCCTCAAACATCTCAGCCTCATAGATTGAAGTGAACAAAGATTGATTTTCAAAACAGTGCGGGTGCAGACAGTAATCAGATGGAAAGTCTGGGTTACTCCCCCTCTGACTCCAAAGTCTAAAGTATATATCAAGTCACTTCAGCAGTGAGAGAAAAACAGTTACTGTTCAGATGAAACAACTCAAAACAATGAATTTCATGACACTAGACTAAAGTTAAGAGTTTTTGAATAATCGGCTCTACGATTATTTTTAATTTTTAGGAAGATTCCTCTTTTTTGTCTTTGGGGAGAAAACTGAAAGGTGATTTACATTTTTGCACAATGCCCCAGCTTTTCCAGATTTGCCCTTTTATGCTTCGATGTTGTTAAAATGTTTCTGTATGAAGGACTTGAGACCAGGGGTGTCAAACACATTTTAGTTCAGTGTCCATATTTTTGCAAAACCAAAAAATTACTGTCGGAAATTAAGACAGTGTCAACATAAAGCCAATTTTAATTATAACTTTTGTGTCCAGTAATCATGAAAAAAAGATTTCTTTGACATTTTTTTTACCATTTGCTCGGTGGTTTGGCGTGCCAGCTTGTGGAGCCTCTTGTCGGCCAGTTTTTGGCCAGACAGATTCATTAACACATTTTCCAAGAATTCAAGAACTTTTACTCCATTGCTGTGTCTAAGAATGGGTTTTATTACAAATGCATAATGAGTTGGGACTTGTGCTTTTTGTTCACAGGGGTTGATTCAGAAGCATGTCATCAAGAGGCGTTGTCCTCACTGAAAACTAAAGAAAATTAATTTGGCTTTCAAGTGGTGGAAAAGCTGATTTGGAGACAGCCATGGATCGGGAGGAGGAGGAAGAGGAGCTGACAGTTGAGGCGCCAAAGGAGGTGGACATGTTTACATCGGTGCGCTGCTTGGGCTACCTGTCCAGCGTCACCCTCCTGGTGGCGGTATGCGTTGGCATGTACGTGCGCTGGGAAGTGACAAGCGAGCCCATGATTCTGGTCATCTTCATCCTGGGCCTCTTCGTCCTGGGAATCGCCAGCATCCTCCATTACTACTTTGCCATGGAGAAGGCCAGCCTGAGCTTGTTCCACTTGTGGTTTGGCTTTCTGCTCGGCCTTCTGTGCTTCCTCAACAGCCCCGCTTTGGACTCAGATGTCAAAGAAGTGGTCGCCAACTATCTCCTCCTTGCCAGCGTGATCATGAAGGCAATATGGGCCGTAACGGAGCGAATATGCAGCTCCGTCTTTTACAAACCCACTCTGCTTAAATCAGCTGAGTTCCTGGAGCTCCTGGGATTTGGCATCGCCAGCACCACCTTGCTTATTCACATGTCCGTGGCCATAATTGGCTTGGTCGTGGCGCTCGGAGCACTCATCGTGGACTTGAGAATGAAATCCCTCCTCGCTCTGCCAAACCTCATCAGTTTCGCGCTGGTCACCTCTCTCGTGTTTTTCAAGGCCCTAAAGATTACAGCCAACCCTTACGCTTTGGGCTGCTACCTGGGCAGGCTGCTCTGTGAGCCTGTGCTGGACGTGTATTTCAGCGGGCTGGGGCCCTCCGAGCGCTGGATGCCAGTGCTCTCTCTGGGGAAGGCGTGGAGGAGGCTGTCACTGTTTCCTCTCAGTCTGATTGAGCTGGCCTTCTTTGTCCTGGCTGCCTTAAAGGTATGTTCAGCGTTTTGGAGAAATTAAATATCAATCAATACTTGAAAATGTCACAATTTATGACCCGTTTGTCATATCTTGTACAGCTTGGCGACTTGGACTTGTGGTATCTGGTGATCCCTGGCTTTTGCTTATTTGGCCTTTTCTGGTCCATCTGCCACGTCGTCCTGCTTATCACGCTCTGGGGATTCCACAACAAGCTGAGCGAGTGTCAGAAGATGTGGCGGGCCCAGCGGTCCAGCACCCGCAGCCTGGATCAAGTGATGGCCTCCAGAGGCATCCGGCACTTCTGCCTCATCTCCGAACGCCTGGTGTTCTTCAGTCTGGTGTCGACGGTCATACTGGGTGCCGTTTCCTGGCAGGTGAGACTCTTGTTGAACACCTTGTGTTGTTGTGCAAGTGGAGGTGTGTAGTCAGGTGTTGCTTCCCAAACCGAGTCTCTTCTGCTCTCATGTGCAACCAATTTAATTAGCACTTTAATATCCCTATCTACTTGCATAAAGAGCAGCAATAACTTATTTAGCCTTATTAGACCTTTACCTTGTAAGCGTCTCCTGGGCCGGAGTCCTAATTTGGAATCTGCGCGTTGTTGATATCAGTTGGAAAGTGGGAGCATTTTGGGTCCTTCTCTTTTGAGCTCGTGTTTTGTTTTTGGTTCCTTTCAGAGCGGTTTCCGATGCAATTGTCATGCAAACTTGCACACAGTTTTGTTGTAACCTCAGCAATAAATCAAGCCCCTGTGTAGTGTTCCGAAAGATGTCGATTCAACTCATTTCTTTAAGGTCTTAACTCGTGGTGCTTTTATTTATTTATTTCCAAAGCCTTAGTGGAAATGCATGCAAAAACGCGACTCGAGTTAAAAAAAGAAAACCAGATTTTTGTGAAATTGTAGAAGAGTGACTTCTCTATTCAGACTTCAGCTTTTGAATGCATCGCTGTTAAGTGCAGAGTTGCTCATGAGCAATCCCGACTCCCACAGCTTTAGGCTGACTCATGCAAATCAATTCTAAGCCTGGGAGAACCACTACAAGATTGCCTTATATTCTAAAGACCCACTTCACACTGCATTGTAATGGGTCTGTGTATCATACTGTCTTCCAGGATGTGGAAATCATACCTCTATAGATTCAAGCATTGCATAACTAAATGGAAGTAACATTAAAAAGCACACCACAGTTTTCTAAGTTTTGGCTGTAAAATCAGACTTTTTGCTTTAAAGCGTGTATTTTTACATCGTAATTTATTTTTGAAGAATCAAAGCATACACTGTGCATTTTAACCATCATCAAGGCATAATTTGAGCCACTTGCTGTCCCGTCCATCGCTCAAAGGAGAAGCACAGTCAGCCTGCTCTGGCCTCAATGAATCAAAATTTAGAATAAAGAAATGTCAAGTAGACAATAAGACAATAGAATTACTGGGTTCAACCGACTCGCACTCAAAATTACAGGCTCATATTCTCCAGTAATGTGCTGTTTTGGATTGATACTTATGATGTATGTCTTTTTCAGCACAGTCTCGCACAGTATTTCATCTCCATTTAGTGAGTTCTTGTCATGTTTTATCCTGAGATAATAGCAAAGTGTCAGTCCCATGTTGTGTAACTGCCTTGCTGCGCGTCAACGCCAATTAAGTGAGTCTGATTACCTTGGTACGAGCCGAAACTGGCGAATGAAAGTCAGTCACTCCGATTCTTTGGCTTTCCGCAGCCCATCAACGGCCTCTTCCTCAGCGCTCTGCTGGTGGTGCTGCCTCTGGAGTCTCTCACCCACAGCTTATTCCACGAGCTGGGCAGCTGCCTGGGGGGGACGTGCGTCGGCTACGCTCTGGTCATACCCACCAGCTACTGCAGGTACTTGGTCTTTTTATATAGTCTGGAATGGCAAAGCTGTATTGGTGCTCTAAATATAGTTTTAAAAATGGGGAATAGTTAACAGTCATCATGATTTCTTAGGATGCCTTTTTCCCCTCTATGTTCCTGCTTCTGTGCTTTCCTGAAGCTCTCCAGCAACTTTGAAAAATCATAATTCAATCAAAAAAAAAACAAAGAGTGTCCTCATAAATGTACTGATCGTAATGATATTACAGAGGAAATGGTTCGCATTTGGCTGGATCAGAGATTTAAAGAGACTCTTATTCTGACTGTATTGAAATCGATTCACTGGGAATGCAGCAAGCATTTGGAAACTCATTCAGATCTGCAATATTATGAGATGTTGTCATTGCGTAATGTTGCAGATCTGTTCTTTTTTCCTTCCATACATCTTGAAAGCAAAGATATAAAAGCATTCCCAAATCATACTGTATCAGTTTTCACTATGAACAGCCTCATCATGGAATAAAGCTCACATCATATTGAAGATTAGTCCCAAATGGACAATCTACTGGTTCAAACAGTTCAATCTCAAAAATAAACAACAACCAGAAGTAGGAGATGACGTACAAAAGAAAACCAATTACAGTTAATGGATAAATTAAATGAATCATGAAGGAGCGCACAGTTAAGAGAGATTCTCAATTATTTGAAAGAATGATTAAGTTTCAGTAGTACCTACAAAATGTTCTCATTCAGTTCAGTCTTATTGATAATATACACACAAGTCAGCTCTATGTACACTCGGGGAATGTAAAGGAGTAATGCAGAAGTCATCCAGCGTGGCCAGTTTCCCCAGTCAGAGCCGCTCATAGCCCGGCAGGGGTGAGTAAACACCATCACTCTTTTGAACTCTCTCCTCAGTTAACACAAAACCAACTGCGTAAATAGGCCAATAACTATGCATAAACATGCTGCTAATGTTTGGGCCCTTAAGGGATCATCGCAGGTCTCCCTGCGCTGCATACTAAGTTCTCAGCCGGAGCAGTTAGCCATTAGCCGCTTCGCCCTCTCAGTTGACCAAGCATTTTCTGAAACCTCCGAGTCAGTTTTGAAGCTGCTGATACGTCTCCTCCCATGAAGCTCGTCAGACATTTTGAAAACTGGCTTCAGGGAGCGATTTCATCGCCTTGATGACTTTGTATATTTAAGCGTTCGGCTGGCGGGAGCGTCAGCATGCAGAAGGGAATCCCAGCCTCGGTGGTGTTGAGCTCTCCAGCTGATTCGGGATCCAGCCTTGTGTCCTGTTGGAGCAGCGAGCGCTCTGCATGCAGGGCGGCGCGCGCGTGATCCATAGGGAAGAGGGAGAGCATGATGGGAATGCAGCGGTGTATAATGGGCTGTCTGATGGCGACACAGATCATGTTTTCGCAATGACAAGATCCCCCTCAGGGAGATTAGAGAGATGGGGTGAAAAGGGGAGGCACTGGGGGTAAAACCAGGAGAGTGGAACAACAAGAGGGAAACACAGGGAGGAGGGATGAGTCTGTAAACACTGAGCCAAGGTGGCCATAAAAGCAAAAAAGAGGACAGCGAGAGCAAAGGAAGAGGAGGAATTGTGAAAGAGGGGAAGGAAGGACGGCGCTTAGAGAAATCTGTGGGGAGGAGGACAGGAATTTTTTATTTTTTTTTTCCAGGATGAAAGAGGAAGTGTCACAAGGGGGGACGTGGTACGAATTTCAAACTACGAGCCTTCGCTCCTCTGAGCGCCACGAGATCTGAAAAGATTAGATGGGTTTAGGGGACTGGTGAGCTCACAGAGTCACGCACATGTTGCAGCATGACATTTCCCGTCTGAGTTTAATAGACCGCCGCCATAAAACTCAATTAGTTTAAATGCAAAGAGTTCGTTTTACCACCTGAGCACTCTCTTCACATTTTAATCATACACTCGTATTGAGGGTTGCAATGCAAAATGCATCATTTGGAGCAACTGGAGGTGTCATGTGTCTCCCAAATACACATTTGGAAGAAGATCCACTCCACCAGCTGAGCCACAGCCACCCCGAGACAGAAAATAACCATCCCCCAGGTCTGGACAAGTAATTGCCATTTATCGGTCCGTGCGCCAAAAGAAGTGGGCACATTTTGGGCCGTCCCGGGAGGAGAGATGACTGAAATCTTTCATCATGGCTTCAAAACAGAGGTCTTGCGTCACACAGTGGCCGGAGACGGCCTGAGGTAATCTTCTGGCAAAGTCAGAAATTTCGGACGTCCCTGACACCACTTCTCACAGCGTGACTGCTGCCATGAGCTGCAGCTCCTCAGAAACGACAGCACTGCTAAAGCCACGCCCAAATGAAGAGTGTGTCATTGTTCTTTACTGACAGACGTCATGGAGATTTTCACCTACGATTCAGTGGTGTCCTTATATATCTTTTTATCAAACTTCAAGGCCTGGGAAATGTGGTAACACTTCTAAAATCACTTTGTCCTCAATGATCTTTAACCTCAGTTTCCACTCTTGGTTTTTGTCACTCTGCTTTGCTGTCTTCTCTAAACTCACTTTTTTTTTTTTTCCCTGGTTATTTTCTTACTTTTTCTTTTTATTCTTGATTCCGTTCTCATCCCCGAGGCTAATGTCACATCCCACAGCAGTGATCCTGCACTCCAACTCCTTCCATCTCCTCTTATCCACTCCTGTCTGTCTCCTCTCTCCCTGGTGATGGAGACAGCTCCTCCTCCCCACTATGTCAATCCATCAACTTCTCACTCTGAAGGAGAGAGAGAGAGAGAAAAAAAAAAACTTCTCACTTGCTAGTGGCCCATCTCCTTTATCCACTGCTGACAAGTCTACCTCTGAGCAGATGAAAAAAATAAACATCAAGGTTTGTCTCACGCGCTTCCACTCTTTTCTCTTTGGTCCAGCTCGGGCGGACAGCCCACCCTCCTGCCACCGGAGCAGGTGCAGCAGTTGAATCTGCGCTCCACCAGCATGCTGAACAACATGCAGCGCCTCTTCTCCCACCACATGATCCAGACGTTCGGCTGCGACTACTCCACGAGCGGCGTGACCATGGAGGCCGTGCAGAACAAGCTGCGCGGCTTCCTGGAGCTCCGCACGGCCGACGGGCCGCGGCACGACACCTACCTGATCTTCTACAGCGGCCACACGCACAAAGGCACCGGAGCGTGGGCTCTGACCGGTGAGAGCCAAACCAACACACTCTTCTTGGTAACAGTTTAGTTTAGTCGTCAGATTTGACCACTAACTTTCAGAGCGCCAAGAGTTTATTTTCACCTTCAGTCCTCAAAGGTGTTTTTAGAAGCATCATAAGTTGGGCATCAGTTTTACCTCTTCAGAGCCCGTGAGTGCTTATCACATCTAAACAGTTGGTAATTACCACAGACTTGAATCAGAGGAGCAACACAACAACAATTCAGCACAGAAGTGGAATTGACTGCTGAGCTGTTGTGTCGGACAGCGTCGGCTGGATATTGTATTCCAACCGCAAGCTCATTTGCATGACAGTTTGATTTCCATTCCTTTCATTCCCGCTTTCTCTCAGTCAATCAGGCTGATTTGCACACATCAGACTGGAAAGCAAAAAAAAAAAAAAAAAAAAAAAAAAAAAAGAGTTAAAATTGCTGTGACGGACTCGGCGCCCGAGTTCTGGTTCCAGCGGAGACGATTGTGTGAAAGTTGCAGACGGTCTGCTGCGACACGAGCGGCCCTTCAATAGAAATGAGAATCACAGCAGGTTAACACGGTGTCAGCTCCGGCTCTTCTGTTCAGAGATTACTCCTCGTATTATCTCTGTGTGCCGCTGCAAACAACAAGGGTGGGGGGGGGGGAGAAAAAAATCCCCGCCGGAAAGATAATCGCTTCCCTGAGTCACCACCCCGAAGGGTCGTTTTCAGTCAGCCGTCAGTAGATAATTGTGAACATTTTCTTGAAAAAGTGGCAGTTGTTTTGGCAGCAACCCAAATTGGAAATAGTTACTGAATTTCTGTTTTTTTTGTTGTTTTTTTTTTCCCCCCCAAGTATGAGACCTCCAATTACCGCTTTTCGTTGCAACAGAAACTGTTGGTCACAATAGATTCCAGCAAACAAGATCAGTTCTCGATGTGAGCAAGGCCCAGCTTCAAATCCAATATCAGCCATCTCCCAGTAAAAGGTGCTCATTTACCGAGTCGCTTCTGCTGCTTTTTCTTTTTATATTTTCCTGCAAGAAATTCTGATGTTTGTCGAAACCAAAATAGTAGCTCAGCTCCAGTCTTTGTAGTTTCCCGCTGCCCTCTGGAAAACAGCCTCTTTATGCAGTTTTTGTGGATGTGGTGACAGGAAGGCAGTCCTGCAAGTCGGAATTGACAGGTTCGACTACTGAAAAGCCACTCTGACTATCAACAGCCTCGTGTCCTGTTGAAAATGTCCTTGAACCTCAGTCTGAGCTGATAGTGACTGTCAGGCCAGATTCTGGACAATCGTTTAAGTTTTTTTTTTTTTTTTTCTTTTCTTTCTATCCACCATCCGCTCCCTGTGCAGGAGGTGAGTGTCTCCACCTGGCTCAGCTGCTGGAGCTGTGGAAAGAGAAGAACGCCGGCCACTGCTCTCGCCTCATCCTGGTCCTGGACACCGAGCACTCCCTCCCCTGGGTCAAGGAAATCCGCAAGGTGGAGGGCGTCTACGTGGCGGTGCAGGGCGCCGAGCTGTCGGCCGCCTGCGTCGACCCCGAGGCCGGGGACGCCCCGCTGCTGGGGGACTTCACGTCCGAGTGGGTGGAGTTCAACTGCAACCCGGACTGCGACACGCAGTGGTCGGAGAGGGGGAGGACGGTGACGGCCGTCTACGGCGTGTCCAAGCGCTGGAGCGACTACACGCTGCACCTCCCCACGGGGAGCGACGTGGCCAAGCACTGGAAGACCCACTTCCCCAAGGCCACGTATCCCATGGTGCACCTGTCCAACTGGTGCTGCGGCCTCAACCTGCTGTGGCCGTGCAGCATGTGCCTGCGCTGCTTCCGGAGGTGCAAACTGGCTTGGTTCCCCCCGGCCGTGTTGGACACGGGGCAGGGCATCAAACTGGTGCACTCTTAAGTCGCACGGAACAATGGACGCCGTCTCACTGTAACCTGGAGAGCTTGCTGATGTTTACGTTGTCGAGAGAAACGGTACAGGCCGAAATGCATACAATTTAGATTGAAATGAGGCCAAATAAGAACTCCTTAAACATCTTCTTGCATGCTTGATTTCCATTAGGCAAAACATTGGACTGATTAATTATGATTTCGATTAACAAATAACTGAATACATCAGGGGAATTCAGCATAAATAGAGCGAAGATGCAGAAAAAGGGGACGAGATTAAGATCAAAGAAGGGCACAACGTGTTACATAAATTGAAAAACAGTTTTTATTGCTCCAAGTCTTAAAAACAGTTCTGTCAAATATCATTTGTATTTCTTTGGGAACAATTTCTTATTTTTGTATGTGGGCTTTTTTTTTTTAATTTTTTTGCAGCATTTTACCTATAGCAGTGCCTTAGATGGGTTTTGGATCAAGCTGGATGGGGATACTTCATTCTTTATAAGTATTGACTATACGCTTGCCTTGCCTCTATTTATATTCAGAGGATTTAGCTGGCACCCGTACTTAAATCGCGCGAGCCGGAGGGATGGCTCCGTCATCCTAAAGCCTTTCGACAGGATGGACAGAACGACTGCTTCGGGGCTGAACTGGGCGACCCCTTCTGATCATGGGGAAATTCCAAGCGCTTGCAAAGCACTGAGATATGCACATATTTCTGCACTGAAGGCGGAGGTGCGCGTCGGCCGCGGGAGCGCATATCATCGCCCGGCGCCTCGTCCCGTTTGTTTACGCAAATTAATTCCGGCCGAATTCATCTGTTCTATACTAACGCCGCACATTGGATTCTCCGCGCCGTTTGTCTCGGCCACGCTGTGAGACAGTGGCTCGCCCGTGCAAAGCAACAATTCATCAAGAAGCCGTCGGTGCTTTGTGTTTGCGCGCTGAACCCGACGCCACAGCTTGACCGCCTTTTACCCGGTGTTTTGCATCTTTCTCCCATGTACATCCCTGAACTCTGATGTGGACTGTTGCCTTTGAGACTGTTTCGTTGTGTTTCTGAAGAGGTAAAGTTCTATCATTATTATTATTATTATTATTATTATTATTATTATTATTATTATTATTATTATTAAGCCCTCATGTGCCTCACTGGTGTCAAAATACCTGAATAAAACTTGGATAGCAAATTGATTCAACCATTTTCTTTCAAGTTGAAGAAAATCCATGGCTTTGAATGAATACAATTAAAAGAACAATAGATGAGAAAAAAGACAGACGTGGTTTCGGTTCCTGCTCATTTTATTCGTGCCGCAGCCGCCTGTACAGACGTTGAATAAACACAGATTCTGCGCGACAGAAATGCTAAAATTGCTTGGGAAATATTAGGACTGTAAATGGTAGAGAAAGGGTAAAAGGGGAAAAAAAAAAACCCCGAAACAATACATGACGTTGCTATCTCTGAGGGATTTGCTCACTGAGCTTTCACCTCTATTAAGCCCCAGTGGTTGAATGGACGTGTTCAAGGTGCTGCTGGGTATTTCACAGGTCTTGGGAGTGCGTGGTTGCGGCCCGGCTCGTGCGTGAAGAGCGCCGTTCGGCACGGCGAATGGCTTCGGGAGACCTTGAAGAGACAAAGGCTGACGTTAGAAGCATTTCATCCATAAAAAGAAAAAAACAAAAAAACAAGGAGAGCAGGGGAGAAAAGAGACATTACCGAAAGCAAACTCTCACTTCTCCCAAATTGCCGTCCTTACATGCTCTATAAATATCAAACCGTTTGGCAGATACAAGCAATCAGTTGAGTCTTCAGAGTTGCAATTAGTGGAAAAGACACATTAAAAAGAAAGCTCACCTTGTGCGAGCGCTGTTTTCATAGCCGTGGTCGGCGAGCGGCGGCGATGGCTCAGGTCAGGGGATTTTGTGTATATGGTGGGAATCATTTATGAGAATATTAGATTAGGGGTCGGATTCATCTCCTAAACTGGATTAGATAATAAAACAGTCAGCCACTGAGGCCAGTGTGGATGTGCTGAGTCAGAGCAACATCGTGCACGCTCTTACACACACACACACACACACACACACACATGCAGATGCATCAGCACACGACTTCCCTGGCTCTCTCTGTTCCCGTTTCTCTGCAGCTGAGTCTCTCGTCTGTGGGTAATTACTGCCTGTCATGGGGTGTTACCTTCTAACACAGGCACAGAGATATGCCTGATGCTCGCCTGCTATTTATTTGGAGAAGTAAATGTGCTGTTAGATCCCAAGTCGAATCTCAGCACGGAGACTGGAGGAACAAACACAACAGCTGTTTGTCTCTTATTCAAATCCTTCTGGATGCGCAGTGGGGAGCAAAATTATCTATTTTTCCTTGAATACTTTTATCCACTTTTAACCACATTTTCAGTCATTTGATTTCTTTTTTTTTTTTTTTTAACCATGTGTTTGCTCATTATTATCTTGGAAGGCGTCTCTGCGGGGAAGCCTTGGCAGGTAATAAGTTTCAAAGCTGAAAACAAGCCTGGAACCTCAAGTTCCTCATTCATTTCACAGCTCCGTGTCATCCGGAATAAAAGAATGTCTTTTATTATTTATTTATGAAGAAGAGAGATGACAAATTCAAATGCAGGGCCGTTCCAGTTTTTTTTGAGGGGGATGGCTCTTGGCCAGCTAACTGTGTCCGACATTGAAATGTCAAAGCTATTATCTCAGAATTACAGGGGCGTTTAGTGGGTGTTTCGCCATGCAACACTCCCCACTCCGCTGATAATCATTTTGGATCACGGTACTCAAAGCTTCCTTGTCTTGAAAAGCTCTTTTTACAGTATACGTTCTCTTTAGACCATGTGGTCGTTTTTTAATATGCTAATACCCTCGTTGGCAGAAGCTTAAATGGCAGCTGGCTGTAGCTTAATATTTACCATACACATGTGACAGTGATATCAATCTTCTAATCTTATTTGGCAAGAAACGGAGTAAACATATTTTGAGGATTTTTTTTTTTTCTTCTTCTTCTTCTTCAAACCAGGATGACAGTTTTTCCACGGCAGCAACAAACCGCTATAACTGGAAGGCAGAAGTTTGGATCCGACTGGAATTCACTCTGGAGATAAGAATGTCAGCTGCGAATGCATAGATCTTCAAAAATTCAAACACGGAGATTTGAGAAGATTATTCGTGGTACATGGATTGGAGTTACTCTGGGCAAGGATTTACGGGCCGACGGTGGAGTGGGGGTGGCGTGAGGCCGACCTTCAGGCCTCGGTTATTACTCATATGCCTTTTTGTGAAGTGAAGGTCAAGATTACGGAAGGATAAAGGAATTAAGTGTATTTTGTGTGGGCGGGCATCCAGGCTACTTTGTCCCTCTTCTTATCTTGGCCCCCGTTCTCACAGTTGCTCCCTCCTCTGCGGTGTTTTATCTGGAGAAAATAGACGCTGGATGCGAACGCCGGAATATGAATGAGATCAAAATCCCCCAACGTGGGAGAAATTAAAGGCCTGTGACATCTGTTGACATAATACGAGGCAGAAAACGAGGTTTTTTTTTTTTTTCCTGGTCTGCCACCACAATAGATTGTTCATTTCAAACCCATCCTTCATCAAACTGAACCGCACTGGATATTGGCTCTTTTAAGCAGCCAAATATACTTAGTATGAGCCAGATGATGCCGATACGCTTGATTCAATTAAAAGTGTAAATCGGAGGCTAACAAGACTGTCAGCACTCTGTGTGGGATCGGAGCTTCGCTAATTAGCTTTGTTGTCACAGTCGGGTTGAGATGGGACAGGGCGAGGCTGAATTAGGCAACTGAAACAGATGAGTTTCCAATTCGGATCCTCACATCTGGCCGTCCAGATGTCAACGAATGTCAGCCAGAGTTGACGTTAAATGAGACAAAGTTTAACCCTGTTGTGCTGATCCTCTCACCATCATCTGTGAAGGGGTTAGCTAATATTAATATGGGTGTTTGTATCTAAGATCGCAGGGGGGTATTACCTGTAAAAAAGTTATATAATGTTGATGTCAGTCGTTCTCTTCAAAGTAATTTACATAATTTATGCTATTTTGGAAGCTCAGATTACTCTTATCACCATGACCTGAGGAGTACGCCTTTGCAATAGCTTAGAAATTCAAACATTTTGTCAGCCAATGGCAAGACGGCAACCCGACGCATTTGAAAATGTGAAAATGGTCAAAAAGGCCAGCTGAAGTTCAAACTGTGCATCACAATAGGAAAGAATCAATATGGTGTGCGTGTTGGTTCCAGATAGGCCGCTATGACTATTTCAGTCACAATCGATCTGCTGGGATTTCCATGCACATCCATCTCCACAGTTTACAAAGAATAGTGTGGAAGAGAAAATATTCAGTGGCATTGAGGACAGACGAGAAAGGCCACTGCGATTCCAGGTTACAGGAAGGCAACAGGAACCCAAATAACCCCTTATTTTGTGCAAACAGCACAATTCAGTAAGCCAAAAGTGCATGGGCCAAACCTAACAATCTGATCACAGATTGTAGTGATTACCATTATCAATAAAATTCCTCTTAGATCCTGAGCAATGTTCATATCTGTGAGCCATTCCCACCATGCGTTTGCTTAATGCTCATCATCGACAGTTATACTGCTCCAGCACATCCTGTCTTGTACCAGAACAAGATGAGTTACTCTGATTTAATATTTTCTTTCTTCATTCCTACAGAAATGAATCAGCCAAACCTAAATCTGTTTCCAACTATGAGCTAAAAGCAAACTGTCTAAACTCAGAGCTGGACTGAAGGCAGACTTTTTAATACATCAGCTTAAACACTGCAGAAAAGTAACTTGATTCACACATTGTGTACTAGATCTACGCTCATTTATGAAAATAAATACATTCAAATAAATACATTTAGTATTCTTAGGTTATATTCTCGCCTCTATTGCATACATCCTTTTACTGGTTTAAATCATATCTTTATGGCTGCACTCAATTCATCCATCTTTCACTCACTGAGGTCAATCACCGTCACTTCAGGTGTTCCACAGGGTTCTGTCCTAGGTCCTCCCATTTTCATAACTTCTCCCCGTTAGTAATATCTTCTGGTACTATAACACAGTTCCACTGCTGTGTGGGCGACACCCACCCCTACCTCTCCACCCTCCTCCAGTCTCCCTCCCATTTTGAATGCTTCCAGGATATAAAAACACCTGGCTCTCCCTCGTCTCACTGAAATTAAACAGCAGCAAAAAAAAACTCAGTCCCTCCTTGTTGGCACTAAATCCTATCTGTAAAAAACTGACAGTTTCACCATCCAAATTGAAAACTGCACCATCTCTGCCCCCCTCACCCCCCAGATTAAGAGTCTGGGTGTCATCCTTGACAGCTCCTTCACTTTTCAATCCCACTTCAATAACATCACCTGCTCAGGTTTCTTCCATCCGCGAAACATCCACCGTCTCCGTCCCACCCCCGCCATCCTGGTTCATGCCCTCGTCACCTCACACCCGGACTGTTGCGACTCCCTTTTCTGTATGCGACCGAGGCAGGTGAGATGGGACCACTGTGCAGTTCTTGAACAACTTTATGACTGAGACAAAATAGTGTCTCTGCCTTGAACTCGTCTCTGCGGCTAACGCAGCGCTGACGCATGACTCACCAAAGCCTGCTCCTGCGATCCTCAGCCTGTCTGACTGCCAGCAAATGGGGTATGGAACCGCACTTGGGATCTCTTCTCAAGCATGACATAACAACGCACCCCGGCGCTGACTGGAGATGTGCCTGTTTACAGCCTGGAACAAGCAGTCAGCAGGCTTTAAGCAGAGCTCCAGCATTAGGAAAGGTTGGCTTGAAGAGGGATTAAGAGACGGCTGCTTCACAAGATGATAGATTTACAAGAGGTCTTTTGCTCTCCAACATGTTTATCATTGGTTGTGTTTACCTCTGCTCTCATAGGCGACAGCTTGTCTTCTGGAGGAGTGTGTGCGTGTGTGTATGTGTATGTGTTTTTTTCTTGCGTATTCACTCTCTATCCATTCAGCACAAGAGGTGTTCAGAATTTATACCATGACCTTTCCCAGAGGCAGAGAAAATCCTCAAGGAGATTATCATGGAACTTTTTTTGAATAAGGGAAATCCTTAAGTGGAAAAAAAAAATTAAATAAAAAAATCAAAAGCTACATTAGAACCAGAATTATGCACAAATTTTTCTGAAGCATTATTGACGTGTTAACCCTGACCTAGTCTTACAGCTGTGTGTATGTACATGCATGCTTAAGCACGAGCGTGCATGCATTTTTTCTTTGTGTGTTTGTGTGTGTGTGTGTGTGTGTGTGTGTGTGTGTGTGTGTGTGTGTGTGTGTGTGTGTGTGTGTGTGTGTGTGTGTGTGTGTGTAATGTCAGCAAAAACCCCAGGGGGTCCAGCAGGAGCTCGTTTGATTGCAGCCTCACAGCTGGCTAACATCGTGCGCCAGCCGGGCCGAGTGAGGAGAAAAGAGAGCGAGCGAGCGAGAGGCAAAAAAAAAAAAAAAAAAAAAAAAAAAAAAAAAAAAAGGGGGAATGGGAAGAAATGATGACCTGATAAATGGAGGGGAAAGACAGCTTGTCTGGTTTAAGCTCTTACATTTACCGGCCCCGAAAAATATTCAAGGGGTAGAAATGTGAAATGTGGGTGAAATCAGAGAGGATAGCTAAAAAAAAAAAAAAAAAAAAGACAAACCATTGAGGGAAAGGAAAGATGGAGGGGGAATGTTTGAGGGCAGGTTTACTGATGGCAGTGTATGAAAGTGAAGCTTGGGGGAGGGAAAAGTATACCTGTCCTTCAGTGATCAAACACACTCATATTTACTCTGTCACTCGGGGTGGGGGGGGGGTTATGCTTCACCCTGCATTCCCGCACATACATTCATCAAACACAGACGTGCACTCTGCCACAAATACCTTATGTTTTTCTTTTTTGCACAAACAGATGGGAATGTCAAGGTTTACTGTGGGATTTACAGGCAGGCTGAAGCCCTCACTCAGTCAGAGCCCCGTGCTGCTGGGCAATTGGGCAACGGCATGGAATAGCCTAATTTACAGGCGGATGACTGCGAGGCCCGAAACAGTGGGGAAAGATAGAATGACAGAGATTCGTCGAGGACAGGTGTTAACTCGGAAAAATAGATTGTTGACAAGAAGCGAATAGATGAGATCGTGCAGAGGCGGAGGGAAGAACAAAATATCCAAACACACAATCCCATGGAGGGCCGCTGTCATCCGTCGCCGGGCGCAGTGTGGGAACACTCCACAGTCATCTGTTTTGGCTGGAGTGTGGCTGCCGGGGAGAGAGAGAGAGAGAGAGAGAGAGAGAGAGAGAGAAATTCACAGAGAAAGAAAATGAGACAGAGAAAGAAGGACTTAAAAGAGGCGGGGCGGCGAGAGAGGCAGACAAGGAGCACGAGGGAGAGAGAGGGAGAGAGAGAGAGAGAGAGAGAGAGAGCAAAGACAAACAGACAGATGAGAGAGGAAACAAAGAGACAGAATAGAAGACGATGTGTTTTTGGCTGTCAGGAGATATGTCGGGGGTGTGCGGGAGAGGCTTGCTGTATTTTATAGTCCAGCTGTTCAATTTGGATGAAACCGTCTCTCTCAGTCACTCATCTGTATTTGTACAGTGCTTTGTAAGCCGATCACACATGGAAACTCCCAACGTGTTGTCGACACATTTGAATGAGAAATAGATGGATACTACTGTATATCAGCCTGTAGAGACCGACCTGGAGTCAAAAAACCAGCTTGTGTCTGCTTTGAAACTAGATTCTAGATCTAGATTCTAGAATACAGACCTTCATTTTTCCTGCTTTTCTGTTCAAAGCGGATATTTCCAGTGTCACTGGCATTCACGTCCAAAAATTCACCTGTTTTAAATGTGTATATTATAGACCGTTTCAATATGGGAGCATAATAGATGTCCAACAAACACGTTAATGTTTGTAGCATATTGTATGCTTTGATTGTAAAAAATCAAGAACATTTAAGCCAGTTTTGAGATACTTCAAGTTTACTCAGACATCCCTCAGAATTAAGCATTTTCTTTTGCAAATATGCCTTTGCATATACATAGAAAATCCTTTATTTTTAACTTAAAATAATTAACAAAAACTGGACATTTTCATGTTTCTGAGCAATCCCCCAGATGTAAAAGAGGATTCTTGATCACCTTCATCGTAAACTGCGACCCAGCATTAAACTGGTCTTCCGTATCAACTGCTTTAATTACAGTACAGTCAATTTACATGCAAGACTAGAGTTGACCTCTAAAAGGAAACGGAGAAAGAAAAAAACATCCCCTAACACTTAATAAAAACAATAGGTAAGTGCTGATGTTGAACCCAGTGAGGGAAGTGAAAAAAAGTAGCCTGTGTGTGTTAATTGGCCCACTGATCATCATGAATGAAGCATGAGATCAGTCAACCTGTATCATCACCTTAAGGCCTCGTTGCATTTTGATGTACAAAACGTGTTATACGAATTAGGTCCCTGTGAATAATTGAAGCATTTCTTATTCAAAACACAGAGCGAGATTAAAATCTGTGTGAGGCTGCTCCCATGGCGGCGCTTTTAACGATGCCTTCAAGGACACTGTCAGGTCCAAACAGTTATGTGAACAGTTTTTATTTATCTATTTATTTTTTATCTTCGTCTTGATCGGTCCCTTTGATGGCACTCTTTCCACGACCGTTAATCTGCTGCTGGCTTTCCTCTCCTTCCCCCCCCCCCCCTATAACTACTGCTTCTCCTCCAGTTGCTAAGCTGCTGTTTCAGGTTGAGCTGTTTTAACACCCGGCCGTTGATCATACTCGGTTTAATTACCTCTGCGTGGACCAGAGGGGCATTGGAAATCATGACCTGATGCATATTCAATAAACTGACTGAAACAGCAAATGGGACCGGCTGGGCCATGATGTGTATTCATCTGTGCACTGGGGATTTATGCTAGAATGACCTTCAGATGTCATCTTTTTTTTTTAACTTCTTCTAAGAAAACAGAAATTCTACTGATATAAGGTTAACAGCGAGGGGAGCCCTATGCATGCTGCAGAATACTTCAAATATGATGTGTTTGCTTGTAACTGCATGATGTTAGATATGAGCAAAGAATCTATAAATAATTCAAGAAGCACTATATGCAGTCTTTTTTTTTTTTTTTTTTTTTTTCGCTATATGCAATACCATGTACAGCCCCAGTAGAGTCATTACAAGAATTTCTCTCATGCATATTTGTCCTCCAGAGCAGCACCGGAGCGCCATACCTTCAGCGTACGGCAACGCAAAGCAGGATACACAGACTGAAAGTAAACATTGCAGGATCAGACCACAAGCTGACATGACTTGGCCTCCTGAACAAGCAAAGGGGAAGACGGAGAGGAGCAGAACACAGGGGGGAACACTGTCTCTGAGCTGTTTGTATTTCTTTTTAATGCGAAAGGCAACGCGCTCGCCTGAAGGAGAAATTACACTATAGCATACCTCGCATGACACAAATTCAGAGTTTATGCTTCTAATATTGTTGCTTTCTTTCAGTCCTCCCTGCAGAGTGTCACCATAAGGTGCGCATTTATTACGTGCGGCTCGCGTTTAATGTCTTCTGAGATAATGCAGACGTCTATTTTTTTTTTCTCTCTAATCAGGCGAAGATGAATGAAAGTCGAGCTCTGACCTGCAGAGAGGAGTAGCTGTCAGCAGCCGCTGCATGTTTTCTTTATTTACTCATCAATGATGTTTACCAGTGGCTGAGAGATTGAAGCTGCAACATCAGGGACTGACTTTTATTACCCGTGAGTCCTTTGTATTCCTGGCTGTCCACTGCGAAAAAGCTTTCTATTGATTGTCTCCGAGGAGGGAAGGGGGATTTGGAAACATGCACAGGCGCCGAGAAAAAAAAGACGTGTTGGCAATCTCTGCGGACTGCTTCAACCTTTTTACTCCGGCTTTTAACAATACAGGAACTGATTTTAGTGATCAACATTTTCCTTCCCTTTTGTTTTGTCACATGTCCGCTTTGTTAGCCACCCCCCTCCTACCCCCTCCATGGGCGTACGCTCAAACACCGTGCGCAAATGCTCCTGCATGTGCATACACATTATATAAAATTGCACTTGAGTGAACAGTGTGCACATTTATTGGCTTGTGCTGCATTACGGAGAATTAACTGACTGAATAACTTAAGCTCTCGCCGTGCTAATTAAAACAGCCTGCACCCGCAGTGACGGTCCAGTCATGGCAGGACTGTAATTAATTTCTGAATGGATGCTTTTTGGACACGGGGATGTTCTGAGAGCCACCAATGTCAAAACATCTTATGCCGCCTCGCGAAGGTACTATTCTTTTAAAAGTATTTAATTAACACCGAGCGGCGCGCAAATTAATTTCCAGCCCAGTCAATACCACTGCAGGCTCGCTGTTTATTGTCTTTCTGCAAAGAGGCACTCTTTGCTAATGACTGATTCGCAGATTTCAAGACAAAATGAGTGAAATATCTCTCCCAAACATCACCAGCGGCATTCTTTAAAGGCCTGTAAAACATTTTCCCCATAGTCTTGCAAGCAGAAGTTAATTAATTCAGGGGCTATATCATATTCCTGTATAATAAGGTAGGGAGGCTAGATGTTGCCAAGACGCCCTTGCCAGCAGTCTTATTATCAGTCAATAATGAATTTAGATGACCCATGTGATGCCAAACAAATGGCCTCACTCCCCGAATAACAAACACAAAAATCTGTAAGCGTCCGTAGCAGCCCAGGCCTTCGGATGTGTGTGTGTGTGTGTGTGTGTGTGTGTGTGTGTGTGCCACATGTCGCGGGTAGTCTTTGGAAACGCCTGACCCAGAATGTGGCACGAGGAATGCGAGGCATTACACTGTCAAGCTCTCCGGCCCTCCATTCATTTCCATCAAGACCTGTAATAATGCGCGTACTCTGGGCTGAAATTGCTTTCCGCCTTCGGGGTCAGGAGAACCGGACTGTGTGATGGGGGGGGGGGTGGATGGGTGTTGTTTCAGTGGAAGTGTTGGTGGTTATTAACCAGGGTCCGTGGTCAGCCACCATGCCACCGTCGTATTAGTGAAATGATTTATATGTAGTGAAAAAAACAGGTGTAATAGAGGTTTCTGACAACATGACAGAGTGGCCTCCTGGCATGATGCATTTCCACGGGCCTCCTCCATAGCATTTCACTCGCTCACCTTCCGCCATGTGCGATGGCGTGATGGGATGAATAACGCACTCTGCTTCACTAGCATTCTGATGTTGCAGGATATTTTTCCCTCATTCAAAGAGAGTCAAATGCAAAAATAAAATATCACATATTTGGACTTGAGGTAAAAAAAACCAAACAGAAAAAAGCCTCTGTGGCGACTCTTCATGCCAACCTGCACCTCGTGTGACTGGTTGCAAGGTAATTGGCAGTTTTCATTTGACAGCGTGCTGATTGACCCGCCTCGACGTTTTTAACGAAGTCGCACCGGCTTGTCAGGGCTCTGCTCGAGAAATCACAACCAATCATGCCGCGTTATGCAAAGGGCTCTTAGAATTGTGAAGGGTTGAAACAGTAGGGGAGGTGGCTCAACATCAGCTGAGTCCCAATTATTAAAACTCGGAGATATTCTTCCTCTGAGGCTGCACTTGAGGCATGACTGCACTGATTTCACCTCCCCAAAAAAAGAGAGGTCGCTGGTGGGAAGCGTACATTTGCAGTTGGTGGAGAGCTTTTCGATCACAGCTCAGGGCGAGTGTTAAAATGGGTGATTAAGCACAAGCTGATTCTCCTCTCTCTTTTGAAATATGTATTGAGAAACTATATGCTGCTTCAGCTCCTATAACAGCATTGTCATCAACATCTATTTTATGTGATTACAACAAAAGTGGCCTTACTCTGCACTTTGCTCATCTTCTTCAAGCTGAAATTAACAAAAAGGTGAACTCAGGCCAAAACTCAGTGTTGTTTGAAAAGAAATCACTTCCCTTTGTGGAAGGTTCACTCTGCATCTGTTCTCTTGCCAGCAACAATCAGTCAGGATTGAAGTTCTTCTCTTGTCTGGATGTGAAATCTGCTGAATAAACAACACTTATTTTTGAATTGCTCATAACAAACATCAATTTGACGTGGATTCCTCTTTTCGCTTACTGTGCTCTTTGGTAATTAATGAAACTAAACTCGCAGTTGGTACAGTCTTGAAAGCGCTCTTATTTTGTTGCAATTTGCTATAAGTATGTGGTACAATGACCGAGCAATAAACCCCTTTTTGGAAATTCGCATGCACAGTTCGTGATCCAGCATTAAAGAAAACCAAGGCAGTGATGGCAAAATATATTACGTTTATTTTCGACTTTTGCTGAAGTGTAACAATTTAGATAAAATATTTTGATAAGCACCATAGCCCAAATAATCAAAAAAAGTAAACATGGGATTCAGAAATTAAACAAATTGAATACACACAAAATTAGTAAAGAAACTCCAAATCAAACAATTAATGGCAAACCAAAAAGAATTCCAAAACCCATATCTTCTTCTATCTTTAAAGTGCTGTAGTGCTTAAAGTGCTTAAGATGTTAAAGTGCTTTGAGTCTGTGCACAATGTGCAAATGGGCAAAGGGTAAAGTGCTTTTAGTTTGAGGTAGATGTTAAAATACTAGACACTAAACCACAAAACCCAAAAGCAATCCCTTCATTAACTCAAAGAAAACACTAAACACTACAGAATTAAGACAGGCTATCAGTGCTAAGGGGGACAGGGGAATTAATTTATTAGAGATATCTTCTTTAAAAAAAACCAATAGTTACTTTCCTAAGACAGTACTGGAATCAGAGAGCTTAATGAAATCATGTTTAGAGCTTAAAGAACAGCAGCGGCCAACTATAAACAGAAGAATGTTTATGAAAAAAAACCAGCCGATTGCCTAACATCCGTGTTTTTGTAGATTTAATAAGCAAACTTACGTTCAGCTCGACACAACCGCACCCTGCACCCGAGCTCTCAAACGCCGAACCTAACCCACCGGTGGTCGATCAGCTGATTAAGTAGCGTGAAGAGAGGGAGGGGACCGGGTGGTGCGTTCAAGGCCCCTCCGCTCACAGAACACTTCAATCACCCACTCGGTTACATTCTTCCCCCCCAAAATGAATCGGGACCCACCGATTTAAAACAGGACCTAGGACCAGGGACGGAATATAGCCGTCGCTGAACTACTGGCACCCTGAATCTGAGAGGCAGCAGCCCCTTGTTCCTCATCCCTAATAGACACAGGGAGGCGATGTGGATTGGAATGCTGGCCGGCTGTTTTGCGGTTGGATCTCCTGATTGGCGGCTCAGCACTATGACGTGCAGTTGGAACAACCGGCGGAGGAGTGGGCGGACTTTGGACAGCAGGATGCTCAGGTGAGGGCAGGGCTACAGGTAGTGAGGGCAGCACTGCAGGTGATGAGGGCAGTGCTACCGGTGATGATGGCGCACTTACAGACTCTCTGACCACCACCCAGGCTCCAGCTTCAGGTTCCTCATCACTTGCTCCCTCTTCCGCAGATACATCTTGCGGCCATACCTCTTGGCTGGTCTCCGGAGGAGGTAGAGCGGGCTTTAGAGCGGTACGATGCACCTGCCTTACTTGGTTGAGACAGTCAACAGGGGCTATTGAATAAACCACACCTCCTGGTCGGGGAGATTTCACAATTTGGTAAAGTGTGGAGCCCCAGGCATCTTGAATTTTTCTACGGCCTGGACCAACATCCCGCAGGTACACTCTCTGGCCTTCATGCAGTGGCTCACACAGCGGTTGGCTGTCATGTCGCTCTTTCCTTTGTCGTGCAGCCAACTCCATTCTATTCTGGGCAACGTCCATGGCCACCTGCAATCGCCGACGATGCTCCACCACCCAGTCACACACCCTTCCAACTTCAGGCTCTGGAAGATTGCCAAGGAGGAAATCGACAGGCAAGTGAGGCTCTTGGCCAAACATTAACAGATGGGGCGACTCACCGGTGGACTGGTGGGAAGTTGCATTATACTGGAACACCAGCTGGGGCAGATGACTTGGCCAGTTTTGCTTTTCTTCAGGAGGGAGAGTGCGGAGAAGATTGTGCAAGGTCCGGTTGAACCTCTCACACTGACCGTTGCCCTGTGGTCTGTAAGGTGTGGTGTGGCTCTTCTGGACCCCATAGAGTGCGCACAGCTGCTGGACAAGCAGGCTTTCAAAGTTTCTTCCCTGGTCCGAGTGTATTCGGGCTGGGACACCATACCGATAAAACCATTCTCGAACCAATGTCTTTGCCACCGTCTGGGCCTTCTGGTCACGTGTGGGAACTGCCTGCGTGAACTTTGAGAATACGTCTGTCATGATGAGCACCAATTCCCTCCCATCACGAGCCGGCTCTAGAAGTGTGAAATCGATTGCGAGAACTTGATTGGGTCTAGATGCAAGAAGGTGGCCCATGGGTGCACGAATCTTGGGCTGGGTGCTTTTGGCGACCACGCAGCGTTCACAGCTCTGGCACCAGTCCTTTATATCCCGATCCATTCCTGGCCAGTAACATCGCTGCCGCACAACCTCGGTGGTCCGCTGGATCCCTTGGTGGCCATGGTTTTGGTGGAGACCCTTCAGCACCTCCTCCTGCAAACACTCAGGCAACAGAAGTTGGAGTATCTCCTCACCTCCATCTGATCTCTGCAGGCGGCGGTAAAGCAGTCCCTCCTTCTGCACGATGCGATCCCACTGCTTGATCAGACCCCGCGCTCGAGGGATCATCTCCTCCTGCTCAGCACGACTCGGAAATCTCTGTTGGCTCCAGAACAACAGGAAAGCTCCGATAGCAGGGTCAACACGCTGGAGCATCTTCAGATCCGCTGGACTGCGGGAAGGAAGGGCAGTGATTGTGGACTGATGGGCCTCCTGATGACGCTGGTCGATGTTTTCTGCGATCGCCTCAGGAACTCGTGTGCCAGGTAGGTGACGCTCCAGCTGATCTCGGTCGTTACTGGGAGGATGCTGCCTAGACAGAGCGTCAGCATTTCGATTAATCCGCCCAGGCCGATACCTCACAACATAGTCGAAGGCGGACAACTCAGCGACCCAGCGTTGCTCAGTAGCTCCCAGCTTGGCCGTATCCAGGTGGCTCAGTGGATTGTTATCAGTCCATACAACACAGCGGTGGCCCCACAGGTAATCTTTGAACTTCTCTGCCATTGCCCACTTCATGGCTGCCATTTCCAGCTTCGTGGAGCTGTAGTTTTTCTCAGCTGGATGCAGGCTGCGACTGCCATAGGCCACTGGTCTCACTTTCCCTCCTTGCTCCTGTGACAGGACAGCTCCAAATCCACAGTGGCTCGCATCTACCTCAAGGATAAATGGCAGAGTGAAATCAGCAAACGCTAATGCGGGAGCACTTACAAGGCGGGACTTCAGGGCATTGAAGCTCTCCTCACACTCCTCAGACCAAGCGTTGCCCAGGCATGTCTTCCGCCCTTTCCGCTTGTCGGGGCTGGTCAGATCTGCAACGAGCCGATTGAGTGGGCTAGCCAGCTTGGAGAAGCCGTCTACAAACCTCCGATAATAGCTGGCGAAGCCGATGAAGGACCGAAGCTCCGAGACGGTCTGCGGCCGAGGCCAGTTGGACACCGCTGCTATCTTGGCGGGATCGGTGGAAACTCCCTCTTTAGAAATTCGATGTCCCAGATATTGCACCTCCCTTTTGAAAAACTCACATTTCTCCAGTTTAACTTTTAATCCTTCCCGCTGCAAACGATTTAACACCACTTCGAGTCGCTGTAAGTGTTCATCAACATCTGAAGAAAAGACAACTATATCATCAAGATACAGTAACAGAGACTGACCATGTTGTGCACCAAACATTCGCTCCATGAGCCTCTGAAAGGTCCCGGGCGCATTGCATAGTCCAAAACTCATTCGGTTAAACTCATATAAGCCGAATGGGGTGCAAAAGGCAGTCTTTTCTTTGTCACATTCTGTCACCGGCACTTGATTATAGCCGCATGCTAAATCCATAGTTGTGAACCACCGAGCTCCGGACAACGAGTCAAGCGACTCCTCAATTCGTGGTAGTGGAAAAGAGTCTTTTCGAGTTTTCTTGTTTAGTTGCCTGTAATCCACGCACAGGCGCAGGCCGCCATCCTTCTTGCGGACGATCACGATGGGGGAGGCGTAGGGGCTGCTGCTCTCTCGTATTATTTGGGCCTCCAACAGCTGATTGATGTGGGCTTTTACCGACTCGTATTCTGATGGCGGTATGCGTCTATAACGTTGACGCACAGGGACGGTGTCTAACAGAGGGATATCGTGTGATATAAGCCCTGTACAACCTAAGTCGCCATCGAAAGCTGAAAATACTGACTCGTACTTCAGCAATAATGCCCTAGCTTTTTGCTGTTCACCTGAAGTTAACATTGAGAGGTCAAGCCCTAAAATTTTCTCCCGCACTGAACCAACCCTTGCAGTGTGTGACCGAACAGTAGCAACTAAAGAATCAAGCTCACAGGGAATTTCCGATACTCCTGAAGGTAAACTGACTACTTCAACAGGGGACACAAAAGCGAAAGGACAGCGAGGCTTTAAAGTCACAGTGGAGGCACTAACATTAGCAACCGGAATGTAGGCTGTTCCTCTGATAACACTGATCAAGGATGGGGATATCAACAACCCGGGCGGCAAACTAAATCCGTGACCCAAGGGCTCAGCAAGTGTCGCTCCAGTAGAACCTGCTAAAACAGAACAGGTAGCTGCAACAAATTTGGTAGTTCCCGCCTGAACTACAATTGGCTTTCGACCTCGGACTTTGGCTATACTCACTCGAGCTGGGCTATAGTGCCCCTCAGCTTTTTGGCAGAGCTGAAAAGCAGGTAACCAGGGTGCAGGGACGTCTACAACAGAGGGGAGGTCAAACAAATCAGGGCCATACTGATGAGAAAGCTGCTCATAGAATGCTTTTATGACATTCATCCCAATAATGCCTTGTGTGGGAGTGGAGCTAGCCTGTTCTGGAGGGTCTTTTACAACCAAAATACCTCTACGTGGAATTACTCTCCCACCCACTTCAACATCAGGCTCAAGATAACCCAGGTAAGGGATAGATAAACCGTTAGCGGCCTTCAACTCTAGCCAGTGACATGACTTCAATTCACCTTGAAGATTTTGCTTGAAGAACGACTCTGAAATGGTTGAAACCATTGACCCAGTATCAAGGATACACTGAACAGGAACCCCGGCCAATTTCACTGTGACCTGAGGACAAGGGGAAATTAAACTTTCCATTTCACCCTCCACCACTGATGAGCCTAACCCATCCCCTCCTAATGTCTGGCTCCTGACAGTAGGGGGAGCTAGTTTTCCGTCTGCTGAGTGCTAGTGGGGGCCATCGCTTGAGGGGAGCGAGCTGAAGAGGACCTGAAACGAACACGTGCATTACAGTGACGAGCAATATGGCCTGGCTGTTGGCAGCGATGGCAGGTAACACTATTTGGACCTGGGGACCTAGGAGTAGGAGACTGCATAGCGGCAAGGGTTTGTGTGATATGTGCTAACTGCTCTTGTTGCTTCTGAACTAAGGCAGTAAGGGAAGCAAGCTGGGTAGCCGTATCAGGGGATGGAGGGACCTGTGGGGGCACATTAACATTTTGGGTGGCACATAATGTAGGCACCGAATGGAAATTTGCCCTACCCTCAACAACCCCGCCCTCACGCTCCCATTTTATGGCTTCAGAACGGACATCAAGCAAGGTGCAATTAGGATTTTCCCTCACTAAACGCTTTAGCTCTCTTCTTAAATTAGGATTATTTACATTTTCTACAAATTGATCACGCAACAATGTAGCAGAATTAGTCATTCGGTATGGAGCATTAGCAACAACTCGTTCCATTAAACAAAACAGTGCATGTGAGAATTCTTGTAAAGTTTCACCATTAAGCTGTCTTCTTGAAAAGAAATCTTCCTGGAGCAAAATGTAAGGTTTCTGACACCCATAGAGTTCTTTCAAGATTTTAAAAACAGTCTCTGGATCTTCTCGTTCAGCAACAGTTCTATATTTAATTTCATCACGCGCTTCACCTTCTAAATGGTCAAAAATAAACCCAGCCTCGTCTGCACGGCCCACATGTCTCACCCGCATGCTTGCACGGACCTCCTCAATCCATTCATCGATGCCAATCCCATGAGTTCCCCTGAAGATTGGACACTTTCTTTCTCGAGGCAGATAGATGATCCGATCTGTAGTCCCAGCACTGTCCGCTTGTCCTGCTCGACTTGGCCCGGCGTCGGCGCTGTCCCTCTCTTGCACCAAACGATCTCGTTCATCCTCGAGCTCACGGACCCTCCTTTGAAGCCGCTGCACTTCCTCCCCCATGGTTCGACGTGGATGGAATGGACACCAGACACCAGGGATATTGGTCTCGTCCCACGGTGTGCCAGCTGCTGTTCAATTAAGCTCTAATTGATTTATAAAGTTCAAGTTTTGTTTTTTTTTTTTTTTAAATAAAGCTCTCACAAAAAAAAAACACTACAGCAACTTATCCAAACTAAAGCCACACTGCCTGGTTGCCAGATCCTGCCGACAACGCCACTCTGTGGTACAATGACCGAGCAATAAACCCCTTTTTGGAAATTCGCATGCACAGTTCGTGATCCAGCATTAAAGAAAACCAAGGCAGTGATGGCAAAATATATTACGTTTATTTTCGACTTTTGCTGAAGTGTAACAATTTAGATAAAATATTTTGATAAGCACCATAGCCCAAATAATCAAAAAAAGTAAACATGGGATTCAGAAATTAAACAAATTGAATACACACAAAATTAGTAAAGAAACTCCAAATCAAACAATTAATGGCAAACCAAAAAGAATTCCAAAACCCATATCTTCTTCTATCTTTAAAGTGCTGTAGTGCTTAAAGTGCTTAAGATGTTAAAGTGCTTTGAGTCTGTGCACAATGTGCAAATGGGCAAAGGGTAAAGTGCTTTTAGTTTGAGGTAGATGTTAAAATACTAGACACTAAACCACAAAACCCAAAAGCAATCCCTTCATTAACTCAAAGAAAACACTAAACACTACAGAATTAAGACAGGCTATCAGTGCTAAGGGGGACAGGGGAATTAATTTATTAGAGATATCTTCTTTAAAAAAAACCAAATAGTTACTTTCCTAAGACAGTACTGGAATCAGAGAGCTTAATGAAATCATGTTTAGAGCTTAAAGAACAGCAGCGGCCAACTATAAACAGAAGAATGTTTATGAAAAAAAACCAGCCGATTGCCTAACATCCGTGTTTTTGTAGATTTAATAAGCAAACTTACGTTCAGCTCGACACAACCGCACCCTGCACCCGAGCTCTCAAACGCCGAACCTAACCCACCGGTGGTCGATCAGCTGATTAAGTAGCGTGAAGAGAGGGAGGGGACCGGGTGGTGCGTTCAAGGCCCCTCCGCTCACAGAACACTTCAATCACCCACTCGGTTACAAGTAGAATTGATCAAAGTGATTTTTTCTGCACCCAAAACATGCCAGATAGATATTAGCATCACATTTTTAGCTCGCAGGCTTTGTGCATGTGGTCTGATAGTCACTGTGTGCATTTACACCAGCGTGCTTGCGCTTTAAGGTATGTCTCTTCACTGTGAACCACAGGTGGCTGAGTCATGTAGTTCCCACAGTCAGTAGCATTATACTGGAGAGACAGGTGTAATTAACTGAGAGCTGCGGCGCAACACTCTCTCACCTCTGGACAAAGGGATTTTTACAGAATAAAAACCACCTACCAGGACCTCATTAAGTCTTCCCTGTGAAGGCCAGGGATCAAAAAACAGATGTTGAGATTGCGTGGAGACAAAATGACTCGACTGATGCAACAAATAATACTTTAAACCCTCACTGGAAGGCACAAGGGAACGGCTGGGGATGCCATGCTCCTCACTTCCCCTTTAATGTTGTCACTGCCGCTTCAAAAGCATTAAATGCACGCTGCATCAGTTAATGCATTCTTTCCATTTGTAAATATCTGTAAATCTACTGACCAGTGCAGTGCTATGTATATGTGTGTGTGGACATCACACGATCGCCCGTCCATCGGAGTGCAGTGTGGCTTTGCCAGCGCTCGTGAAGACATGTCCACGCTGTATGCAAAGATAAAAGCCGGCTCTCGCAGCCTGACTGTATCATCCATCCTTCTGACAGATGTAAGCTGTTTCAACAACAAAGTGGATTCTTTGTGACTCTATGAAGGAGCGCTCGGCGAGTTGTGATAGACTACTGTGTTTGTGGCTTTCTGCTGGAATATGCAGCGGCTCCTTCTCCCAAGCCAGTGGGACAATAAGCCCCCCTCGGGATCCTCATTTTTCATCGTGAAGCAAAGCGGACCAATGTAGGCAAATGTATATATGGTGCTTTTTGAAGATTTGTTTGGACGGTGGGGTGTGCATGCTATGTTACTGAGTGGTGCGCTTATATTTAGTGTGTTTCTCCCCAGATGCTTTTTTGATTTGTTCTCTTTCACACCCGTTTGTCAAAAGTCAGCAAGTAAGCTTTTATATGAAAGGACTTCTCTTATTACGTTAGCGCATGCAGTTGCATTAATTTCAATACTAAAAGACGTCTACAGACTATCCATCTGCACATCCATCCATTCGAATGGACGTTGTTGTCATTCTCCATCTGCTCGCAATGTGTGCAGAAGAACTATGAACTGTGAAGTGTTGCATATACCCCCATTTTCACGGAGCCAGAGTTGAGAAATTTCCAAAAGGATCCACCAAAGTTTAATTTTCAGTGGCTCCAAGCATTGCTGTCATGTAAACAGACACTCAAAAAAAAAAAAAAGGTTTTGAATTTTCACTTGAAAAATCAGTCAACAGTCCAACACAAGGCAAACACACACAGATCGCTTGAAACACTCATATTCACACTTTTAGGCCACTTTCAGGTCACCAATTAACCTCAAACACACATTGTGGAAAGTGGAATGCTAGGAAAAATAACCCAGGGGAAATGTAAACTCTGCACACAGTCCGAACATGAACCCCACATATTTTCTCTGTGTAAAAACACAAACACCTGCACCATAAAGAAATAGTGCATCAGTATAGGGTTGACTCTTTATGCTAAATATTTTCAGATAAATGCCGACAGAGCTCCTGGCTTTTATTTATATTTATATTTAATCTTCATAAAATCTCGGTCATGGTTTGATTCATCCCCTTCTGTGCAGGGCAGCTCTTCCTCCGGCTCTGGATATCTCGCTGGATCTCTCGCTATTCTTCACCTGCCCACTAACTGTTCTCGTCTCCTCGTATGTCACATGCTGCACACCTGCTCCCCATTATTCAACGGCTCCAGAGTGTAAATTCCCCCAAGCTCAGAGCGGCTGTGAACACAACATGTCCAGAGTTATGTATGAATGTTTATGGAGGATTTTGTCATCCAGGAAGTCTGTGACTATTTCTTTCTCCCTGAGAACTGCCTGGGGCGTGATCAGAGGTCAGTTTGAAATATTCCATCCAATCATTGGGCACCAAGGCCAAAGCTAAGTTTGTTTCTTTAGCTGTTTGAGCAATTTTTTCATTATTCTTATATGCAGGGTGTTCTTTGCCAAAGGATCGGGGAAATGGTTGATGCATTCCCCTTTCTGCCCAATTATTTTCATCAGGAGAGGGAGAGCGTTGCGATCTTTTTGCAGTGATTGAAGATAAATCACCAGCAGACTGAACAAAAATGTCTAAAGTGATGTGGAGCCAGCATGAGGAAATGCCTCTCAACAGCAGCATCTGCGATAATTTATCGAGTAACACCTCGTTTTTAAATGCTTTAAGAACACATGCGACCATAAATACCACCAAGGTTTTCAGACATTAATCACAGAGTCTGTGATCTGAAGCACGTGCCCGATATTCTACAGTCATGAAGGCAAGCATACAAAATTGATAATATGCTATTTTGCAATCCTCAGCGCGTCTCATTAGTCGATCAGCTCCACACGTGCGCAGTGCGCCCTGTTTCACAACTGCAAACCTTTGTAAATCAAGCCCATAGATGTAAATTTTATCGTTTTATTTTGTCTTTATTTCCATTTCAAACTATTCTATACTGTTCGTTTTAATAAAATAAAGTTTATTTCACACTTAACTTTCGTAATCAAGACTTCTGAACTGCTGGAGACGTCCCACCACTCCAGTATTTTCATAAAGTATAGTCCACAGTGATTACCCTCACTCAAAACAATCGTAAACTTAATGATATACAAACAAAAGCTTTTATGGGTGCTTGTTTTTTTTCCCGCAAATATCACCAGAAAAGTGGTATATTATTTGGATTTCGCTAAGACGGCCTGTTTTTATGGTTGAACATATCTGTTGCAGAAAATTTACACTTATATTGAGACGCGGCTGACAAAAGCGAGGGACAAAGGGTTGTGTGAGCGGTAGGAAAGCCCTCTGTGGAGGCTACAGACTTAAAGCTGTCTCGGGCAACAGGGAGCGGATTGCCTATTTGTTGCATCAGTGGTTTAGCCGTCGCAGAGGCGGGCAGGGGGAGTGGATGCAGGACCCTGGAGGAAGCCACAGTCTCCAAACTTTTTGGGAGCAATTATTGGATTTTTGCTAAGTGACATAAGAGGCAGACATGGAGACAAAACAGTGACCTTACCGAGACCAGTGGGAAATTATACACATTTGCGGAGGGAGCGGAAAGTACCCCGAGCATCATTTGTCGTCCGCTATATTGTTGAGTGTGTAGCCCAAGATGTACACAGTGCATTTTTAATGTGGCATAAATTCAAAGGAGCATTGATATTGATTAAAATTCAAAATGAATCCAAAAAAAAAACCAAAAAAAAAAACAACTGATGAGCCGCTAACGCCCGAGGAGTTCTGACTGCAGGTAGAAGCGGCTCACCTCTCTGGCCCGCAGCCAGCTTCACATCCAGGCTGCAGCCGCAGAAAATCTAATACAGATGACTTCATCATTTTTGCCTAGTGACCTTTCTGGCATCCTTTCTTACTCCGCTCCCCCTCCTCCTCCTCCTCCTCCTCCTCCTCCTCCTCCTCCTCGAATCACACGCCGCTCCCATACAACCTTCCCAGAGTCTCCGTCTGCAGCTCTTTAAATGCACACCCTGCCAGTCTTTGTCATTGTGTTTTTTTCCCCCCTCTCTCACCTTGCCTCCCTTTTCACCACACCTCTTCTTGTCCTATACCCCCCCCCCCCCTCCCCCCTCCCCCTCTCCCAAGGATATTATCGGGACCGTGCTTGGACACGTATTCAAGGTTAAGCGACGGCACACGCGGTTAGCGAATCCTCCGGCGTTCCCCCGTCGTACGCCGCGCTCATTTGGCCGCCGCACTGATCACATCTCATCCCAAAACCAATGGCTCGTTGGCTGCGTCTGCAGACGAGCGTCAGCGCGGCCAATCGATAGGTTTCAATATGGGCCTGCTGGCGACTGTAAATGAAACTCAATTTTATTTTGCAAGATTGTGCATTTATTAGATGAACGGATATTGATGGCGGTATTGGCAGGCAGCTCCAATTCACAACGCACAAGCGCTCGCACACACACACACACACACACACGCACTAGACACGGCACATTTGGTTTAATGGCAAAGGCTGCAATTCAACTGGAGGTGGATCCATTTTTTTTTTTTCTTTTTAAAGAAATCACTGTACCGAATCCAACATCCGTCCAGCGTTGGGTTTGTTATTTCTAGAAAGACACTGCGAATACTTTACCTAGTAGAATATAAGTGGACGGTACATTCAATGCAATCAGGTGTGCTGGGCATATTCAGGAATGCCCAGAACTGATCTGGGAAGAGGAATTTCAAATTGCATCTATGTTGTCACTGTTTTGAGAAGCGGGAGTTGAGCTCGTGCATGTTTCATTTCGGGGGAGTGTTATTGAAACCTCAGTTTCCCGGCCTGATGAGGAATAAAACAATCTTCAAAGGTCTTTGTGCATCTTTTGTTCATCTCTGGAGAGAGTGAGGAGCGATGCGGAGAGTACAGGCTGTCTTCTGTTCTCCATCCAAGAAGAGACTCCACGCTTTTATTAATGCAAAGAAATGTCTTCACAAGCTGTGTTCACACAGATTAAGTGTGCGCACCCGACGGAGGATGTCCACTGGCACTTTAGCCCTAACTAGAAGCCAAATACTAATAATAGTAGAGGTGGATAAAGACTGTGAGAACAGCATTAAGTCTTTTTCCTCTCGCAGCAACTATCAAATAATTTGCCAAATCCAGAAAAGCAAACATGACACCGATAGTTCATCACCTGCAGTCAAGGCAGGTGACACATATCTCAGTCGACCAACTATTGATCTAATTTGAGTGTCACATTTGTCACCTCGGGCTGTGAGATAAGAGTCCCTTTGAAAGATTGTTTGCGGTGCAGCAAAATTAAAAAGCTCGATCTCCCTGGTCTCTGGCCACAAGGAGACGAGTCAACTTGTGCTTCTCGGATCCGATCTAAGTCTAAATCCAGGTGGAAAGTCGGCATCAACTTCTCTTCTCTTCGCTATTTGATTAAGATCACTTCACTGGATGAGTAACCAAGCCAGCACAGAAAAAAAACATTGACATTGAGTTTCCTGGAAGCGTCTTTCTTTACCTCCCGTCTCCTCTTGCCCTTTCTAACACACACAGCAGAGATCAAACCATCACTCATGCCCTCCTCTCCACTCTCACCCGTAAACACACTCATGTGTAATTGTTAAATCTTCCCAGCGCTGCCTTGAATTATGCTTGTCCACTTTTTGCCTGCACTCAGTTCCTTTACACACTCACACACACACACACACGGAGAGCGTCCTGTGCAGCTCAGGGGATGAGGCCAGGTAGTTTCAAGGTGTTTGGGAGCAAATCATCCATGTTTACAGGGCCCACTGCACCGGGTCTGAGGCTTTACTTACAGGTCCGGAGGCTGAGGTCCACTTCGGGGCGGTTGCTGTGGAGAGATTTAGTGGGATCATTACAGGTAGAGGAGAAGTCACTGAAGAATTACTGGAGCCTCTGATAAAAGGGGATGCTGGGAATTCTGTGTTGGGAAATGGGTGGATTACCTGGCTGAATTACACCTCTGCCTCACTGCGGGTTTCTTTCATGCAGTTTTTTTTTTCCTCCCCCTTTCCTTCAGTAAACAGAGTTGTGCCTGCAGTCATAGTCTGAGGATTGACTGAAACACACCACAAATGCAATGCCGTGTAATTTTACCTGAGCAGAAATGTTTGCCAACTTGTTTTTTTTTTTGAAGTGTAAATGCCTCCTCCAGGCATCGTGGAGAGCTAAACTACTATCCCACGACCATCTGTCTTCCAATGAGATGTTGCCGAGGTTCGTATTCAGCAGTGAGGACAACCTTGAGACCACCGTGCCTGCTGATGTGATGCTCTAATGAAGGCTAACGTACTCAGCTGAGGACGCCCGGACGTGAGTTATGGCTTTCATATGTGGGAGGTAGAAGAGGAGGAGGAAGTGAAGGTGGAAATGAGTTACAGACTTGAACTCTCCTCCTGTCCCTGCTCATTTTTATCTCCAAATTACCCAGCCCGATCCCTGCATGTAATAACTGTAAATCATGGCATGGGAAGAAATGATTTTTTTTTTGCTTTTTTTCAAAGGGCACAGGAGCCACAGCGGCGCATAACAAGATATGGGATCAAAGCTAAGCGAAAGACTAATTAGAAAGCATCGAGAATGAGTTGTGGGGGTCTGGGGGTCATGGCCACCCGTCCAGAGGGTAATACATGAAGGAGAACTCGTCCCACTGACACCCCATTGACACTGATGCTCGTCTCCGAATGCATAACGAGACCTCCTATTCATGAGCTCTTCCTCTGACAGGATAGAAACAGAGGACCGGAATGGCGTTTACGTCCTGCAGAGTGGACGGACTCCTTCAGCTCCTCCAGGAGAGAACAGCTCTCTTTTGATGCAGGGAGCTGCTTTTTTATTCTCTCTCTCTCTTTTTTTTTTCTCCAAGACATCAAACCATATTCCACTTGTCAAGAGCTGTTGTCATAGCGACTCATTGACTGAGCTGAGAGGAGCGCTTGCTCTCATTGGATGTGGTTAACATCTCATGACTGAGTGAGTGTGATGGCAAAGACTTCTGATTTGGTTCATTGAGTTCAGCAAAATGTATATTTCCAGACATCTGAAAGGTGAAAGCAGCTTTTTTATTTATTCTAGAGGTGCTTTGTTTTTTTATTAGCTGCCTGATGCCAGATCTCTTGGGTCTTTGGCTGCAAGTGAAGCACCTTATCAACCTTGTTTTCATAATGTGAAGGTTTATGACAGGTTACATTTGCCGTTAATGCAGGGGCGTCCAACTCATTTGAGTTCAGGGGTCACAGACAGCCCGGGTGACCACAAAACAGTCGATACTAAGAGGTGCACAATTTTCTCTTTGTTAAATGTAAGAAAAAGAAGTTTTCTGATTTTATTCTTTTTTATTTTTTAAAGTCAGTCTTATTAGACGTCATACGCCTTTCACGGCCTACAACAATATCAGAAAACAGATTTATTCTCTCTTAAAATGACAGTTTTCTCTGTTCTGTCAAAGGTTACACTGTCTTGTTACCACGTCCCACACAAAGAGTGTTAGTGCAATTTTTGGAGTTTTCTGCACACAAGCCTTCATAAATTGGATATCACACTGGTTCTGAAAGATGTTTCAATCTCAAAAATAGAAGGAAAGAGGACTCCACAAGTCCAGGTCGTATTATCAAATGAGATAATTGAAGAAATTGGATTAAACATTCAAAAGACACTCTGAAAGAAAAGGGGAAGGAAATTTCAGCAGATGTGACAAAGAGGGGAAGAGACGAGGCCAATGGGTTTTTTATTTAGCTTTCTATTGCAGAATAAGATCTCAAATGCTTTTCATTTTATTCTGAGCAGTTCATCATGAGAAATTTTTTTTTTGGGGGGGGTGGGGGGGCATCATTCACGTCAACAGAGTCACCTCTGCACAGAGAGACCTCGTCGCCATGGCAACCGTGCGGCTGGCTGGCGGCGAGAGAAGCGTTTGCATTTTCGCACAACATCTCAAAACATCTCATTTTCAAACTCAGCATTTCACTTCAGCCCAGCGCGACGCCGGCGCTCAGCGTCTGACTGGGTCAGTTAGCGTTTAGGGAGAGGGCGGAGTCTGGTTCTATCGAGCCTGCTGCCTCGCACTGAAGTGCTGTAGTGCAATCAGCATCGAACTGATGAAATGTCTGTTTGATTGACACAGTCATTACACCGTCAATTTATTTTATTAGAAAGAAACGTGACACTGATGCCGTATATATTTATATATACGTATATAGTTATGGAGACACCTCAAGTCTTTATAAATGTGAAGATTTTCTTTTTTACTCGTAGCGATAGCATGTGGTATTTTTGTGCTTCTGATGCGCTGAACCTGACTGCTTTGTCCAGTTCCCAATTAGCCCTCCTGAGTAGCTGCTTCGCAAACTCCAGAGCAATCTATCCTGAAAGCAGAGCAGTGTGATCTGAAGTCACACTGCTCTGATAAATGTTTCAAAACGGCTACACTGTAATTCCAATTCACTCTCTTCCCAGTTGCTTTTCTGAAATCTGAATCTACTCTGTGATTAGGTTTTGGAGAGCAGTGGTCCCCCCAATATTTTCACAATGGTCTCCCAGCTGGTAGCTTCACTACGCCTTGCAGCAGAATGAAATGGGTTTATTCTCCTCAGAGATTACACTTAGAAACGTGGATACTAGAATATCTATTTTAATTTTGTTAGCAAGGACAAAATACTCAAATCTCCCGATATGAGCCGAACGATTTTGATCACCGTCCCTCCAGCAAACCTTTATTGGATTTTCGTTGTTTGTTTACACGAAGATGATGCTCAGAGTTCCTGAAATTGAAACTTCTTGAAAACTGCTTTCAGAGTGCAATATTTTCAAAGTTATGTCTACAGCGCTGCACTACTGGGTAAAGATTTTAACCAGTTCCAGCAAAATGCTACATACTAAGTCTGCCTCACAAAAATAAATGCAAAGATTTTTTTTTTTGGGATCAATTATTCCTAATAGCTAAAACAGAGCAGAACACTAAATCAAACCAATATTAGCTGAGCAGCGCTGTTCCCCTGAAGCCTGATATACCCTGTCTATATGCAGTGTTTGAGGTCTGTGCAAGCACCTAGAATTCATTATTTTAGCTCTTTTCTCCACCGCAAAGCCGGATATTTATGAAAATCTTGACTTTGCATCTTTAAGACTGACACAGTGCTGACCCCGGTGCCTGTTATTTGCTGAGCGTCACAGCATACGGCCGTTTTATTAACTTCCAGTTATCACAAACCGGAGCCTTAAAAAAACTGAAGTGTCAGGAAAACATTAGCACTCCTTTTTTTTTTCAGGAAGCCACTTTGCACCTTGCATACAGATTTTTGCATTCAATTTTACGAAATCATCACATTTTCATAGTTTGAAAACAACAATATGAGAAACTAAATTTGAGAAAAACAACCAATCGTCGCGTCAGCATTCCCCCTTCATCTCTGTATCTTCAATTTCATTTAAATGACTTTATGTTTGAACATTCTTCTTTATGTTTGATTACATTGTTTCAGTTTCTCATTCATACTTTTAGCCGAGCTAAAACAGACAGAGAACAGAACGTTTTATTTCCACAAGTTATATTTCCTTAAGTTTTCAATAAAATCTTTCTATTTCTACTCTGTGCTTTGTCGGCGGTGCCGTTTTAGTAAGATTAGCAGTCAAAATAAAACACAGAGACCAAGAACAAAACAGCAAATTGGAGCAGTGAAACTGATGAGAACATACAAACTGAAGATTCTTCCAGCCTGAGGAGCATCAGATAATCTTTGTAGCAGAGAGGATTTCAGATTATTTTGATGAAATTTCATCTTGTTGTTGGTAAGTCTTGGAGAAAGTGCAGTAAATATGAAAATTTTAAGACTATACTCACAGTTCTCCTCACTGAGGCAAGAGGGACACTTTTGTCGATGTTCATTTCCCTGATATGGAAAACTGAGGTTAAATAGGGTTGTGTGTGTCTCTTTAGCTAAAATCCGTCTGACACCCCTGCTTTTGTTTTACACAAATTGAATTCCCTTTAACATAAGTGGTATTTGGTTAAAGAAAAACTTTTAACCTTTCGCTCTGTTCCCTTTGGTCCAGATTCAATAAATACACTGAAACTGTGGCCAAGTTTCTGCTTCAGTGCACAACTGTAACTCCTCCTGTGAAACTCATCACAAAATGCACCGTCTGTCTGAGAGGTTTCTTCAAGCTTTTGTATCTTGCTAAAACTTTTTTTCTTTTTTTTTTTTTATCCCCTCCTACGGTTGAGTGCATACGTATGAATGGCAATATGATAACTGTAAAATAAATAACTTCATCATCTTCCTTCATGCGTTGCGCCGGTTCAGAAAAGCCCAGAAGGTGAAAGACGACTTCAAGCTGTGCAGCATCAAAGAGACGGGTCCAGGAAGTTCGGGGGCCGACGTCGAGACTGTTAGAACGAAAACAACAACCCATCAGGAAAACATCTGAAGTGGTCTCAGACAAAAAGCGTGAAGCAATTTAATCCCGGCCCAGGTTTATTAGTTTCAGCTTTTGACAATATTAACTTGACTTCATTAATGTCCGTTAGGTTTGGTTTACTGAAATCTGAAAAATGATATGTACTATAAATGCTAAAAAGTCATAACAAACATTGAAATATTATCGTCCTTAATTGTTGCTTTGTAGCCTATATTAGAAAGTAGCTTTCGTAGTTCATAAATGACATTTCCACAGTCACAGGCTCAGTGTGGAGGATTGTATTGTATCTTTAATATCCATTGCTGCTGATTGTCTCGTCAATTCCTCCTTGTGTTTTCATTGAATGTCTCTTCATTGATCGCAGCGCTTTCTCATTCAGCGGATCTGATCGCCTGTTGTCTTGACACACCTGTGTCTAGTTCTTATTCCTGGGTGTGTTTATTGAATTATGCTCCTCCCCTTTGTTTATTAGCCACGCCCCTGAGGGTGCCTGCTCATTTACCCTCTACTTGCAGACAGATCGGAGGCTTCCTCTGAGTTCCTCTCACAGTCCAAACTACATTTGGTGACTTTAAATTGCCCGTTGACTTGCATTTATGTGTGTGTTTGTCTTTCCACGTAATGTGTGCCGTGTGATGGACTGGTGACCAGGGTGCACTCTGCTTTTGGCCGCAGTCAGCTGGGATCAGCTCCAACACTGTTAATTAACCTGCAGGTTTTACAATGTTAACAATGTCCGGCTGATTTCCCTCTGGGATTAATAAAGTCTTTCTGTTCCATTTTATTCGTCATGAGAAGAAAAATGTGCAGAGAAGACGAATAAACATTGATTTAAACACATCTCTTGAGTCAGCACATGTCAGCGTTACCGCTGAGGAGCAGCTCATCTAACCTATTGATTTTTCTTCTGCTTGAGATATCATCTAAAATCCAGACCAAATCTAAAACACAAGATTGCGATCTGCCATGTAATCACTGGAAAAACTTTTCTTCTGTTTTAAGTTGCTCGGAGTGTCAGTGAGATGTTTGTCAAGTGTCTGAACCAAACTCCAAGACCGATGTGGTTTTGTGGTCAGTTCAGAAACAATTACTTTTCAAAGCCACAAAACAATAAAGTGGGATTTTCTGTACTCTCTTGGAGCATCATCTATCTTCTTTGTTTACATGTAACTGGTGTTAGTGGCATTATTTTATGACCCTCCTTGCAGGATTTCTCAGTTTTTAAAAGGTGCAGTGCTGGTGGCGATAGTAATGTTTGAACTGCCATCTTCATTGATTGCTGCCAACGGCGGATTAGGTCTGAGCTGCAAGGAAAGATGTGTTTATGTGCTAATGACAAGGAGCATGGCAGCTGTGAAAATCAGCCAATCAGTTCGAACAAGCTGCATTATGTGAGGCCTTGATTTGCCGTTTCTGACCTCATCTGTGCTATTTTTCTTTTTATTCTCAACAAGTTAATGTCACACGCTGAATTGCGGATGTGAGCACATGCGTCTATGTGTGTTTGCTGTGTGGCGACCTATCGGGTGTATCCTGCCCTTGCCAATAATGAGCTGGGAGTTGCTCCAAGGCCCTGCGACCCTGCCCAGGTACAGAAGATGGATGCTAATATGACATAGTCCTTGATGTAAATCCATCCTCTCATCGTGACTTTGTGTTGCCTTTGTGTTTCAAATGAAGACTTTTTATCGCCGTTGTTCGACCCTTAGACTTGTTTATCTTGCTAAATGTTTGTTTTCGCTCTATAAAATGAGATAAATTGAGATAAACCGAATAAAAATGTTCACTTTTAAATAATTATTGCATCTTTGCTCCAGATACTTTATCGCAGTGCATCCAAGGCCAATGACGAAGGGAGGTCGTTCTTCAGCCGGAGAGAAGTAAAACCAGGCTCATGGTCGATATTGGATGTTTTCACACTCTCAGTCAGCACGGCTTCAGATATAGACATGGAAAAACAACTGCATGGGCTCAGGAATACTGCCAGAAATCATTACCTGTGAACACAGTTGGCTGTTGAATGAAGGCTGAAGGTGGATCACGCATGCAAGATGTGAAACGTCGCCGTAGTTTTTCTGGAATAGCAATCCAACTTTGTTGTCTGTCCACATGATTGTCCGTGCACTCGCCACTGTTGATGTTCATAAGCCGAATTAAATAAGTACATTTTGTTCACAACATACAGGAACTAACCTGAGTGGTCCTGTCTGTTAAGTCCTGCTGTACGTCCACCTCTGGTCCTCACATAAAGTCATCACATCTCACCATCTGACACTCCGCTCTACATTGAGTGCCAGATCTTGCATCTCAGACAGTTTCTGCTCTTGGCAATAAGAAACGATGCTGTGAGGAAAAACTCCCTGATTTATTTTTATTCTCCGTGCCTCTCGGGAGCGCCATGATTAAAAACAGGACAAAGATACTGGAGGATTCTTTTTCAATCAACTGCTGGCTACTTTTTTTTTCAGTGTGTGTGTTAGTGTGTGTGTCAGGGGAATGAGCTGCCTCTGTGGAGGATAATATGTATTTTATGAGCAGAGACAGTGACCTCCTGCACACGTCCGACCCTGAGACAGCCAGCAGACATGCTGATTTGGACGGCCAAAAATGGAAGGTGACAGACAGAGAAGGTGGGGTTACCCAGAACAGGGTCTGTCGGTGACCTCCCCTCCTCTAGGAATGCCCTTCAGCTGCAAAACCAAAGTCAAGCGACACGGCAGAATAACACCAGTGTCCTGTTTTTTGTTGTTTATTATCATCAGAATTCAAGTTCAAGTCAGCAAAAGGAAAAACCCCGTTTGACCGAGAATGGCTAATAACTGTTTGTAAAAACTGACATACTGTTTGAACTGAGAGAAAACACCGTACATCTTAAAAGCCTTTGTTGTTCTTGCATCCAGCCATGTTCAGTCAAATTTACACAGACAGCATCTTTTTATTAATAAAGCTTTCAGTTCAGGTGCTGACAGATACCTCTGTATGCCAAGGAAAAGAGGCGTCATATATCAGGAAGAAAAAAAACCCCGCAATCAGTGATGAACACGTCTCACCTCTCGGATACTAACGTATTGATCGTGTGACAGGTGTGGCACACGACAGGCTGCTTTTTTTATGCTCGGTAATTTACAGCCATATACGTCGGGTTTATTGGGACGTCGCCTCTGTAAACCAAGCATGTTAAAGTTTTACCCTCTGCGCGGGACGTCGGGATGTATCGCCGCCACGTAAAGAGATGTCTGGCTGTGCACGTGCCGGCGCTGACACGCACTGGCAATACCAGCGCTGAAAGTGAAAAGTGGACTGTTTCCCAGTATTAAAAACCCGGCTTCCTGTCACCGAGAGGTGAAGAAGGAAGCGCACACGGGAGGTGACAGCGCTGATGGAAAGGAAAACAGCCGCCTATAAATAACAGCGGCGCATTCGCCGGCCCTTGTAAAAAATGATGATGGAATACATTTTAACCCTGAATGCCTAGTAAAAGGCATGACAGATATACGGTGAACAGCTAACTGACAATAATTGCCTTCTTCTTACCGTGTGCTCCTCGGCTCATCTTTTACTAGAGCAAGTGATAAAGATAAGGGGGGCCCTGTTGGAGAGAAGGAGAGTGATGGTCAATGGTCTGAACATGCATTACGCAGCTGCGCTCAGCAGCACTGCAGAGGTTTGGCGATGCGATGTGGCGCCATTCAGGTTCAAGCTGTGTGACTTTGTGATAGAAAAATGTTAAACAAGGAATAGAAAACTGACTGGTGGACGGTTGTTTGTCACATGTGATGAAAGTTAAGTGAATGCCCTCCATGGATGGATCTCCATCTGTTTTCTTAACAAATGATGAGTTTCATTTAGTGTGTAGGCACGACATTGACTTTATCCCATCTTCTAACACAAAGCTAAATATGTTAATTTAAATGCAATCTAGACTAAAAGAAATAAAAATACACTTTTATTGCTTAGGTGCAAACCAGGGAAAAGCACCATAAGTACGAAGACGGCACAGTCCACCAGAGCGCCCATTAGAGCTAAAACCTAATGGTTTCTTTTGTTTATATTCCGTCTATAAAAAAGAAAAATGAGATGTGACACACTTTTGTCCCACTGCTACCTTGAGGAAGCAGAAAGCTTCCGCGCATTTGACCAACAAAAGCCTGCATGTCTTCAGTCAATGGCACAGTTTTTCAAGGGCACGTCATTAAGCTGGCAATATGTGCCTACACAGCAGGGTGCACAAAGGACACACACTCTGTTACACACCGTGGTGCACAACGGTGCAAAAGCATGGAGTGAATAATAGACATGTATGGATAAAAGTTATGACTTTTACAAGGAAGTGGCAGTAATAGGTTTAGTTCAAATTGCATTCCATTAACATGCCCGAGAAATTGTGAGAGTGATGATATATTGAAATCTAGATGATGAACTACATCTGAAAATGTGATTATTATTTTAATTCTGAAGAGTTTAACAGAGATTTGTCCCCTCAGAATAATATATTCATCTTATTCTGCTCATCTTGATGCAGCACTGTAACAGCTATACCGCCGTACATGGGAATGGTGTGTGTGTGTCTGTGTCTCTGTGTGTGTGTGTGTGTGTGTGTGTGTGTGTGTGTGGTGTGTGTTGTGAGGGGGCTGCTGGAGCAGTCATCCTTGCACTGAGCGACCTTGTTTAATTCAGCACATACTTCGTGGCGCACTCTCACAAGCACAGGCGCACACAGCCTTAAGCACGAGGCAAAGCAAACACACAGTCGTGCACATGCATGCAGTAGCACGCACACACACACACACACACACACACACACACACACACACACACACACACACACAAGCATGCTCACCCTGGGGCCGAGGACATATTTTGTCATTGGTGCTTATCAACAGATATAAACCGCAGACAAATAATGTGTCCGCGTGCGCTGCTACTGAGGAATTTAATTTCAGCCTGTGATCATGCCCTGTGCTTCGCGTACCGCGTGTTTCCACCTCATACATCACTGCATATATCATTCCTCACACATGTGCTCATTTACTTTCCCCAGAAAAGGACCAGCGAGAATCAATAACCTGCTCTGATCATTGCAAGTGTGATTCATATGATAATGTGGACAGATCAGTTAAGCGAAAACAGCCTGCCGCCCCCACTCTCTCTTATTCACCTTACACTACCTCGCCTGCAAAGGAAAAAAAAAAAAAAATTAAAGTGAAAAAAAAAAAAACAACAACCTCACTGCTGTTTAGCTAAGTAAAACTAAATTGGATGAGGAATGCGTGGCAGTAATGACAGTAATGAGTGGTCCAGCGGTTGGCAGCAGAAGATGAGAAAACATCTTGAAAAGCTTCCTTTTTGGAACCAGCCAATCCAACTGGTGAGTTCCTACGGTGATGAGCAGAGGCGACCAATCAACTCGCTCATTCCGAGCCTTGGCAACAACCTCCCCTGCAAAGTGAAACAGTCGTGTGATGTGTGAGACTGCCTGTGTGTGCACGCATGTGTGTGTGTGTGTGTGTGTGTGTGTGGACGGGGTGGGGGTTGTCTTCACATCTGTGTGTGTGAGGAGTGTGTGGTTTTTTTTTTTGTTGTTTTTTTTTTTTTTTTTGTGCACGGCTCACAACATCTCCTATAAAATCTGCGTGTGTGTCTCCTCTATATTCAGGTCTGGTGTGGGAGCTGGCGTGTGGCGCGCACGGCCATGCCGGCTCTGATCCACTGTGTACACTGAAGACTCGGGCTGAGCCGTTTTCATCCCTCATGAGTGACAGATTAATTGATGACCTCATGAATTCATTATTACCACCCCCCCCCCACCCCCCACACACACACACACACACCCACCCCCCACCCCATAAAACATGCAGCCCAACACACACACACACAGGTGTGTGCCCGCATAAATAGAATCGAGCAGAAGTTGAATTGATTGTAGAAGAGCTGATGCACAGATCGAGGTCGCTTCTGGCAAAAAGAAGAAAAAAAAAAAAAAGAAAGAAAAGTGAAAATATATCAAGCCTGCAAATGGCTGATGGGAAATACTGCTTTTCTGAGTTGAACAGAATCAATTCTTTTTTTTTTAAAATTTCTTTTTGATGTAGTCAGGACGGACGTCTGTGGGATGGTTTCGCCACAGTATCGGTCGGCCCCGGCAACAGTGAAAAGCTGTTTTGTTGGGTCAATAACTTAAAAGATACGGCGTAAGCGCAGTGGTCATGTTCAAAGCGGAGCGATAAACTCTGAGAAAGGTACTGCGAGCCCTAACACATACACACACGCACACACACACACGCACACACACACAGAAAACAACAACAGAAAAACATAAAGCATTGACACTGCAAACCATTTCAGACTTGAGTGAGCAGTGGCTGATCAGTAATACCGATCTGACGTCAGGTGAAGCTGGTGTTGGCAGCGCCTAAGCAATATATATGCTGTAAATAAACCTTCACGTGGAAGAAGAACTGAACCAAAGAGCATGGTTTTTGCATTTTGCAGTCATTAACATCATTTTAGCCTCAGATTATTTCATTTTTTTAGCATTTTTTAGCCTTTAGCATTATGACGACCGGACAAAGACATCCAAAGTAAGAACCCAATACTGAAAAATAATTTTAACCAGTTGATTCTTTTACTGCAGATTCGATTTCCTCGACCAAAACTCATAATCTATCGAGAAAATTCAGTTCAACGGACAAGTTGTGCCTATTTATAGGACTTCTGCAGTACAACTAGTCAGTCATGGACATGATGTACCACGATGTCGGAAATAAAACACTCTGCCACTGAAGAACTGCCAGACATTAAAAGTTAACTCAACTTGGACATTATAGTCATGAAATTACAAATAGAATAAAATGTTTTTTTTTTCTAACATGAACACTTAGTGTACACTTACACACTTACACACTTAGTGTAAGGCACAACCTCTTAAATGTGATCAGTTCAATGACATATATGGACTTTCCTGTTCAAAAGGAAGCTAATGCTCTTCTAACTTGTGTATTGGTCCATGTGCATGTGTTTGTAATCATCATGGGAGGAGAGAATGATGTCAAAGTGTCCGAAAGTCGACAAAACCTGAAAAAATGTCTTCAATTTGTCACCCGTCCTTCTCTTAGGGAAAACTGTCAAAGTGACTGAAGTTACTTATTTGAGTAAGAGTTTTTAATCACACATGCCAGAATCAAAAAATTCAAAAATAACTGACGTGTAATCGCATCTACAAAGATGTAAAAGACAATGATGCTGCAAAAAGTCGATTATTACCGAATATATTTGATGTGTTGCAATTTTATGAGGAATTTCGCACCAGCGTCACAATAATGTTGTGAATCAGCATTTTAATACCTAACATCCCTAAGTTAAGTGTTATGAAATGTCAAAATGTGGCTTAAATTGTGTATTGAGCTGTCCCGAAGACTGCGTGCTTCTTTTCTCGGCAGTTGTGTTTGAAACAGCTGATAGCGAGCGCACAGGGAGGGGAAGCCTGCTATCTCTCCCCTTCCTGTCAGCAAGGTGCTGCCTGCGATTCAGTCAATGTTTCTAAACTAGGTGGGGGGGGGGTGGAGATAAAGCTCCGGCCTCCCACGTGCACCGACTTGGCCGAAGACGCGAAATCCAAGCGTGCATTCGCTCTACTGCGTTTGGTAAATTCCAGGTGGCGGGCATCGCCGGGTGACGATTAGCGGTGAGATCGCAGATCGGATTGGAAGCGTCCCGTCAGAAAAGCAGATTCCCACGCGTGGGACTGATGCTGCGGCGCTCGGAGACAGGTGTCGCCCCCTTGACTGCGGCCTCTCGCCTCCTCCTCTCCGCGGCGTCATCCGGCGAACAGTTGTCAGCCCTGACGGGGGTCTGCGCTCGCCGGTGCCCCACCGAGAGAGAGAGAGAGACAGAGAGAGAGAGAGAGAGAGAGAGAGAGGAGGCGGTGTGGAGGAGGGAGCGGGCGAGGGTAGCCATGTTTGCCTGCGCACGTGCGCCCGTGCATATGCGTGTTTGTGTGTGAGTGTTACAGTGACTATGACTCACAGTGTGGGGGCCACAATGCATCTGCGCCCAGCACGACAAATGTGTACCGCTTGACTCTATTTCAAGTCTACAACCACATTCCATATGGTGTCAGCTCCGCACAGTGTGATATAGGGCCTGCTCTGTTTTTTTTTTTTTCTTTTTTTTTTCTTTTTTAGCTGAGACATGAATGAGACGTGAGGAATTCGGTCGTTGGATATTTTATTGCTTCTGTGACCTTTGATCCTCAAGGTTCAGCTCATCCAGAAGGACTCAGCTCACGTGAAGCACAGGAAAGCGGGAGGGGTGTTTACTTAATTAAATTTGATGCCTAATGAGAAAGCAATCAAACTTTATAATGAAGTGGGTGTAAATGAAAAATTAACGCATTTAATAACGCGTATTCCTGTGTGATTTAATGAAATCCTCCATGTTTGCTCTCAATATTCATACCCAGTCTCATCTGTTCTGCCCGGCTCCTGCAAGAACAGGGGTGATTACTGCCAACTCAAGTGTGTCTCCAGCACATGGCTGAACGGTGAACAAGCGCCACCCCCTGGCGAGGTTCGGAATTGCAGTCACCTTGACTTCAGTGCTCCAGCAAGCAGGGACGTTTTAATGATGTCAACAGCAACACAGGCAAAAAAAATTAACACAGAGCATAATTGCATCAGGGATGATTCATGGCTTCTGTTTTAATCCTCTCACGCTGCTTGAAATAGACACGGTATAAATAAACCTCACTGACTTCAGCTGAAAACGGTTTCAGTGCACCGGCGGCGGGGGAAGTATCATTAACCTGGAGTGTTTCTTGGGCAAAATTATCTTTCAAACCTTAAAGGATGAATTTTCCTTTTTATTTATGTATCGCCGCGCAGGCTCTTCAGATCCTGATGCCCACCTTAAGAAAGACCCATAAGACATCGATTAAATCATGCCATCAAGAGATAATTATATCTTACAAATCATTCTCCACGGAGTAAACACAATTTGTAATTCTCTGCAGAGCATTTTATCTTGCTGAGTGGAAGTAACGCCGCTTCAGTGACTACGTGCTTTGAAAGATCCTGTTGCTGCAGACTAAACATACAATGATTGGGTTGGCCTTTGTGGTGCATGCATAGGTTGGATTCGTGTGTTAATGAATATGAAAGCATCAAATTTAACCCCTGTTTTTTCTGTATTTATATTTTTAGGCCTGTTTACAGCTAACGTCTGCCCTCTCTTTTCCATATCATGGCAGCATAATTATGCACACCGCATCATTTCACGAGTTTCCACCCAAAGTGAAGCACTTATCTCGTGATGGCAGGTCGTACTGTGGCCTTGTTGAGAACGTGGCATTGGAGGAGAGATAAGGAGGCAAATAGAAGAGCTCAATAATGTAGAAAAATATCCACATGAGCTAGTCAAAAAAACTGAAGGTCATCAGAAGTTTTGCAACTTTGAAGAAAGATTTATTTCGAATATAGCGAAGAAAAATGTAGTTGACAAAGTAGAGGATATTTTCCTGTATTATCCATCCATCCATCACTCCTCAGCCGAAAGGCTTCGTCAGTGATGAACTCTAAGGTTAAATGTCAAATGTCTTCACATCCTCACATTATTTTACTTCCCTCATTACACAATTAGGAAAAAAAAAAAAAAAAGACGACCTCGATGAATCTTCTGTCTTGTCTGAGTCGATATTTACGCCCGGGGCTGCTGCAGCGTTTGCAGCTCTCTGCCTCACAACGCATCCAGAAGTTATCATATCTGAGATGACTCCTGTTTGCGGGGTTATGTAAATCCTTCTCCTTCTGGGAATTCGAAACTGCAAGTTTACTCAGAACGTAACAACAGGGGGAAAAAAAGATTGCGTCTTCATTACCACAAGTGGCCTGTATACATCCAGCCAAACAGCAATTATCTTGCGTTTTTCCACACATGCCTCTGATCTGCTGAATATATCTCGATGTGAGATGATGTAGACAGCACAAGCCGGGCCCCGGAGGCCATGTGCGTGACACTATGGCGCAACCTGAGTCACTGCGTGTTAAACGTCAATGACATGATGAGCGGCGCTGGTAGGAAACAGCCATTCGCTGTGAAGTCAAATGGTTCAACTGAGAACTGGGATTCTGCCCAGAAACATTAACATTTGTCACTTTCTATTTACACTGCGGCTCACTTAACTTTGGAGTTGTAAATAAAAAAAAAAAAAGTTAAGACTAATAACGAGTGATGTGTTTTATGGCGACTTTTATGAGTTTAAATAACGTGCTTACTTTCAGTGGTATGAAAGATACTGTTTGACACTGTTAGCATTCGAAAGGAGGGAAAATATTGTGGGAATCCTGCCAGAAGATTTCTTTTTCATAAAGGCTCATAACTCTTTACCCATCATGATGTATTTATTTCCCTCTAGTTTCCTCACAAATTGAGCGTGTTAAGATTGAACATATAATCTCACACACAGGTTGTCTCCGGGGTTATGGTGCTCCTGCTGCGGTGGTGATTTCCCTCCGAGTGAGAGTGTGTGTGTGTGTGTGTGTGTGTGTGCTGCCTCTCCACCTCCGCAGCTACCTAATTATTCCACAGCTGATCTAATGCGGGATGATGTTTACCCGAGAGACCGCGCAGACGAGAGTAAAAGATGCTGAATGAGTTTTCTCCGGCAGTTAAGTCATCTTGTGTGCGGAAAAAAAAAAAAAGTAAAAATCAGTTTCCACTTGCTAGATTTAATGCACAAATCATTTTTGAGGAATTTCCCGCGTGTTGCATTCACAGCGTGGCGTATCAACGCCCCGGGAGATGACAGCGAGTGAGATAAATCGGCCTCTTGATATACTGTACGTCTGCGGCGCGACTGCAGTCATCAGAGGCAGCAGCCATTTTATCAGGCGCAACAAAAGGCCCTTTGGCATCTCGGGGATGGAGAACACACAAACAGCCATTCAGTGACAAAGTGCTGCTAATCTCTCCATTCATTTTTCATTGTGATAGCTACTGTACACACTTTGCTCCGGGGGGGGAAAAAAGGAGATGTTGAGGGGAGAGAGCGACGTGTTTCGGCGGGTGGCATTTGTCGTCGGAGTCGCCCGTTCGCTAAAAAAGCGGGCTGATCTATAAGCCGGTGACACAGCAACAGCTGCCGCTGTGCCAGAAGCGCACGACAGGAAGAGATACGTTAACCTGGTTAACTATTGAAAGGCAACCATCTGGGGTGTGTGTGTGTGTGTGTCTGGCTTGAGGCCTCCTCTGCCGCCCAGCGTGTGGCACGACGAATGAAGAGATGAACTCAGTCTAACTGGCCACGATGGCGAGCGACTCACCACCGTCTGTGACTCTCAGCTGATCAAATTATGGAGCCCAAAAAAAAACAAAGATCCATCTCCTTCTCCTCGAACATTTTCTCTGAGCTCTCCATTTTCCATCATCTCTGATCAGTCCCTCCCATCACAGGTCACTCTGCTCTTCCCGCTGCCTTTTCTAAAGTTTTTCACACAAAAGAAGCAGCAATAACCTCTAAATCAGTGGACCGGCCTCCTAAATTATGGCGAGCGCATAATGAAAGTAATTATTGATTAAACTGAAGATACCTTATCAGCCCTCGTGCTCGTTTGATCCTCATTTATCCCATCTAATTGCTTTGTAATGTTTCCTTCTTTGTGTACAATGCGGCCGTGATGAAATGTGAATACTGACAATGGTCCATTAACATTCGCCGCTTCCCTCTCTTACCTGCCTGACTGCGGCTGCCAGGACGGAGGCGATCCAATCAAATGATAAAGTGGAGAAATGCTGAAAGTAATACGGCTTTTGACAAAAGGTGCAAATCATTGAATAAACACAGAATAATCAGATTTCAACCTGCTGGAGAAAATAGTTCCATAGCAAAAACCTGAAAGCGATGAGACGAAATCAGGTTGAGCGTAGCTTTAAAGAAAGTTATTCATATATAGTTATTTAAAATTTGTATTCCTACAAAGGAGGATTATGTTAAATATTAAAGTCTCTTTGTTCTCACTTTTGAAAAAGTGCTGTGAAGCATTTATGGCCAAAGAGCCGAGCAATTACTGGAAGTCAGTTCAGCATAAAGTTGATAAATATCTTAACAAAAAGGGATCTTACATGGTTTTGAAAAACTACTCTTTTTTATTGTTTCACTTCTATCTGCTTCGATTGTGGAGTCAGTAATGACAAACTGAAGGCATCTACAAACATCTGCATTAAATGCATCAAATGAACTTCTCATATTTATTAGTCGGCCACACTGATTTAATGGTATTGAAATTTTTCTTGTCCAATGAAAGCAGGTTTCAGTGATAAGAGCATTTTACCAGTCTTTGAGAGCAAATAGCTGATATCCCCATTTCTTCAAGATGTCCAATTTTATAGCCAGGGTAACTCCTCACTTTGACTCCTTGACCGAAGTAAGACAGACAGCTTTATTTTACAAGTGCAGAGCAAAGTGCCGGTCAAGCCACCCTCAAATCCCCCATTTTACCGCCACAGACAATGATCTCCTCTTCGGAAAGAGGGTAGATATGGGAGCGTTGGGCCTTTAACGGCTTGTCATTTTCCTCAGTCACCTCATAACAGAGAGACATCCTCTGTCTGAGCGTCTTGGGGTGATGAGGACGAAGCGTGGCGGGCTGATGCCTCATTAATGAGTGGCCAAAAGGCAGAAAATCAATAATTAGTGGCATCAGACCGGATAAAGTCATGGGATTTCCTCATTACAGGGTGTCAAAAAAAGGAGATCATAGAGAAAATATGATCAGGTAGACGTTATGGTTGAAAACAAAAGGCTTTTTGTCTGGGATGCAGAGGAACGATCACTGTGTTGAACGTGCCTCCATTACATCCTGTGCGCCTGCAGCACAAAGCAGCACTCGCTCACTCTCACCATTATGCCTCCATCACCCCGGCTCCCCGATCCTTCACTTTGATATGTGGAAACTGCAGCGAGTAAATTTGACGTGTCTTCGCTCTCGGTGACCTTCGTATGTCTGCCAGGAATTTTTTTAATCAGGAGCCAAGATTTCAGAATTTCCCTCAATTTCTGGAAATATCAACGCAATCTTATCTCCAACTAGGGTACACTGCGCTTTAACCTAATCTTGGTCAATCAGAAGAAAGAAAAAAGACAAAAGACAAAAAAAAGTCAGTTTTTCCAGCTTTTATTACACCATGTTTGCCCATTTCAATTTCATACCCAATACTAACAACATTCAGCAACAGTCCACATAAATAACATCCTCAAGGTAAAACTAGTGAGTGCAACTTATTACAAATTCAAGGTGTTAGGTTGGTCACAAGTGATAATATTTCGAATAACTAGAACTACATGGTGCAAAACAAGGGTGCCGAAACCATAAGTTATATTAAAATCGGCCAAAAGGCCACATATCAACAGTGGAAAACAAATATACAATACAGGTACAGCACTGCTTTTATTCTGTGGACGTACAGTAAGAAAGTTATGCTCCATTCAATCATTTTGACCATCACGCGCTCACCTCCTGTATATCTAAAACAAGATTTAGTTCATCAGGTTTAGCTGTGTGAAGAACAAGGGAGGAAAAAAAAAAAAAAAGCACCACATTTTAGGTTTACAGAAGATGAACATTTGATACTCAAAAATCGGGTGTTGGCAAGGACAATCATGTGATCACAAAACACGACAAATTCATCTAAAAAGCAGGAACAAAGCAGCATAAATAGACAGTTGAATTAAAACTCTCCCACGTCCACCCGCTTGTCTCTGAACTTGTTCCTGGCCTTGGTCCGAGCCTTGAACGCAGCGGAGTTATGGAGATGCTGGGGAGGAACATTTGGAAACACTGGTTAGACCCCGATGTAGGGAAACGTGGACGTCGAAATTAAAGTGTTGTGCACGCCTTACCCTTTCAAAGCGAGAGATTTTCATGGCCTTCATCGTGGCTGAATCAACCAGCATTGGTGGTCCCAGTTCAAACACGTCTCTGATAAATTCATTCGCCTGGCGTGAAGAGAGAAATAACGTGGAAAAATCAAAATATAATTTAAACACTGTGCTCATTTGCAGTTATCCATCAAGTATGAATCCAACAGTCTAATATTCAAAGCTTAATCACAGACCACGCAGGACTTAGATCAACACTGACCTGCAGGTGGTAGTTCATCCCAGAGCCCACAAACTCTCTGAATGCATCATAAGTCCTCTTTCTGACCCAGCTGTCGATGTTCATGCGCTCTGTCCCGAAGCGGATGGTCTCAGATTGGAAATCTCCCTCCTGGAAAGACATTCAGAGCAGTCAGAGGAAAATTCTTGCCTCTTTCTTAGGTAAGAGCTGAAAAAGGAATTAAATGTGGCAGTAAAGCAGCGCTCACCTCGACAGCCTTGAGCACGTCCCTGAACACGGACCGCTGCTTCCTCTTGTCCGTCTTGGCTCTGTGCTTGACGCAGTCGGTGGCCAGCGCGTTCAGCCGGTCGCACAGCTCGTCCCAGTCGTCAAACTCAAACTCCTGGAGACGCAGAGACAGACGCTACATTTAGGACCAGCTCTGAAGTCGGCCGAATTGCGGTTATGTGAACAGACGCCGTGGTCTTACAGGGTCCATGTCTCTGGCCAGCTCGAAGAGAAGGGCGATGGTCTCCCCTGCTGCAATCCTCATGTTGACGTCTTCGCTCTCCAGCAACCTCTGCAGTTTTGGCAGGTGTCTGCGCCACAACGCGAGCGTTAGAAATCCTGCCTTAACAGAGTGGGACCGTGGCTACGGTGGGGGTAAAAGTCAAGCTCTTACTTGCGCAGGATGTCTTTGAGCTGGTTGCTGGTGCAGATGGTGAGCAGCAGAGCCCAGGACAGCAGGGCGTTGGTGTGCAGCTGGCTCGTCTGGGGACTGATCGAAGGACAGGTACCGTCCGCCCGCGCGTACGACCGGGTGAACAGGTTCTCGAAACACTCCATGGTGGAATGCACGTCCTGGAAGCAGGAGGGATTTTTTTTCACACTCCTACAAACTCAAAATCGTTCAACACAAATAACATTAGGTCTTCAGTAGAAAGCTGCTTGAGGCGTTTTTCCAGATAAGCTGCTCAAGATGTTTGAACATAAACGTCAAGATCAGACGAGAACTGATAAGCCAGAATAAATATCTTAAAAAAGGTTGCCATTAAGACTTCACAGCAGTCTTTATCCTTGTCAAGCTGCCAAAAGCGATCAAACACTCACCAAAATGTCATCTTCTGCCACTAACGTGCACAGGCCCAGACTTGTCGCCACCTATAATAAAATAAATATAAATAAAACCAGTTAATATCTCATGAAAAGGATCCGCGCTCCCCCACAGCAGCAGGGAGACATGGTGGACGCCGTTTCACAGTCAGTCAACATGGCTTCCTCAGTCTGATACTCACCGCCTGTCTGGCCTGGATGTTGGCCGAGCCGTCTGCCAGGATGTTTTTGAAGATGGGCTTCAGGGTTTTGAACACTTCCTCGCTCTCGATTCCCGATCCCAGCTGGATACACAACAAGCAGGCGAGAGAAGCTGCTGCCCGCTGCTCCTCGCCTTTTCCTGACAGCGAGAGACAAACATTAGATTGTCTTCTAAATTTCAAGAGACCGACTGAATATTATTATCCAACAACCCTCATTTGTCTGGTACCTTTCTTGAGGCAGCGTTCGATGCTGTCGGTGATGGTCATCCTTCTCTCCGAGATGAACTCGTACAGGATCCGTGTGGCCATGGCCGTCTTGAGCCCGTCCAGCGCCCCCTGTCTGGTCTTCGCACTGAGCACAGAAGCACACAAACAATCATTCCTGCTGTCATAATGATGAAGACGACACTGCACATCAAAAATATTTAGGTTTTAAATACAAGATTATGTTTCAATGAAAAAATAACAACTGTAACACAGGTCAATCTGCTTAAATGTTATAATATTCAGCACATCAGTTTTCATTTAGGGAAGTAGGATTATTTTGAGTTTACCCAAACTGCAAACTTATGTAATGCATTTGTGCAACACCAGTCTAAAAACAGGTGTTTTTCCACAACACAAGATTATTAAACTTTGAATCAAAATTTTCAGCCTTATTATGAAAGCTGCATATCAGAAGCAACAGTTTAAAACAGTCACTTTATTTTCAAAAGCATCACGAGTAATATTAGAATCGGTGTAATCCCATTACGGGCTGCACACCAAGATTGCATAACAGGTTGGTAAATAACTGAAGTGGGACGTTCACCTCTTGTCCACAGTGCTGTCTATGAACCCCTTTAGCTTATACTGGAAATCCTCCTGGGCTGCGTCCTCACTGGCATCTCCACCTAAAATATAAAACACATGAAAAGACGTTCAGAGCCAACGCTACATGACTTGGCAGCATTAAGACTTTGGGATTTGCTACTACTTGTGAGTACAAGTGTTGTTGGGTGTTTTCAGATTCATCCGGAGCAAGACAAACCCACCTTCATCTGCTACACTGATGCCGTCACTGAAGCTGCTGCAATGACTGAGGGTCTCAAGCGAGGCATCCTCATCACTGAAGGGCTGCACATTTCCATGCTGCCCCCCTGAAATCAAAACAAGAGCGGCACAAAGTCAAATAAAACAGGTTTGTGCAAGTCCATGATGTAATCAAAGCTTCACACAGGTACTGTGGCGTATGCTGCACTTATCTAATCAGCCGCTGTGTCCTTACGCCTTATCCACAACGTGGCACATTTCAGACAGATTGTAAAAGCAACAGCAAAGGACAAAATTCAAAACTTGTGCAAACACAACGTGTTCGAGTTGTTGGGGAGCACAGGTCAACAACGTGCCGCCATGACATAACAAAGGCGTGACACCCTGCCACAGCAGTCACGCCCTCGGCTGCAAAGCTCGTCTTCAAAATAGAAGAGTATTGTTTGGATGCAGTCCAGACATACAGGAGGAAGCAGCTGGAGGTCACTGAGTGCAATGAGGAAGCATACAGCCTTCATATCAGTTCATAAGAGTGAAGTATGAGGAAATGAACACCACATCACACTTTTTCCCCTCACATCTGATTTGTGTGGAGGGCATTTTGTTTGTTTTTAAAGAGGTTTTCACACGACTTTGAGAATAATTTGCTTGATCAAAACCTTGGTAAAATAAATTAAATAAATAGTACATGATGTTTATTTGCATCTATCAACTATGTCACAAAAAACATTGTTCATTCTTTTGTGCAACAAGATGAGCTATCTGGTGACAAAAAGGAGAGTGAAAGCTGTTGGAATTCACAGCTTGAAGTGTTGTTAAGTGTCTGTTTTTAATCACGTCCTTGTTTTTCTTGTGAGGAAAAACCTCATCTGAACCCAATAACGTGTAGACAAAGACCAAGCTGGAATAAACACAACAGCCTTCTACCCCATGTCCTCGATTCACCTTTGAAAAAACATGTCGGTTCTCTTTAACAGCACGCTGGCCACACAAACCTGCACGTTACATTTTAGCAATATTAACTAGCCGTGTCAAGGCAAAAGAAGAAAAAAAAATACAGTGCTCGTCAGATCGTATCACTGTTTGTGTCGACGTGGACTCGAACCTCGCCACAGCTGATTTCTGAGAACCGGACGCCGCCCCTTTTCCAGCCCGCTCCCCGGAGACCAAAATGTCCGCCTTCGGCCACAAAACAACAATAAACCGTCTCACAAACAACTCAGCGGCCGGACAAACAGGTTTGGCTCCGGCCGACGTAACCAGGGGGGAACACCAGGCGCCATCGAATTATGCTAAAGTTTAATCGAGGTCAATGGAGACACGAGGCGACCTCGTCGAACATATCTCGGGATAAATGTGTTATGTCAACGTTCAAATCACTCGTTATTCCTTTAATCGAAGAGGCAATATGGATGAAACTACAGCTTTCCAAGCTTTGGAGTATATTTCCAATGTTTACCTAGCAACAGCGTGAGTGTTTTCATGCTAACAGGGAGTGGACCCTCACGTTCGCCCCTAAAGTACGACGATAATAAAGCACTAACAAGAAAAATAACAACCGTTTACACTAAACACATAAGGAGCTGTGAGTATACTTGAAACATTTGTTAAATCGGGTGTAGTAAACGTGATGCCGGCATAAGGGCGAGGCATTGTGTAAGGGCTAGTTAGCTTTGTAAACTACTACGAAGGCCAGCCGCTGATATTTGTAGTCCGCAGCGTACACACGCTCAATGGAAGTGAACGGGGAGGCGATCCGGAAGAACTACAAATCCCATAAACCACCAGAAACTTGAGGCGCCAGGCCCGTAGCACTGCGGGCGCCGTTCACTCACCCTTGCTGTTCTTCTTCTTGGTCCTTGGCATTTTCGTGCAATTTAAGAAAAAAAATCACCAAAAATCAGCCAATACAAGACCAGCCTTTATTGTATTGTCTCGTAAGATGAAAATATTCCCGCGGCACAGTGGACAAAAAGAAATCGAAAGCGATCCTGGAGATAGACTGTTGGCCGAGACGATACATTTTCCCTCATAAACCAGGGCTGCGTGCGCGCGGAGCGGCTCAACCTATTTATACCGGCAGACATGTCACGAGGAGGTTTCCCGGCATCCCGAGCCAATCCGGGAACAGGAGTCGCGTGTGTTCGCGCGTGACGCTGTGAATGATAAGGATGACGGGCACATGTGTTTACGCACGCTGTATTATAAAGTAATCAATTATTACAGCAGCTTCAATATAAATATAAGAGCAGACTTGCTATATCATCGAAATATTATAGAAGACAACACAAAAACTCCTGAAAATCATTTAGATTCCACGCAGTATTTGCATATTGGAAGAAAAAATCTGGAAAAGTGCAATGTTTGGGGAAAAAAGGTAATGTGATTTTGGGTGAGTACGGGATATGTTTCTATTTCCAATATTTACCCCCAAGAAAACCCTGAGTAAAAGAGGGAATGCGTTTAGTTTAGTAGTATTTTTGGAGATATATTTCATTAAAAGACATTTTAGAAGTAGTTGTGATGTAAATATAATGAAGACAAAATACATTTCTAAAAGTGACAGTAAATCATTTTTGGTGTCTATACATGGGGGGGGGGGGGGGGGGGGGGGTAATGTGAAATCATTGACAAGTCAAACATCAACCACAAAATGCTACTTATTGTGACAAGGACTTTTGATACTTTGACTCTAAATGTGAAAGACTTGGCAGCTGCTTAGCTTGGAGTAAACTACATTTATTATATGTGTTTTGTATGATCTGCTGGTGGAGTAGCTTCAGTTGCCATGACCACGACTGATTCTACCCCCTTTGCCACATAAAATTTCAGCAGAAATGTTGGGTTTTAAGGCCAGGGGAGTAAATACCTCCTCTGTAAATCATTTCACCCTGGTTTTCTATTGTATCACATCCAACACTATGATCATTTTACCAAAAAAGACTTGGTTTATTCTACATGTGTGACATAAAACTATGAACGTGTTTCCAAAATCGTTCAAACATTTTCATTGATTTTTATTCTGATGATGCATTAACTCATCAGAGAAAATGATTTTAAGCTATAGTTTTAGAAATATTATGGCGAACTGTTGATTTAACCTGATGTAGATATGAGTTGATAATCCTCTTGCTGTGATCATTTAAATTGGCATCTAAATCACCATGGAACATCATCAACAAGAAAATACTGCTCCTTGGTGCAATATGGCAGCATCTGTGAGTGAGCAGATGTTGTCACATGACTCTATAGGGATAATAGCCTACAGTGATTGTAATTGTAGACCTGCATGATGCAGCTGATGTGTGATTACAGGGCTCAGTGACAGCAGCTGATTAGGTCAGTTTATGGTTTTTGTGATGCAGCAAGTACAGTGATTGGATCGTGAGTCGTGTAATAAGATAAGCTTGTCTTCTGGCGTGATTCTCCTGTTAAGCGACGCTTCAGAAACTGAGCCTATTGATCACAATGAGCGCTGATGAGTCTTCGCCAATATATGTGCCATGTTGTATCCATACATTTTAAACTTGACTTGTTAACATTTTACCAATATTTGAGCTTTTTTTTTCCCTTCAAAAGGTTGATGCTCGGCACATATTTCATCACATCTTGATGTTGACGTCAAGCCTCATCTGGTTCGATCTGTCTTGTCCGGTTTATGGTTCCCTGAAAGTGGGTACATATTGTACTCCACAAGAACGGTGAAATCTCTTCGTTTTCTTCACGTGGGAGGAACTCCGACAAAGTTAGTTCTGTCCAGGACATTTCGTACTCCATGAGACACTCAGCTGCAGGAGATGGAAGGAAAATGGTTTGCAGGTGGCATATTCTCTGTCACATATTTACATTCTCTTCATATTTAAAAAAGCTGTTCACACATGATTCGTAGAGAACAGGACGTAAAAACATGCTGCATGTGGGCAAAAAGTAGCTCAACTCAGTCCCCAAGAAGAGTAAAATTGCAAAGGAAACTTTATTATTTATTTATTTATCATTGTTATTATTTTCATGAATAACTGTTGGTAATAATTTATTCAGTGAGGATCATTCTGTTTTAGGGACAGGATTAAATGTAAGGTTGAACATTCCTGCTTTTCATAAGCATCTGTGATCATTTTCGATTCAACGATATTCAAAGACAAAAAAAGATCTACAACTTGACATTTTTTTGTTTTTGGACAATTCGCTTCATATGTTTATACTGTCATTTCACCGGTTCGGTCAACCCAGGATCAAATGGTGTTTAACATCCTGGTCTTGAACATGTTGTGACGACTCCCAAACAAGAGTGTAAAGAACAGACTGACCTCATTCTTTTCTTAGTTTTTTGTGAAAGAACATATTTCTCTATTCATAGTAATTATAGATCTTCTCCTCAGTGCTACCCCGTGTGTTGTTGACTTACTGCTGACTTACCTTTTTAGTCACTTTTCTTCATACCTGCTGTTGTTTTTCCTGGTTTTGGTTGCCGTTGTCATGTCCAGACTGGTTCTGAATCGCCACATTGAGACTTTGCACTTTGGACGATCATCATCTTGAATGAAGACCTTGTTTAGGTGAACGCTGATCTGCGTTTGGGTGCTCAGTTCTTTCACCTTCATATAACAGGAATGCATAAAAAGTGAAATTTCTACAGTTAAAGTCAAAGACAATGAGTGTTTTTTTTTTTCATCTCTTTTTCCTTTAAAAGTGTTATGGCTTTGTCTTTCTCTTTTTTACCCCATGTACTAACAGCTACATTTTAATTAAGTTAACACAAAATAGCTACATCAGGATAACAATTAACAGCAAGTGATGGAAACAGTACTGAGGATAAAAGAATCCAATGGAAGGAAGAAAAAAAAAAAAACTACGTGATCATTGTCTTAAATAAGATGGATCTCGGCTCTCTTTGTTCTACCCAGAGGGCAGCAGTCGATAGAAGCTGCCTATAAACTCTATAAACTCTGCAAAGTCTTCAGTTTTTCTCCTTTTCACAAGATAAAATCCAAACCGTTACAGTTCATCGGATTCATGATTTGAAAATGAAGGCATCAGATATCTTCTATTTAAAATAAAGAGGGAACCCATCTGGGTTCTTGTTTTTATTCATGAAGCCCAGATTCAGTTTTACTGCTTTATTTACAGAAGTACAAAGAGAAATTAACCACATTCCTTCAGCATGTCGTGGCCCTCTTAAACTAATGGCCTGAGAGAAGAACAAACTGAACAATATAAATAAATATGATTTAAAAAAAAAAAGACTAAATTTCCCCATGGGATTAATAAAATACTTCTATTCTAATCTGAGTTGTTCAAAAGGGAAAGAAGAGATCATCATGATAATCAGTTTCCTAATAATTTTTCAAACCTTGATCCAACGTAGATGAAATTATTCCTCTATATTACTTCAGTCGTTCTGTTTTGACTTGAAAGGACAGAAATAGTTCCTCCTTGCACAAGAGGAGGATTGCACAGATGCAGCCTCCTTGTTGCCGTTCCCACGGTCCAAATGCTAACGCCGTCTCTTCCAGCCTGGGCAAACAGCACAATTCAAACTGGCAGAATCTGAAGCTGACTTTCATTTCTCATGCACTTCATGTTTGACTGCTGGGAGGTTTCCAGTGCTGCTTCTGAGGCGCACACACTCCGACACACGGATCCTTCTCCTGTTTTACTGGTTAATTCAGGATACTCACTGTTCGTGATCAATTTAGGATTTGCTGTATTGATAAAAAAATAAACATGTCAGGGCTTAGAAACATGTTCAGGGGTCTTTGACATTGCAGACTATTAGTTTTGTTGTTAATTCTTAAAAAACAGAGATCTTTATGTACAACTTCATGCAGTTATCAATATGAAGCCTTGAATATCTCAGTGTTAGAAACACTTTCCTCCTCTTCAGCTGTTTTCTTTTCCAAGAGAGACTATTTGTGGACTTGCTCAGTCATATTAGCTCTGTTTGTTTGCAGAGTGTTTGACACTAGGGGGAGCCATACTGTTTGAAATTCACAAGGACACACTGCTCACAGTACAACACAGATTCCCATGGATGTTTTTTTTTTTAATCCATATTTACAGAGTCACTGCAGAGCTGTCTATCTTTAAACATTTAATGGGCACGCAGTGTGCAAATCGAATCGGCAGGTACTCTAAAAGAGTGGCATCTTGCAGACTATTCTGCCGAAACACTGAATAATGGAAAGCAAAAAACAAAAAAAAAACAGATGCTATTTTAAAAGTGCTGGGAAATAGTTGAAGAAAGGCCAGCCAGGAAAGGAACGAGGGAGCAACCACCTGCCAGCGGACAAGTGCAGGAGTAAGAAAAAGCTTGAAAACAGAGCAGCTTAGTCTCACCTCACTCAGCATGCCAGGCATGTTGCACCAATGGGCCCAAGCCCTGACCAAGCCAACGCCACAGGAATACAAATCATCACCAGAATAACTGATAAAGAGCGAGGCGTGAGGGAGGGAGAGACCTGACGGCGGATAATAGTGCGTGCCTGAATATTAATTCCATGTGCAATGCTACAGTTTTTAAATAATTCATAAACGACATGGCCTGGAGCGATGTCGAGTGGCGGCATGGGTGAAGGCTGCCGGGGAGGGAGGGAGGGAGGGAGGTGAGTTCAGGAAATGATCTGGGGTTTTCGACTTGATCGAAAGGCTACGGCCAAAGCTCGGCAGAGCTGTTGTTTCGAAGACCACAAGCGGTTTCCTGTGTGATGCCTTTCTGTGCTGGTCTCACTCGTAAATAGTGCGAGATGCCAAAACACGTGCAGCGTGATGATAAAAATGACTCCCCCCGCTGCCGTTTCCTGTAACTTTCACAGTAAGCAGACCAACAACAGGAATTCAGTGACATATTCATCATCAGTTCACAGATATGACAGCAGTGTTGAATCTTTACTGTCGTTTATTGTAACTCACTTTGTTGATAGTGATAATTTGTTGTGCTTTTTGAACTGTTTGTATTTCCTGACTTTTTAGCTATTTTCATCCTTATTTTTACGCTTACAGACCCACACTTAGACCACACACTTTTGGATGCACAGTTTAAAAGTCTTATCTGTTTATCTGATTGAACTCCTCGACTTTTATACTCCTGCGTGGCTTGTTATGTACAACAACATAAATCTGTTCCTGCTCCTTCGTACCTATCTAAAGACCTGTGAGACCCTTGCGGCAAAACTATGGAATAGTTTTTGTTGCACTCTGATGGTCAGCAGATTCTGTGGACTCATTTAAAAATAAGTAAACTATCTCGAAAATGCACATGCTTTTTTGTGTGTGTTTTTCTTTATATTTTGTTCTAATTATCATGAAAATCCCTCTTTTATATTTTGTTTTGAATGCTGAGTTAAGCATTCTGTGACACTTATTCTTTTGTAACACCATCACACTGTTCTTTAGTGAATAACACACGGACACCAGAACTGAAATCCTTGTTGTTTACCAAACATCCAACGTGGTTCAGCAAATAAAAACAAAGTGCTTTTGGAAAGAGAGCAGTATGAGACTAAAAGCAGAGTGTGCAACTCCTAATTACAGACTATTAGTCACTCATATTTTGTCCTCTCATTTCCTTGTTTTGAGATGATTTAGCACCTCATCAGACAGCTTACGATGACAGCGCGGCGATGCCGCTGTCGCTGTAATTACCTCTCCAGCCTTGCCTGCATTTGTCTTGCGGGCGCATATTTTGCAACTTCAATCTCGATCCATTAACCTTTTTAAGAGGGCTCCAGAGAGATGGAAGGCAGGGTGAAGGCGGTCCTTTGTTCTGAAGCCTGGATGTGCCGCGCCTTTTTGCAGGATCTCTAACACTGATTTTAACTGATCAAAGGAAAATTAAAAGAGTTTCAGCAGGAAGGTCGTTGCATTAATGTGTCAAATGAAATTTCTTAACAACTTAAAGAATCACTGATGTGCGTCGGGTGGATGTCTGTTTTTCACTGCTGTGCTGCAAGACTCAACCCACTCCATGGTCCTTGGTAAATGTCGGCTTTGTTTCACTCTCAAAAGCTTGAATCGTCAATTCGCAGTAGAATCTGAGCAAGAATCTGCCATGGAAGCATTTTGCACTCCGCATATGGCTTATCTATTTCCTGGGAAAAAAAAAAATCCATTAAGGCTCACAAGCAGGCACACACACTTGTTGGAGCGCACACATGTACACACACAAAGCTGATAAGGTAATGTCATTGTCATCTGGCCATCTGATTAAGTAGATTTAAAAACACATTTCGTCACCGGTTGTGGCTCTGATGGCTTTGCATGGGGAGCAAGCGGTGCCCGAACAAACTTTGATCTGTCCTCATTACAACCGCCTGGTGGTATCACCTCCATTTTCTACCTGCAGTGAATCAGTGTGAGTCTTTGTGAGTGTGAGTTTTCTGAAAATTTCAGGGTTTTCAACAGAGTCTTCAGCAACTTGTTTGGACAAATCCAAGAAAATGGAAATGCCATTTTCAATATGAGGTCCATTTTCCAAGTTTCCATTGACAGATAGACCCAAAAGCCTTTGGGCAGTGAATCAATGAGCTATGAGACAGCTTGTTCGACTTCATTTCCTCAGAAAAGGCCTGTTCCTATTATAGGAATTCCTTCTATTTTCTCCCTTCCTCCATTGCAGGAGGGATTATGGAAAAGGTTGCCAGGATGGTACCCGAAATAAGTCGAGACATCCGTTCTGAAGATTCAGCACAGAAAGACACGAACTGACCGAGTCGTTTGAAGTTGGGAGGCTGATTTATTGGACACAATCAGACTAATCTTTAATGCAAATCTTCTTGCTCGATATCCCTGCCCATATGTCTTCTGTCAGTTCTCGCTTAAATTGTGGCTGTCAGCAATTCAGCGCGGAGACGGGAGGATGAAAAGGAAATAATAAAATAAGATATCCCCATTCATAAGACGCGTACTGTGGGCAATCACTGGTTCTGTGTGTGTGTGTCGAGGCGGGCGGCAGCATTTCAGACAATGAAGCCCCATCTAGAAGGGACATTATGCCCAAAAGCTATTAAAACAGGCAGACGATCAGTTGGGGAATGTCTGGCGCTTCGGCTTTCCACAGTGAATGACTAAGGCTCATTGTTATATCTCTCTCTGGGCTTCTCTATCGATTCATTCTCATGTGCATAAACACAAACATCTGCTGTGCCCTTCTCTCTCTCTTTCTTTCCAGTTTTCTCTTTTACACAGGACTAGCACGACCAAATTGCCTATCGATCCACGAGGTGTTGTCTTCGCCCTCACAGCTGAAACATATCAAACTTCTCATCTGCATCTGGACTTTTAGTTTCGGACAAAATAAACACATTTCCCAACAAGTATTTAATCTTGTGGCGCATGAATTGTGTGTATGACGGTGTGTTAGCCCTGTGACTTGGATGTAACCTCCTTCTTGTGCGTGGCTCCTGGAACAACTGCAAGTTGGATGAAACGGTTATTAAAGATGAATGAATATATCTCCAGAAAGACGTAGTCCCACGATCACCTGAAGGTCTCCACGCTAGCGGTTTCTATCAGACATAAATTTATATTCCTCTGCCTGCAATCTCATGCCAATTCAGATCAGCCGACGGAGAACGGGGTGTGTGTTATGTGACTGCACACAGAGGGAGCGTGGATCGCTTTTCAAACCCATAACAATGTATTCTGGAGGGACACTGAATGGATTGTACAGCTTCAGAGTTTTCTGAACAGGGAAGTAAAGCAGCTCCGAGATGAATAAAAACAAGAAGGCCCGCTCAGTCATTTATGGTAGTTACAGAGAAAATGGGCATTCATCTCATGAAATGATATGAGGCAAATATGAGGAAATAGGCTTTTTGTTATTACCCCTTCCTACGTATCATACAGCATGCGCTTTACTTTGCATACGTGTGTGTGTGGCTGTGAGTTGACCAATGTGACTTGACTTACACCATTGCAGTCACTTCGCTCACCAGACCACAAATCTTAATACCCACGACCAGTGGGTTTAACCACAGAGCAAAAGGGCCTTTCCAGCTGCACGGCATGTTCAGTCGGTCCGGTTTTGGATATGCATTGACTGTATGTGCATCATTCCACAAGGTGGTGTAGTGGTTAGCTCACTAGCAAGAAAATCTACCAGTCTAGGCCTTTCTGTGATCGTGGCATCATTTATAATATTTTGTTTTTTTATTTTTCATTCAGTTATTATATCTTATAACTTTTCTGCAGTCCAACTGTGAGCTGCAGCAGAAACTTTAAATATTACTCATCAGTTTCAAACTGTTATTTGAAAGCAGTAGCTATGACTCACCGTGGACCTTCAGCTGGGGGGAAAAAAAAAAAAATCTATATTAGTTGAAGTCACGTCTGTCTTACTAAAAGTGGCCAGACACAGGATCCGGATGCACGGCTTCCATCGAATTCTGCACACTCGACAATAAAAAGTTGCTCAATAGTTGTGTCTGTTTTATGTTTCATGTCCAGCTCGACTGACTTTATGATCCCAAGTCATCCAGGTCAATGATAACCGAATGAACAACGCCGTGGATCATAAAAAAATAAGCTTTAATCGCTGAACGTCTCCATAAATTACAAATAAACTTCAAAGGGGAATAAACCGCACGGATGATGGATAGAAGCAAGTTCCTTTAGCGGTCCAGGAAGTTTGTTGGGAAACTTTTGGCTGTCATCTGGTTTCCAGTCCAGTTTCTCTTCCCATTTCTGAACTTCTCCTTTTGGCACCGTCAGCGATGGTGAAAACAAACGCGGAGCCGGGTATCTCCATCACCTCGCGGGCAGACGCTCTTGGAGAAGGACAGGCGAATAAGCGGGATGGCTGGTGTGTTTTTTTTGTGCGTGGATGTAAACCATAAAAGGAGGCAGATGTTCTCGGAGTTGCCTGGCAACCCCGTCGCCACAAAGAGGGGGAAGTGTGGCGGCTTTACATAACCACGGAGATGAGTTTTAACATGACGGATGATATGATTAGTTCCCACAACTTCTTCTCCGACGGAGAAACAAAATTGAAAGAAAAGAGCCAAGTTTCATAGTTTGGACTTGCTTAAATTGAGTCAAAGTCTCACATTTATTTATTTTTTTTTCTCTTTCCACAAATAGTGTTATTGATTCATAATCCGAGGCAACCGCGCCCTCCTCCTTGGTGGTGTTTTTCTAATCTGTAGGTCAGCTCCCAGTGTGCTCTGCAGGAGGGGGGGGGGCCGCATGCAGCGAAGCACCGGGAACCTCCGGTGAACCTGCTGGGGGGAGATCCTCCTCTCCTCCACCCGGCCGCCCCACAATCCTGAAGCTCGGGATAAACAAGAGCCTCCAGATACCCTCAGCTCGATACGCCTGCAGCTGTGTGGAAGATTATAACACGGAGTCAGAAAAGGGAAGAAAAGGGGGGAGGAACCAGCGGGGAAGCAGAAGAAAAGCGGTGCGAGGCGGCGAGCAGCAGCTGGAGCTGATTATGGCTCGCAGGTCGCATCCTTCGCCACGCTCCAGTTCCCTCACTCAGTTGCTCACTTTTTCACCTCTGCAGCTGGACACCTGCGATCCACACTGCAATCACATATTAATGATCCCGGGACTGAGCGAGCAAACCGGTGATCGGCGCAACAATTTAAAGTGTGTTTTTGGACTGTTGTTCGACGTTCTGCTGGGTCGCCTGTAGTATATTTATGTTTCGCAGAATAACTACAATGTAAAACATTTATGAGTTCAACAGCAAAGGCAGAAAATAAAAGATACGCTTGCAGCTCATGGTCAGGTGCACCAGTTAGCAAAACAAGCAAAGCACTTCAGTTTTTTCTGTGTTCATCCTCGGTGTAAAGTTAGAATGCAGCGTAGCTACGAGGCATTTTACTGTTTTCAATAGTTCACTGGTTCTGCGATGAGCTGGTGATCTGTCCAGGGTGTAACCGGCCTCCAGTCATTATGGACTCCAGTGTTCCATGTCTGGATATGTTTGTAACTTCTATACTTGAAACAAGCTGAGATTAGCTTTTGTACCTAAATGAAACTCAGAAAACTCGACGTAACTCGCTGCCGTCAGACTATCATAGCAGAATACTCAGCAGTTACTCAGTCAGAACTGGATTTATACTGAAGTGAATGTTTGTCTGTTTGTGTGTGTTCATGAGAAACAAGGAAATGGGAAAGTTCTGACTTACAAAATGTACTCGAACTTTTTTATTATTAGCCAATTCTCACAAATGACGTGTGCGCTTCATTTTCAGATGCCACAGATTGCTCCAATAGCAGAGAATAAGGGGAACATCACTTTCAGTCTGTGCCGAAGTTGACCATATTTCCTAAAATCTGTCACCGTCAACGTCCAGATACTGAAACGACACCTGAAATTCACTAAAATATGACAGAAAATTCAAATTATTCTTCCTTTGTAGCGATTAAAAAGAGCTGTATAACAAAAGGAGTGTCTCTATATGACCAAAGACACACTTTTAGATCTTCTTTTCTCAATTTGATTTATCATGACAGAAATAAAGTCTTTCCCTCATTAAGAAACAGTGCTGCGCCTGCAGTAGTTACACAAAACAGAAAAAGACAAGAAAAAACCTGCAACAAATAATTTTAGAAAAGTGCTTAACAAGCTTAAACCCACAGGATACTAAGACATTTGCTTTTTCATTACTTTATCAGTATAAAAAAATATGTATAGCACCGTCCGACAGAATCTGTGCAAAAAAAAAAAAAAAAAAAAAAAAATCGATATGAGAATGTGACCCCTCAGGGTCGGTTTGAAAACCTTCTGCAGAGCAATGAAGGACAGCAAATCAAAGAAAACGTACCACATATCACATGCATGATGCATCCACTCTGAATCCATTCACAGAGTCATATGTGGAACATTTTGATGGACTGGCTCCTAATTCATATTGACACGGCCCTGGCTGTGCTCCCTGTGTGAACTCTTAACATCTCTGCCAGGGGCCACAAACAAAGATAAGTAAATCACAGCTTCCTGGCATCCCGAAAACTCCCCCCGTCGCTCCTCGGGTTGGGTTAACTGATAAATAGCTTGAAAGGGATGATTTTAAGAATTGAGAGAGGTTAAGATTGAATAACAATCGGAAGGATGAGGGAGTGATGCACCAAATATACAAATGAGCGGAAGAAAAAAGCGAAAACAGTCATGAAAGGGAGGACTGGGAGGTCAAGTGACTCAAGCAGGAGCAGGAGCAGGAGATACAGATAATGATAGAGACAGAGAAATGTAGTAATGGCTCTGGGCAGTATTTAAATGAGTCTGTGCAGCGCTCCAGTGCACAGATTGACTGTGAATTATTACCACTGTGTGCTCGCTGGAGCCGCCCGGCCAGTGGGCACCGTGAAATCCGGAAACACAGAAACAAAGAGAGGACGGCACAGAATGAGTCAAACTGTGAAAAGGACAAGTTTAACATGTTAAATTCCGTATTCGCTGTTATCTTAAAGCTAACAAAGAAGTCTAACATGTACCTCTTTCCACTGATGTCCAGTCTGATCGACTCACACTGAGCCCTCCGGCCATGCAGCCCACAGAGCTGCACATATGAAAAGAGCAGCTCATCGTCACAATTACACAAACACAAAATACACCCAGTAAAATCAAAGCCAGACAGTCAGATAACTATTTTTGTTCCTTTTTGAGTAAAGTTCAGGTGAATATCAGGACATCCAGAAGACTAAAATTCTCAGTCAGGAGGTCATCAGCAGTACACAAGCTGGAAACCAGCTTAAATGTGTAGCATTGCGTTCGGCCTGCGCAGATGTTTCCTCACACCGTCCAGCAGATCCTGCATTTGTTCTGCTTCGAGCTCATTTCCCACATGATTGTTTGCCCCTCACCATCAACATGAAGTTACTTTCCTGTGATGTACTGTCAAACGTTTTTTCCACACAGTTACCTTTCTCAATTAAAACTGGATTTGAGCTTCTCTGTTAATCAAAATTACCTAAAATTCCAAGTCATTTCATGAACTAGTACAGATACTTTTTAGATTTACGGCTGTCAAACCTATTGGCACTCAATCAGTGTGAAAGAACCACTCATTAGTGTTTCATGGTTGTGGTTTGACAACGACAGCAGCTGACAGCTCGTGTTCTTCTATTGTTTGGTCTGCAGGATCTGACTGGAATTGTGTTTAAGCTGAAGAATAGAAGCTTTATTTTTGTCAGGGAGCAAACAGCTGGTTGAGGAAGCTTTGTCTGCTCCCACCTGGATACTTTGTTGGCTGCCTGGCTGCTACCGGCTCGAGAAAACTCCATAAAACAGCCCTGGCACAGAGTCAGCATGGCTCCCATAGCGAACAACAACAACAACAACAACAACAACAACAGAAAAAGCTTAGTTTCATGTACATCAGATTTGTTTTCCTCATGTCTGTGTCAGTATCTGTCTGTGGCTTCTATTTCTGCCTTTATCTATGTGTTTAGATCGACAGTGCTGCCTCTCTGTCTCTGTCCTGTGTCTTGTCCTTCCTCTGTTTGCATTATTGATTCTTATTTCAGCCCGGCGTTGTAGCGAGCGGTGCTTCACACTGCGGCAGCTGTGCTGTTTGTTTGCCTTTATGTGTTTTAGCGTGTATGTGTGCTCGTGCATGTACTACCAACTCCCCCCCCCCCCCCCCCCCCCCCCCCCCCCCCCCCCCCACACACACACACACACACACACAGTCTCTCTTAGGAAAATAGATAGAGAAGAGATATTACAGCTTGTAGCTTGTTGACGTTTCTGTCAGGATTGTGAGGTGTCCCATTTGGAAAGAAAAAAAAAAGACTTTTTCACGCTATATGTATGTATAACTATGACTTCATGTATATTTGAGATCTTACAAAAAAAAAAAAGATATCAAACTGTGAACATTTTATTCTCACCCTTAAAATACATCTTAACATAAAAATGAGTGATGAATCAAATTCACCCCCAACCTGCCTCATGCATAATAAAGCCTTAACATTCTTCTGGGAATTCCCAAGGAATTCATAATTTTCCAGTTTTCTCCTTCTCCGAGGTGCTTTTACCAAGATTCCACTGTGGTAATGTATGCAGCCAGCAGAGAGATCAAAGATACAGGGATCATATTTTGATGTGTGCATTCGTACATGCATGTGAGCTGCTAACAGGCACGTGTGCGTGGCTTCAAACGCACCATGATGGGGCTCGGGGCGAGAGGGCAAGGGTGCGGGTCTTGTTGTCAGATGCCTGTGCGGTATGCGGTTCCTTTATGTGCAGTCGCATCAAATGTCTCAGGCATGAAGGTGAAATCACCGAATTGGTTTCCTCGACTACTGACCTTAAATAAATATAACTCTGCACACCGCAGGTTTATTTCAGATGAGCCTGCAATGTCTCAATGAATCCCATTAAAAGCATATTTATTGAATTTAAACAGAACATAACTTTCAAAGAGTTTCCCTGCACTTTACATGATCATTCCCATTGACCCATTTGTTGGCGTAATAAGTCATAAACTGAGAGAAAACTGTGCTCCATTGAGAGAAAACTGGGGTTCTTTATCTTGGCGAAATTGGAGGATCAGCCCACCAGCCTTGGGATTGGGGGATTTTAAGATCACCTTACTTTGCATCGGTATCTGCATCCATCCATCCAGGGTCAGTGGGCTTGGAATCAATCCTTTCTAGTGACAAATGCAGGATAAACTCCGAACAGGCATTCAGTCGATCACAGGCCAAACATTCACACTGAGATTATGAAATGCTTAGATTAAGGAACAATGGTGTCCTCAAGGAGCGCACAGCTACAGTAACATCCAGACTGGCTGCATACTGTCCCAGTACCTTCAGCATGAGAGCCCAGACCCAAGATTAACCAGCAGACGCTTGTCCAGAGCAGCACTTTGCTTCTGCCAGCCCACCTTTGTCTTATTGTGCGTCCTACTGCCACACCGTCCCCAGTGAACAATACGCAAGCACCGTGCTACTGGAAGGAAAATGAAAAGAAATTCATCTGATTCCGTTGTTTTCTTTCATTTCCCGATGGTTCCAATCAGATACTCAGGTGCCTATTTTAGACAGAAACTCTGACCAGTGTGTACAAAACCAACTGCAGTTGGAAATCTGTTCTATTCATTTAGTGTTTTAACCCTTTTTTTTGTTTTGTTTCAGTTGCTTTTCTTTGGAAATGGCCTTCACTCCTCATACCACTATGCAAAACCTTGTATCTTCCATGGCTACCTCTATTCGGACCTGCTTTAGCAAGCGGCAATCACAACACGCTGGGAAAACCATCATAGAGTTTATGTTTTTGAGATCATGCCATCTAAATCTGACAGTCTTTTTTTCTGGCTTTCAACGAACCAGCTTCAAGAAAGAACCGTTCACTTGCTGTCTGATATAACCACCTCTTGGCAGATGCCACTATAACAGGATGATCCATGAAACTCACTCCTCTTGTCAGGAGATTTGAGGCCATTGATTGTACTTTGATTGCCTAAATCTAGCGCTTATCACTGCTGAATGCCGGATACCAAAGACATATTAAGGCGCACGGTTTCCCGGCACTGAGGTGCACTGTTTTACTTTTTATTATACTATTATTATTGATTTGGCATTTATTTCACAGGGCTACATGTCATGTTTGGTTAATAATAACGTCTGTTGAGCACTGAGTGACAAATGGTTGCAATCATAGAGGGGTTCTGTTCAAAAATAGAGCAGACTGTTGTGAGAAAATGAGCCAAAAGGGCTTTTAAAGGTTACATCATGGTCTGTGACAGTTGGAGGAGAAAAGAGCGTCCGCTGGGACTCGGTTGTGCCCGTCGGGCCACAGATGAGGAAAGGAGATAGCGGGATGTACAAAAAAAGAAGCAGTTGTGTTTGAGAGAAATAAGAAAAAGCCTCACAAAGACAATGGTAGCAAGAATAAAAGAGGCTGGAATTGTTGCTTTTTATCTCAGAGATTAAAGGTTGGGACTGTCATAGGCATCTGTGCCGCTGAAGCTCTGTCATATTGTGGAGGAAAGGTTTCATTTTCACTCCATGGGGAAAAATTGTTCCTCGAAAAACAACATTCAAGCACAGAAATAAATTGAAGCGCTGCCCACTTAACAACATTGTGGTCAAACACAGTGGACCCGATCTATTTACTTCCCCCACAGAGGGATGCGCAGCACATGAATGATTGGCCTGTCTGGATTAAACATACACTACCTGCGTAATAAATCATAATCATGGGAGCACAGCGGCAGAGAGGTTCCCACTCTATATTTCCCCCGTCCCTCTGTCACTCACTAAGTCTTTGACAGATCGCGGTTCCACTAAGAAACAGCCATCATCCCCACCGAGCGTCGGCAGCAGTTGTTGAAAATATGAGCCGTAAAATACCGCAGTGCGTGCTCTGGCTGCAAAAAGACACCTGACAGTCAGGGTTTAAAGACAACAAATCACACCGGGAGGGCACACGGGCACGGCGCAGAGGCCCCGATATCCAGCCGCCGTGACATTTGGAAAGAAGGCTTTTTTTGATGTGGGGGGAATGAAGCTCTGTTTGTTTTACCTGTCTCCATGTTGCTGCGAATCTGCCTCTCGCCGCATGTTTCTGTCAGGTTTATAATTCTAACTAGCTCTCCCTCTTATCTTTTTTTCTTCTTGTATCCCCCCCCACCTCCATCCTGTGTTTACACTCCTGCGAGCCGGAAATAGTTCCTCACCGCGTTGCAGTCGCATCCGTGTGGATGGCTCTGGATTGCGGCAAAGCGGAGCAGCAGTTCACACCCCCTCCCCTTCACCTCCCCGTCAGACTGTTATCAGAGTAAAGCCTGGTGCGTCTCCCACTGAGCCAGGAGGCGCAGACCTTCCCCTCCGCCGCCTTTCATCCTGCGCCTTAATGCAACTGCACTGCCAGGCAGACGCAAACGCACAATGACACACACACTCGCACATCATTTGCCGGGGCCTTCGACTGTGACACGTTCATTTGAAACCTCCTTTCTCTTCGCTGTAACCTTTGATTTCTAAGGGCAATTTGAGCTCTAAATGTCGTGCCGGGAAACACACGCGCCGCAGTGGCAGTTTTACGTTATTGACAAGTATTGATTCAGATGTCGTTTGTAGAACTGAGAATCAATTCGGTGTTGGAAAAAGCCATTCACGTGACTCTAAAGGTGTAGACGCAGTGCTGAGTTTACACAGTTGGTAAAGTATCAGCGTTATTAGCAGCTAATATCCCTCTTAAAAAAAAAAAACAAAAAAAAACGCTGCAGGATAATCAAGTTAAAAAGAGCTTTAGATGAGAAAACTTGCAAAAAAAAAACTTCACCAAAACAAGAAATCCATATATTTTTTTGTTTCTGTGTGATGTTATTTCCTTTGATATTGGTTTATTGTTTATGACCATGCCGCACAAACACTGGTAAATGATATACTCTGTGCATACGGGTTGCGAGACGGTATGTCTCATCGCGCTTACAAAGGCAGTAAATCTTTGCTGTTTCATATCCTGCTGTGATTTGTAATTCTGTTGACTTATCTCTTCGGATCAGTCTTCCTGCTTCTGGTTTTTGCTGACAAGCCAAAGCCACTCTAAAGTATTCAATCATTCTCTGTCTCTCGCTCTCTCTCTCTTACACACACACAAACAAACACACAAACACAAGCATACACACTGGATTCTTATAAAAAAAACACACACATGGCATATTTGAATAGCTTCTGGTGATCAATTGTCAATTTATAATCTTGCAGCTTTTGTCCATTCATTAAATGCTTCATTTTGACTGTCAGCCCTCTGCAGCATATGAGCTCACCGTGCCCATAATAAGATAACCGCACCACGACGGAAATCACCCATCTTGATAAGCACTGCAAATCTGATGCACCGATCTGATGACCTTGGTTTCATCTGTCCCTCAAATTTCAGTCAAATGAAATTAGACAAAAAAATGTCTCATTCACCAAATCCTAAAGGTGTGAGCCAGGAAAAGAAATTAGCTCAAAGCAAGCAGACTGATATTGTCAATCACAAATATTTAAAATAAAAAAATTAAAAAATATTCACATGTTCTCACTGTTTTTTACACAGTGGATATATTTAATATTCATTGTGATCACATATGGCATATCATCGGCGGAATGTTGTGAAAGTAAAAGGTACATTTAGCTATTTATTAGTATTATTACTATTATTATAATGGTATAGCATTATAACTGCTGCTCTCCGTCCCTCAGTCTCTACCAGAGATACTCTAACTGTTGACTTTTCGTCGTAATAGGAGTGACAGTGTGTCTTTCCAGACCACCAGGCTGATCGCGCTGAACACTGCAGCAGGTGTCAGAGGCTACAGTTAAACCTGCCAGTGTGCTTTTATGCCATTAGTCCGTGCAAACACGCGACCGTCGCAATCACACCTCCCATGACATTTCCATGCATAAAGGGCCGAGTGCTTCGGCAAAGCACAAATTATCAGCTGGCTCGCTCGCGGATCTCCTGCACCACCTCTTTATGTGGATTAGAGGATTGTAGGTGTCGCGGTTGCTCTCGATGTAGAACAGGCTGGTCCTCACACCAACACCCACAGACCAACCGGCTGTTAGAGCAGCTTAACATCAACCGCAAAAGAGCAAACAGCATTTAGCGCGGAGCTGCTAAGGCTATTGCCAGCCTGTGGATTTTCAGATATGAGTAAGAGAGATGACTAAGCACAGAAAACAAAAGATTGCATGTTTGTGTACTGCTAAATGTGGCCTTTTTACATCTTATTTAACATGGCGGTAAAGCTTTTGTTTAATAATTGTCAAAACAAGTGATTCAAGTGTCCTCAGCTTGTTACTCTTTCTCTCCTCCACCAGTTTCTGTCAGTGTTGGCTCTGTATGACAGCGATGCTCCTTGGAATTAACTATTCATGTATTTTAATCTTGTGTTTTTCTTTCTGTATTATAAATAGAAATAGATGTGCTCACCTCCTGAACTCTATGTAATTTTCTGGTGCACTACTCTGCTCTGTTTTTGTTACTAAATAACTAAAATTAATCTTTTGTTGTCGTCACTTAAGTAATGGTGTTCTTTTTAACTACAATCTCAAAATCGCTTAAATCCGTGTGAAATATGCCTCCAAATAACAATAGTGGGGAAATTTCCTGCGAAATAATCAAAACCGTGTATGCTTTAAGACCAAGAATGTTCTGGTACCACTCACAAGGCCTAATCGTCTGAGAGTAGGGAAAAAGAAAAAACTTGATAACTTGATATTTACCAGTCCGACTGCATGATTTCACATTTTATTTGGTCCATATTCCACACTGATCTGCCAAAACATGCTCAACTGAAAGCCCCATCAGTTTGCACGAGCATTTAATTTAACACACTTAATTCAGAATCTTCGTAAATCAGGCCCACATATTAAACTGTTAATATCACAAAAAGGAAGTTTCATCGAAGGACTTTTACATTTTATAACTCATCACAGCTCATACAGTCTGGTTTAGGCACTGGGTGCATCGATTCATAAATATGGGAATATGCTAACATCTTAGACTTGAAGCATGGAGCAGTTTCAACAAAACAGAGCAATGCTTTCTATTAAAACAAAATACTGTGAAGTGCTTTTTGACCTTGATAACGTGACCTTACCAATGTTCTTAGGCAGCTACATAGTTAGTGTTGTAAGTTCGAAAAGAGAAGATAAACCATTTTCTTATACTTATTTTTAATTTTAGTTAATATAAAGGCCTTGGGCTGCCTGTATACTCCTTCCCAGCTGTGATGGAGTGCTGCTCGGCGGATGTTTAGTCGGTGATAATGGATAACTTTATCTTCACACTACTATATATTTTTACTGTCAGAATGACAAACTGCATTGTCATGCTCCCTCGTGTTGGTTTATACCCTTTTGGTTTCCTGCCATAAATCTCAAACATTTTAACAGTAAACAGTATTTTTTTTTTTTTTTTTTCCGTTGTTTACACCGAACTGCTGGTATGCGTCGGAACACCTGACAGTCTGGGGCTTGTTTCACCTCCTGAGAGCCAGTTAGAGGAATCTTACCTCTCCTCTGAGAACGCCACCTTGTTTTCAGAGGACATTGGGTTCATATTCAGTTAAAAATTGTGCTAAAGCTGCTTTTCAATCTCAAAGCTTTATATAACGTCACAACCTTTGACAGGAGTTTGCGATTTTGTTTGGTTTTGCAAAGAGTTTTTCATCCCCTCAAACGCAACGTTTAGTCTGGAGATTAGATGACAGCAAGAAAACAACTGTTTGGAATAACGGTTCGAGTCTAGACACATTACATTAGGTCTGTCTACCGCCGTGCACATTACCGCTCGGTGAGTAATGTTCTGCTGCTGCACAGCTTCATTTGTGAGACAAGTGAAGCACTGCTGTACTAAACACACCCTGCATCCTCCTGAATGTCACCTGAGCATGATATTTAACGGAAGGTGTGAAACTCAGAAAGATTTAACCTTTTGTGAATCTCTTAATTTTTAGTCATTATACTGTCTTGTGTGTGCGTGTGTGTTTGTGTGTGTGCGTGCGCGCTGTCAGCCGATGATAAAATGTGATGTATGATGCATGTGGGTCGGTGGGTGTGGGACGGGGGCGCGTTGCCGAGAATCGCTTTCAACTTGCGAACAGATACAGCCATTTATGACAGCCATCTGTCCAGCGCGGGCGCGCGTGCGCCCGCGCGCGCGCCTGTGTGTGCGTGCGTGCACGGTTATGCTTCTCGCTGGTGGGTGTTGGGGTCCAGGTGGCTGCATACTGTAATGCTGCGCCCACAGTATGCAACAGCGTGGGGGATGTGGGAGCCCAGCAGAGCATGTTAGTCATAAAAACAGGCATTTGATGCCCTGCTGTTGCCGCAAAGTAAGAAAATAATGGTAACTTGGGGAAATGTGGCAATCTGGATTTAAGCGTTGGAAGTATCAGGTTTTATATGTCCGATAACATTATGATATCTCAGTATCTCATAACAGAGCCTCAGATCATCGCATTGCACTGTGCAGACTTCAAACAGGTCCTCTCTTTTAATTGTTAATGTGCTCCATAGGCTTATTTCATTTTGGGGGGGAACTTGATTGCCTGTTTTAATGTAATAAAGCTATTCTACAGTGCAATCGAAGATAGTATTATATGATAATATAAGCTTTTTCTCAAACCGAACACCTCATCTAAACCGATGTGGTTCTAGGAGAGGAAGAAAGGTGTCAACTTTCGCGACTTTAAATAGGAAGATCGCAACTAGTAAATGGTGAATGGACTCCTGCTGTAGCGCCCATGCCAGATCAAGAAAGACCCGGGTTAACAAGGTGCTGTTGTTCAACAGGGTGCCGCTGGAATCTGCTCCTGAAGGCTGAGAGAGGTGGTTCATGGATGCAGTGTGGGAGGACAGGTGATTAGAGTGAGAACGGAGGACACAGGTAATAGAGGGAGAAGATGATGCGCCGTCTCAAGAGGAAAATACCAGAAAAAGAAGACAACTTGAGATTATCAAATTCTCGAGGACCACCTCCAGTCTTGAGTTTTGTCATTGTGATAAAAGATGACAAGGGAGCAGAGATTCAGAGGCTTCCCCAGGCAGTAAGACCAAAGCCGATAACACCCTGAGCAGCTCTCTATAACTCCACTTTGTTTGTTGTTTTGAGACAAGATCAGTTCCCCGGAGCAGGACGGATCTTTCTGCTTAGGGAATATGATGAAGACCAAAACACTGAAGAACACCAAGATTGTTTTTCAAAGGTAAAAAGTTGCGATCATTAGCCGACTGAAGACAAGAAGCGATGTGGTCTCCCTCGTCTGTGGTGCGCCATGAGCTTTTTGATAGTGAAACGTTTTGGGCGCATCTGAAACGCGCTCGGTAAGAGAGAGAGAACATGAGGGGAAACACTACTTTTGATTTGCACAGTCGAACACCCACAGGTGACGGGATCCACGTCGTGTTTTATCTCAGGGTGGTTTTGCATATCAAAACCGATGAGAAATCATCCGTGTTGAAGCTGAGGAGGAACACGGAGGAGGTCTATTTTTACAATCAGCCGAAACACGGTTTTGAAGTGGAAGGCCCAGTGGAGAGGAGGTAAATATGTTGAGCGGCGCTCCTCTCATCTGACGGCGATCCGGAGCTGCTGATTTATCATGCATGGTGTTCGGATTGAAGTTAGCAGGAAAAGTGCCCGACATCTGATATTACAAAGCGCTGTGTCGATTCTGAAGGGTGCGTGAGTAAAACGATGGCGCTCAACGGGCAGACCGCTGCTCCAGTACAGAATGCAATATCTGGAAAACCACAGGATGGATTGCAGTCAAATTTTGCACACAGTACGAGATCACAAACTCACCTGGGTTTATTGATTTCTGCAAAACTGAATAAAGGGGAAATTGAAATACACAACCAAATATATAACTTCCCTGTTAATAACCGCTCTCTGTGCTTAATTAGTGCAATAAATGTTCCATCTACCAGTCACTGGGATTCATTCTCTTCTCGTCCCTCTGCTCCGTGACAGCTGTTGGCCCGAAGCAGTATAATTTTGAGCTGTCTGTCGGTTTATGAACATAAGTCTGTACGCGAGCGTACATCTGTCTGTTCCATTCTCGTTAGCGTCATACCTCCAGAGCGCCTTTAAAAGAGGGCTGAAAGGCAGGGTACGTCCCACCACCAACAGCGACCGAACTGCAGCCGATTTCATGATCTCTTCCTGTGGGAGGAAAACAATGTAAGCATATGGAGAACATGCAAACTCCACACAGGAGGGATCCCATGCCGAGAGTCGAACCAGGGATAATCAAATGTTAATAACCACTCCACTATGCTGCTCTAAATAAAACAGCTCAGTATCAAAATCAATCTCAGCTCTATAGCGCACTCACTGAAACACTCGGAAATGAACCTCGGTTTTATTATATATTTTTTAGGGCTTTTCAAATGTAGTAATTTTCAAAGTCACTTTTTTTAAAGGCACATATAAATGGGATTATATTCTATTTCAATATGAAGAAGTCTCCTACTAAAATGTCTCCGAATGGGAAAAAAAGTCTCCCCGATGTTCTATAAAAAGCTATTCGCTCATTTTTCCACATTTTCCACCCTTCTGAGTTCAAATATTTGTTGTAATATTACTTTTTTGTAAAACAGCCATGTCGTACAACATACACCAGGTTCATTGTATATGTTATTAAGTATGATTTAAATGACAATGATGCTGGAGTTTTCAAATTTGTCTGACAAAGGGTTAACACGAGGTCGAGCCTGTCACATTCCTTCATTCTCAGTCAAAACTGAAACGTTTGGCTTTCAATGGTCAGTGGTTAAAATCAAGGTCACTGTGGACTTGTGCTTCAAGAAAGCTTTGAGGGAATGTCTTCCTGTTTGCTGGATCAGCTTTATGAGTACAATTTTTAGCTGCTGAAGACGGAAGTCCTTTAATCTAAGAAACATTTTCTGAACTCAGTGTCTCAATAAGAGGAGCATTTCCAGCTTTTCTTTCTTGACAGTCTTTACAAACTGCATGTGTGATTATGTTAGCGTTTTGTGTTCCCATGAGTCTCAGCAACATCGGTGTCAATCAACACTCTGCTGATGAGGTGAAGACTTTCAAGTGAAGTGAAGATTCTCGTTGTCTCGGTTTCTTATGTTTGGAATATTTCTATCAATAGGGGTTCATAATTATGTTTTAATGATAATATGAAATGCCTTCAATTGGAAGATTACAAGCTATAAATGTGTAACAAATATGAGAAAAGCAAATAAAATATGGGAAAAGCAAATTAATTAGAGCCACAGTATTAATGAGGAGATGGTTCATCAGATGTATTGGGTCGTGAAATTCGCTCTTCACAGTGTACAACGAGAGGTGCTTTTCTTATAAGGCGCAGCTTATTTTCGAGGCTATATTTAGAGGCGTGTTTCGACTGGAGGTGAGGATATTGCCTACTGCGTGTGAGCAGAGGGAGGCATATGTTTCCCCCCCAGCTGACCCACACTTCCTGGTGTGAATTAAATCACAGCTGAAAAGTGCTGAGAGGGGCTGATAGGGAGTGGCCTCTCGAGATAAACGCGTGTCCGGTAAATCGAGCTCGTCTTGACGAAACAGTTCTAGATATATGTGATTTGATGGATCAAAAAAATCCAATAGAGTTTTGCGATGCATCACTGACATTTTCTTTTGTAATGCCTCTGTTTTTCTGCAGTTTATTGATGTTCAAAGTCTTGGCTAATGCAGTAGTTAGAAAAAAAAAAAAAGCCTCCTCTTTGTCACCTCAATCGTTTTGATTTATGCAGTGCAGATGTTGTATTTATTTGTGGCCATGGGCCTCACATGAAAAGAGATCGTGGCAGCGTGGCGGAAATGCTGAGCAATTTTCAGAGCCCATCTGGGCGAGTTCAGCGTCTGTGGCAATGACCGACTCCATCGTCGCTCCATCATCCTCGCTCGTACTCCTGACTATGGCGCCCTGAAGGGAACATATGCTTCCTCCTGATGAAACTCAGGGCGAAAAGGAAGAAATCTCAGGACGCTGGGAGTAAACAAGCAGGAGAGCAGAAAGGAAAGGTGAGATGGAGAGATGAGGGGAAGGAAAAAGAGAAAAACAAATCAACGCCTGAGATAAATGCTGGGTGACTTGACCCGCCTGCCGCCCACAGGATCGCTCCCTCGCCGTGAGGTCACCGGACAGATATGGCACCTTTGATCCCTCTCAGAGATTCTTCCTCAGACCTCAGCTGTCTCTTCCTCATTCATCAGCTTGCGAATCCACAGTGTGACACGTGTTGAAATCACAGAATCTGAAGGGCTTTTAAATCTTTCACGTTGGTATTTAAGCGCTGTCATTTAGAAGGAGGAGTGTGGACTGTGTGAAAAACGGCAATTAAGTGGTGAAAATATTGCAGTCATTGTTGTGTAGGTTTTATGTGGAGCCACTTTTGAGTACGGTGATTCTCTGTAGAGTTTTTTCAATATGTCTTCAAGTGAGCAGCTGCCAAGAGCTTCAGCTGCCGCCATGTTTACCATTTCACCTACAAATGTGACAAGCTGCTTCTTCCCCTGGACTAACCAGATCACTGAACTAGTCGCTGTAGTGTCGAGTCTGAAGGCTTATCAGTTGGCCCAGCGACATACTAGATGCTATATTAAGAATATTTGCATAATATTCGATGAATTGACCCAAATTTTATCTGAACATTTAAATAGCTCAGTCAATGTATTTTTCCTCTGCTGTTTAGATAAACACTTTCACCAAACTTTGGATATTTGAGCCATCCAATCAACCAGTTTGTTGAATTACCAATAAATGCAACACCTCTGCATGACCAAGTGATGCACACACACTGCAGTTTTATAAAAAAAAACATATTGGATAAGAGATCTGACAATGAAACACCTCACTCTTTGTGTAAGATCACGTTTAACTGTTGGCAGCCAACGTCTCTGTCTCTGCTGTCTGTCCCATTCATGTTGTTCTTTTTTTGCTCGGTTTGCCATATTTTTTTTCCACTCTCATCACAACGTAAAGTGTGAAAGTGTGAAGTTTGAGCATCGGCTTTGTGATGTATAAATACAGTGCAGTGTAGAATTTATCCTCAGGTGTGGATAAAGGTGCCATTTAACCATCAAGTGGAACGACGAAAAGAGGCTCCTGGAAGTGATAATGTGCCCCCAATAGATGGATAGATAGAGATAGATGTATATTGCACATTGGCTCCAGAGTCTCTTGCCCTCTCAGGGATGAATCCATGGGGTTTCAGTCTTACTTTGCTCTCTGGCTTATGATTTATTCATACATAGAGTACAGCAGCCTTCCAACAGTCCCTCATTCCCACATCCCCCCACCTCTCCAATCAGAAATATCGAAGGATGGGGGGTGAAGCAGTGAAACATGGAAGCGCACTGCAAAATTAATCCAGCCCTATCTGCCGGTCTGCTTTTTGTAATTTAATATATTCCATGACATTTGTGCTACCTACTGTATGGAGTGTTAAGTGGGAGGAAAACATGGCAGATAAGGAAAAATGGGGGTCGACATTTGGCCCTGTGATGCCCGGAGTACGTGCTGCACACTTGAACCTACAAAGCCAGCAGCCAGCCTCGGGTTGCTTGCTTTTTTTTTTTTTTTTTTCTTCATGGCATTCATAATTCACCATATAAACTACAAAGGTGGGTGAGTAAGTGGACATGCGAAGTAGCAATGAGAGAGAAAGAAAAGCGAGGCACATTTGGCAGTTCAAAGCATTTTAATGCACCATTTGCAGCATGAGAAATGAACGTGCATTAGAATGGCTTTTTGCAAAAAAAAAAAAAAAAAAAAAAAAAATCCTTTGTACTCAAATGCAACACCAGCTACACACACCCTGGGCCTCTGATGAGTTAGTGTTGGGTGAAATAAAAGAGAAAACAGTAAAACAGTGAGTACGAATGCACTATTAGTGACCAGCTGGCCGGCTCTTAAGAAATGTGTCACACTGGGTGCACATGAACTCACCCACATACAGTCACTGCCATGCATGTGCAAACTTCACCCTCTCTCTCTCTGTGATTTTCTTCCTCCGTTACATGCTGAACTCTTTCATTCTGGCTCTGGCGCTCCCTCCAGTTCTCTGCTTCCTCCTCTCCACTCACTCACACACACACACACACACACACACACACACACACACACACGCTCATGTATTTTTCATGTACCAGTTGTCCCAGTAGAAGCCCTCCGTGTCCAAAAGGGCTTTTCACTCTTACAAGGTCATGTTCTACACAGACACCCAGACATATTACCAGCCCATATCGTGCATGTCCATGTGTGAAATTACTGTGCATGTTTTTGAAAAAAGAGCTTGAGCTTCAGAGGGTGTTGAGGCCACGAGAGCTGCTCTGAAACAGAATAAAGCAGAATCATATAGAAAATTCACAAAACACCTTCATATGGAGAAGGTTATATGGATAAAGAGACCTTTATTGACGTCATTGAGCTATACTACAACTCCCAGAATGCTTTGCTACACTTTTCTCGCTGCGCTGGCGATGCTGAGGCGTTCAAAGGATCCTCGGAAATTCTCGTGCTACACATTTCAATCTCAGCAGCTCCCTGTTCACTCAAGTGGGACTTGGGATATCTCACAAAGGCAGACTTTAAAAATACAGTGAAATTAAAATTTGGAGCAAAAAACACCACCAGGTAGACTATTGTATTAGCTTCAACAGTCAAAATCTTTAATAAGGCTCAGTTAGATGGACTCACAAACCTGATCTAAAGCCAAAAAATCATTGGGATGAAATGACAACGTTGATGTGGGTACAATATGGATTTAATATGATCAAACTATTTATTTTATCTTTGAAGTAACTTTATGCTGGCTGCAATCACAGTGGTTTGTTCTTCTGAAATAAATGTCACACATGAGAAATAAAATGATTTTTTTTTTTTGGTGTGTAGACAGTGCAACTTCAAAGACAATTTCTAGATTAAAATACATTTATTAAAATAAATTATTATAATTATACTACTCCAAATTGAGCCTCGTTCACTAGCCTCTGTACTGTACTCTGACCTCTGACGTGGTCACATTTCCCACAGACCGTGAAGGCAGCACGTCTCGTAGCACTACGAGCAGCGGCGGAGCGGCGGCGGCGCTTTCTCCTCCGGTAACCTAAACAATGAGTCCTACTACACACCGGAGCAAAGCACGCCAGTAGAATGCGTATCTCAGAGCCCGATTCCTGCCTTTCGCTGCTATTCCGACCGCTCACTTGAACGTAACATGTGGATACCCACGGAACACGAAAAATACGGCGTCGGTAAGTTTTTGCTTCACGTTTTCAAAAAAGCCGCATGTGTTTTATTCTGAATGTGTGGACGGGCTTGATCTGCAGCGAGGTGTTACAGTGACTGATTGTTTTTATATAAGGCTCCATCAGCTCTCTGAAACAGCCCGTGATGAGAGCTTGGATTTCATCTGACTGCCACATTGCAAAGCAGAGGCTCTGATCTCCTCCTGTCTTAACAATTCACCCACATTTAGATGTTTTTTTCCACCTGCTTGTCTGGTTTTTTTTTTGCATTGTTGGAGAAAAAAAAAACTCACCACTGCTGTCTGTGTATTCCCACTGTTTGAATGGGAAAATCAGCCCCTGACCACAGTCTCTCGCTGTGTGTCTGTTTATTGTTTTTTTTTTTTTTTTTTTTTTTTTGCAAATGCAGACAAATCCGAGGGGGGAAAAAAGTAAAAACCAAAAAAAAAAAACAACAAAAAAAATCTTTATTTATTCTGTGAGGATGAGTCTCAATTTTGAGACGAAACCTTAATGGGGGGGGGGGGGTTCTGGAAATGTGTGTATCCTACAGTGCATTGTTCCAGACTGTCGGAGGGGGCTCTGGATCAAACACTGAAGTGAGACAAACAAGCGACAACAAGGCAACTGAAGCCAAATGTGGCGAAAAAACAAGAAGGAACCCACACACACTGTGTCCTGTTGGTGTGATCGGAATTTCCTCCTTGCCTGCCTTGAAAGGGGGGGGCTCATTGAGATGCGGCCGCTGAGGGGCGGCTTAAATGTCTCATAATAATATTCCCTGGAGATATTGGTCCTCTGTGTGTGTGTGTGTGTGTGGGTGCGTGCGTGTGTTGACGCTCTGCTCCCTACATGCTCAGCCAGCTTCAGTGAAAATGAGCCAATCTTTCCCTTTTTTTCAAATTATTATTATTTTTTTTTGCATGTGGGCAGCATATAAATGTTTAACACACACACACTCACACACACACACACACACAAAACTCATTGGAATCAGATTTAAATCACTTAAATTCTCAGTTACACAACCCCCCCTGCCTTCTTCTTCGCAGGAGGCAGTGAGTACAGTTGCATAATAAGGCTGAAAATGTTGCTTGATGTCCCCCTCTAAAAAAAGAAAACGCAGCACCTTGCCACCACGGCCTGAAATCAGCGAAGCACAGTGAACCAGAAAGTGACCTTTGACCTCTACCTGTCACACGCTGCAGGCGGGCCACTTGACTGCTCCGCTAAAATTTCCCCTGGCATACGCTTGTTTTCCTTTCACCGTCATTCTTGGTGCTAAATGTCTGAAGTTAGTCACTTCCCCTCAGTGGACGTACTTCATGCTTCCTTCACCCGTCTCTGCTGTGTTGGACGATCGTCTTATTTTCCTTCGGTATGATCAGATAAATCTCTCCACTCATACAAAGCAGGAACAGTCATTTTTCTGTCCTTAAATCAGGGGGAAACATCCAGCCAAAGTCTACCTTGAGTGGGCTGGGCTGGTATAATACCATTTGAATCTAAAATTGAACATGTTGCCCACCTCGAGCTAACACCTTTCATATTTGATTCGTTCCGTTCAGCCACTTAAACCCATGTCCCGCTGTCAAAGTTCACACGGCTGCGAAAAGGAAAGCATTTATTTCAAAAAGCTAAATACTCACCATTGTCCCTGAACTGCTAGAGGGCGCCCTGTTAATTGGATTAAGTTTCTTTATCCCTCTTTTCCCTCCCTCAGTAATAATATGTTTCTTTTAATTGGCTGTGATTTATTTTTCAAGGCGTGTTTTTGGCAGCAGCAGCACGTGTCTGCGGCGGCCCTCCTCATGAGGAAGGAACACCGTTTGCTTTCCTGTTGTGAAATCCAGCATGAGCCTCAGACATCCACAGACATAGTGCAAAAGTGTCTGGTGCAATAGTTAAGTGTCAAGTTGTTGTAGGTTAAAGTTCAGGATTGTTGATGTGTCTTTAGTTAATGTCAGTGGGCGAATCGGGCAGATTTGAGAAAATCTACACGCTTGTGCTGTTAGGATAAAGGTCAGGACTGAGAATCACGCTGAAACATTTGGATTATAGTACGAGTGTCAAAGAAAGAAAAATCTATATATTTTTTTTCCTGTTGCCAGATTTAAAGGTCTCCTTCCAAATGCAAAATCATTTGTTTGATTGAACAGGATTCAGATGCGTTGGAAAGCTGCAGGGTCACGTTGGGGTTCCCGGTTTGGCTGCACAACTTTGCAAAAGACTCCACATTGCAGCCACTTTAATTTAAAAGATGTGAAGTCATTTCTCACCACATGTCTCGAATAGCTCTATTTGGAAGGAATCTTTTATTCTGCCAAAGTCTGGAGACAAAATGTGCATCCAAGAAACCCTAAATCACAGAAAATTGCGTTTCATCTGGCTGATTTATTTCAGGGATTAGTCATGGAAAATGGGAAATGCGTCAGATCTTCCTCATTTAATTAGCAGCAAGAAAGGATGACCAAATTTAAGAAAGCTTAATGTCAGACGGGGGCCATTGATCCCCTACCTGGACTCTCATCTTTAATTATTCATGTCAGCTGAATGCATTCCTGTTCCACGCCTTGCAGCGCAGCGCCAACCGAAACGCTGGAATCAACACCATCGATTCACATCTACTTCCACTTGCCCTCACACCCTCGTAGTGCCGTCGTGAATAAGTGAAAATTGGTCTTTCCCTCCTGAAGAATGGCCGTGATATCTAAATATTGGTACAAGTGAGCTGCTGCGTTAGCCATTTTAAATGTGATCTCCTCCAGGTGCTTTCAGTGAAACATCTTATCCACTTTTGACGGGGGGGGGGGGGGGCGGCTAACTAAAGGGATTCTGAATTCCTTGGAACATTTGATCTCGGGCCAAATCAAGATGAGATCCGAACGTCTCGCGGTCTAATTGGATGGCTGCGGCGTTTGATGTCGATTCGCCTTTACCAGCGGAGCGGGGCCCGGGGACGACGGGGGCCACCGCCATTCATGAAATATAAATGGACTCTCGGCAAGTTGATGTTAAGGCAGCCATTAGCCCACCAGTGGAATGATTACTGGATCTTAACCTGAAGCGAGGGAGTTTGAAGATTGATGACATGATGTTAACGTCTGATTCCTAAACGGACGTGCTGGGCGTGGGATATGGAGCCATCTTTTGATGTATAAGAGCGACGCCTCCCAGTGCAAAGACGGTTTAAGATTACATTTGCAGAATCCTAGTCTTGGTGTCGTGATGCTGATTCAAACGACCGATTCTCCGCTCAAGCGTGTTTGTAGCACTGATCCATCGCAAATGTCAGTGCAGACAAACGCAAGATGACTCGGTCGCCGCCCGCAGGGAAAAAACAAACAAACAAAAAAAACTCGAGGCTGCGTTGTGTCATTTTTCGAGAGCGCAGACGTCAACTTAATGCTCAGACAGACAGAGAGTGAGGCCTTTCTCCTCATTAAGGCCCTTTGATACAACCAATCAAGCATGTCATTGCTCATCATAACGTAGAAACATAATTAAAACCGTTTTTAACGAGCTGCTTTGGATCAGTATGCGTGCATGTTGAACTCCCCGCTAATGGCTGATTGGAGGAGCTTTTCGTCCATTTATTTATTTATTTTCACTGCTTTATTTCCTGCTCTGGGCGCTTTGGGGAAAGTAACAGGCAGCATCAGATAGGGACAGACAGCAGGGCTGGTCTGACTGAACGCTGGGGCCTGGTTTCGGCCGGGGGGCCGGTGGGGCTTTCCTGCTCTCCCCCCGGCTGACATGGCTGGTTCCTCCCCTGGGAGGATGTCGCTGTGGTTGATGGGGGTTTGCAGAGGGGTGGGGGTGGGGTGAGGGTGCTGGCGCGTGTCAGGGGTGGACTCATTGTCGGTTCGGCCGTCCTGCCCTGTTACCCCTAAATTCACAACCCCCCTCCTTTTTCTGTAACCCCACCAACACACACACACACACACACACACCCTCTGCACTCCACGGGGGATTAGCAGGTTGTTTTGGAAGAAGGACCCCAAGGCCCATTCCACCATTATACCCATGATTTCTTAATGCAGCAAGCCCCAAGGCGATGTATGTGGAGATGGCGGGGGGAGGGGGCGTGGCAAGGTGAAGCCTACCAGCTTGTAATTGCCTGCCTCGCCCGCCGCCCCGTCTCCATTTGCAGAGACGGTGGCGGCGCTTCTCCTCCTCGTTGAATAACGTGTGTGTGTGCGCAGTAATTCAACATGGAAGGAGAATATACTAGACTCCCACGGGAATCGAACAGATGCACAAAATTAAAAAAAAGAAAGAGTGTTAACCATCCAGCCCATCGCTACCCACAAGCTGTTCCCCGCTGTGGGTTAAATAAATCTACATGGACATGTGACATATGACGAGATCAGCGGCGGTTGTGTTCATTGCTGATTCATTGCGGCAATTAAAGTCCTCGTGGCTCCGATATAGACCGAGACTTGAAGACACAGTCGGAGCAATGCCACCGCCAGTGTGTTTGTATTATTCAAAGAAATCATGCTCTATTTATTCCACAGGCCTCATTTATAAAAGAAAGCAGACTGCACAAACACTGTTTAGTTTCGCCTCAGCTACACTGAACAGACACGGTACACGGGGACCGCTGTGTGATCTCGGCTGCGAGTGTCGAAATGAAAATATTTCACCTCCTCTCAGCCTCTCTTCATTGCATCACACACTCTTGGGGACACTCCCGTGAATCCCCCTCGGAGTGGATGACACAAACAAACCGTCGCAATTGTTTGCCTGCATGCAATGTTGCGGAGTGGAGATACTCATCTCGGACTGGTGTTTCCGCTCCAGTCGCGGTCTGGTGCGCCTCGCTGCAGGGAGAGGATGCTTCAGTAAAGATGCGGCTCAGTGATTTCCAGTTTACTATAACACATACGGTAATTATAATGGCTATTACCTCACCCTGGCTTGACATGAATTATCGGTTTCATTTTCTTGTTTATGTGCTAATGTCCTTCTTACAGGCTCACTAGTGCACAGTTGGTTTTAAGAGCTTCAACTAACAATTACTTCCAATATAGATGAGCACATGGATTGATTTCTTAATTGATCGATTGGTTGTCGGGCCTTTGAAAAGCCAGAGATAATAACCTACAGGTTCAGTGTTCGACTGTTGACGAGAGAGGGAGGAAGTCAATACGTGGGAATATTTCTCCCAAAACGCAGTAATTGTCCTTTGAGCAGCCGAAGCACTCGATCACTCAGGAGGTGCTGCTCTATAAAAGCTCGACTTTGAGTTTAATGGGAGCGATCACATTAGTGTTACATAACGATATTTAATGTTACATAATATCAATTAAAATGCAAATGTTTGAAGAGAGGACGCTCACATTTGACATGTGATTTTAGTTTTGCAATTTTTCAGTTGGAGGAGAAAAAAAAAAAAACTATAATTTTCGGCGTTAGTAGGTAGCTGGCCCGATGTGGAGCAGGGTTGCAGCGCCCAATTCCTCAATATCAATCGCTGATCTCTGCGTGAGGGGAGGTTAATGGGATATGTCCCATTAGAAATTCAGCAGCTTTACTGATCAGTGGCACTCCTGTTGTGGAGGCAAAAGAGCGCTTGTGTGGATGCGTGTGTGTTTGTTGCGTGTGTGGGCTGAGGGGTGGGATGACTGACACGCCATTTTCATAAATGAAGGACGTCTGCCACTGACAGTCACTGTGACTGGCAGGTGAGAAGAGCTGTTTATGCATCAAGAGACACTTGTTTTTTTTTTTTTTTTTTTTTGTTGCGCTCATTTACGGCAGAAATGCGGGCTTTCCCGCAGCCGGACTGGAATCGGATGTCTGTGTCCCCGAGGCTGTTATTCAGGCTCGCGTGTATTGACCATAAAGGAAGTGTACATTGATCTGTGTGAGCGTTTTGTGTGGGTGACCCACTGGACCGTAATGACCTCAAAGCTTCTGCTTTTTTCTCGTAAACTTCGCGCTCCTGCTCACCCTCGAGTTACTTAAATCCGGTGTTTTAACTTTTTTCCTCAACATTATAATAAAAAAGAGATGGCTGTGCCGAGTTCAGGTTATCTTAGATCATTAATGTATTATTGAGGGGTAATAAAACATCAAGGCTTGCTTAAAGGACACATGCATAATTGAAGAGCGTGAGGAGCCAGCTAATGGTCGCTCTTGTCTCTGTCTTCAATTACACTTTTAATGCTTGAATACAGAATTGACTTCTAACAACCTCATTCACACTGTCATGGCGGGTGGGGGTGGGGGGTGGGGGTGGGGGGGGGGAGTAACCGGGAGCGGGCTAATTGCTTTGGTCCGGTTCTTTGTTTTGTTCTGCGGCTTTGTTCGTCTTCGTTTGACGGGCGACGGACCTTCACCGGACCAAATCTGCGCTCTAACATTCAGAGTAATAATGGACAACAACAAGTCAAACACTGATCTATAGATATATAAGCAATAAACCAGTTTTTGCAAAAAATATACACGAATAATGAAATTATAAAAAGTAAATCTCTACTTTCTTGAGGTTACAATTCAATCTATAATGAAATACTTGCATATAATATAGATAAAGAATATATTACACTTTAATACCAATTCTGAACTTTTGTTTTTCATTATTTTTTCCTGCTTTCTAATTGTTTTAAATATTACAAATTAATTAGATATGGTATTCAGTAAGAAAACACAGCATACATAATATATATTTATTATCTTGAATATAATTATACGACTTTGATGGTGGACCATGTGTTTTTGTAACGGGAAGCGGTTGTTTGATCTGTCAGCGTTGAGCTCATTAGTTTAATCACAGCGTGAAGCGGGTGTTTATCAGTCGCTCGCTCTGTTTTTCTGCTTTTCTGCTTTACTCGCATAACCACAGTTATTGTCTGCTCTGGTCTGAGCTTTTAAAAACATGGGTGACCTCTGCTCAGAGCTGTCTTTAAACACCGACAAAAACATGGGATGAAGGAGCTCGTCGACTTTTTGGTGAATTCGTCATTACTCTGAAGAGAGGCTCTGGTTCATGCCTGTTTTTATACTCGTGTCGTTGACTCGCGTCCAAAAAAATTGGCACCTTTTCAACAATGCCAATTATTTTGACTGGTGCAATTTGGCATATTCTTACTTTCTGCCTGTTTTTTCTCTTGCAAAGGGTCTGATTCTGTTTTGGAATGGGGTTTCATTATGATTTAATGTTTTAGACTTGTTGAGGCGATGATCTGTCTGTTTCTGTCACATTTTCACCCATTTTCACCATATCGCCAGAGTACTTTTTCTCAAGTTTTCACCTAAAAGTGCAGCTCACATTTTGGCTCAGTTCCACTTAAAAGCTCCCCTGTCCACTTCAGGCCACAGAGGACACTGTTAGGAGTTTATCAGCGTAGCTGCCGTCAGGATAAATGTCCGCGAGAGAGACGGAGGTGAAAGGTCGCCAGACTGAAAGCTGAGGAGTGCCTTTTGCTCGACCTTGACTGGGCGTTGACTCGGCAGCGTCCGCACCTCACTGTCTTCCTCTGTTCCATCTCCTCTCCAGTTAAATCCCACAATTAAATGGAAATGCTTCTGGCGTCTCTGTTTCTGCGGATCGCCGGCCTCCTGCTTCTTGTTTTCCCTTTCCGAGTCTATTTCTTGCCCCTCGTCTGCTTTGCTGCTCGCACCTGTCAGAGTGAGCGGTTTCCCGAGACGGCTGGGTCACACTGCGATGGCCTTTTTTTCTCATTTTCTGCTTCCCCCCCCCCTCATCTAATGCCCACTCATTTCTTTTCTGTCTGGCTTTTTCCCCTCTCTTCCTTTCTTTCAGTAACCTACTTCCATGCGTCAGCGCTGCTGCAGTCTGTTTTTACCTTCATCTCTTCTCCACATGCTCTATGAATCTATGCTCACCTGTCCCACATACCCCCAGACACTGCCTGTGCTGTGGAACATTCAAAGTTACATGCACATCCTGAGATGGTTCATGTGTGATTTCAGGGTGTGTGTGTGTGTGTGTGTGTGTGAGCGCGGCAGCCTCGGTGGAATGGGAGTCTGAAAATGATAAAGCGCTCCAGATGCCCCACAGGCTTCGGAGTGGAGCTGCAGCTACAGTCAGTGTTATACATCTTTGTGTTTGTGCTACATATGCAGCGGCTCCCCCGTCGGATCCTGCCAAGTGTGATTCCTGTTTATGGAAACACATCGCTCTAAAGCGAGATCTGAAAACGGGGGTTTTTGAAGTTGCTCTTGCAAAAAAGTTGCCGGAGTTGAGATCGCTTGATGTTCGCAATTTAAATGATATTTTTGGCCAACAGTGATTCAGGGTTTCCCCCAGTGTGCCACAAGCCCGCCAGGGGGTAACTTCAAGCCTGGCAGCCTGCCGGACTTGCCAAAGCTTATTTTCAGTCTGAATCAAAGGAGGCCTTCCTTGGGCACGATTGAGCCATAACAGTCAAATCTGTGACAGAAACATGCTTTGATAGCAACGGCACAAAAAAAAAAAAAACACTCCTGGATCCACTCCTGTTTGGCAAATCTGGAGTGAACAGAACTTGAATGGAAAGATGTGATGAACTACGATCAGTGGTTGACCGTTAAAATGATTATCGCTGAAAAAATGTGGAATTGTTCAAGATTTTGCAAACGGTTCAAACACAGTTCAAAAGATGAATGCGTTAAAGTGCTCTATTGGATTTTACTTCCATTAGATTGAGCTTGCATTGAGGTTTTCATCACCTCAATGAGTTACTGTTTGGAATCCGAAGATGAAATCTGCAAGTCATTCTCGCTCCAAAATAATGAGAATGTGTCGTGATGAATCTACCTCTGCATGTGTCGAGCGGGAACAGAGAAACTTGACGTGCGGCGACAGGGAGGCTGAGATGAACAAGCAGCCACTTGACAGTTGCGGAGAAAGCTCTCTTGATATTTTAGCAGGTAAACAGATGGTGTTTTCATAGTTGCTGTTCCACCCAGTCTGTTCTCATTGATACCTCTGCTATCGGCGCTGTTTTAATGACATTTTTCTTGCTGACACAAAAGATGATTGCATCGGTTTCTTTAACAGTCTCACGATGCTTGTTGGCTCTGTTGACATTTGTCTCACAAATACTGGAGTCATGATATAATCAGATAAATAGGGTTTTAGTTTCATGATTCACGAGGAAAATGCGCACCGCTAACAGCGACCCCGGAGCTGCGAACACCGCAGGTAATGTCATATTAGTTGCGTTTATTGACTGTGGACTGGAGAGGCGTGGCGGCGACATTGATCGGTGTGGCTCTCGCTCTGTCCTCTCTCTCTCGCAGATTGAACTGTTTCCCCGTCTTCATCACTCTCTCACTCTGTGAAGATCACACTGGGAGGATCAGCTGCTGCCTGGCTGATTTCTGGGCAGCGGCCTCTCCGACCTTGGCTGCTGTTAGCCATCTTTTTATCTACTCTATATATGTGTGTGTGTGTGTGTGTATACGCCTCCGCTGCGGTTCCGTCGTTGCACACACCGCCTCTATATTCGCTCTTTGTCCTCATTTGAGGTTGGTGTGTGTGTGTGATATGCTTCCTGCTCTCGCTGTGCCGTTGAGACGATGGTCTGGCTCTCCTCTGCACGTCGACCTGCTGCACGTGACGCTCTGGCTCAGCGCCGGTCTGCCTCAGCTCACCTCTGTCACCCCCCCCCCCCTATACCACCCCTCACTCTCTCCCTCTGCCCACACACAGAAAAAGCCAGTTTAATGTCAGGTTAACTTTCTGAAAGGGCTTTTCACTGCGGCCCATTGCCACTTACTTGCTCACTTTCGTCATGGCTTTTTTTTTTTTTTTTTTTTTTGCAGTTCAGCTTGAACTCAAGTGTTCAGTCTGATTGCAATTGATCTTTTTCAACGCAGGTCCGCGTGGCTGATTGAAGCAGCTTTATTCTATAGAGCGACAGGCTGTAGTTTATACAGTATAGAACTGTTTTATTCATTTTGAGGCAAAAGAACCGGAGGACTCGGGACTGTGAAATAATATTAACCCCAATCTCACTGACAAAGCTCCAGAATGTGTTTATTTCGAAACTGACTGCTTCTCCCCTATTGAACGATTCGTGTGAATTCCTAAATTAATTGTGTGGGTGTTGCAGAGTGTTATTGCCTCAGAGAGTCTGTTTAATTCATCAGGTTGACTAAACCTCTAACTGCGACCCAGTTCACTTTATACGTTTCCTCTTCGGGGACTGTTAGCATTTGGAGTGTTTATCAAGTTAAGAGGAAAAGCCTTCAAACCACGCAGAGACAGACGACGTTTTTCTTTAGTTTAGCGCTTGTCTTAAATTAATAAGTCCCCCTACAAACATCTGAGCCTCTGGTTCATTTGAAGTTTTGTTTGTCTGAGGGGGAAAAGACCAAGAGTCTTCCTTCTTCCTGGCTCTCATCCTTGATTGAATGGGGCCTTTTCAGTATTCTTCCAGCAACACCAAAGGTTGGCATTGCGACACATGGTAGGATTGATTGTCTTTGTGTGTGTTTTTTCTTCTTCTTTTTTCTGGAAGTTGCACAGAGGACTCCTTCTGTGGATTCAGAAAGCTGGGGTTAGAATCCCCTGCCACTCAGGAGAGAACTGCAAACCTGTGTACTTTCCTGGTAACGTATTAGTTTTGACACAGTTACTGCTTATGTTAACTAATAGGATTACATTCCTAATTGAGAGGTGCTTATATGCCCACTTCAGTGACATTTGAGCGACGTTTCCAAAGGTTGATGTACTGCATCATAAACCTGAGCAGTGCCAGTTGCATGCATTTCTTCTGTTTGTGTACGGTCCTGCCTTCCTTCCAGTCAGCAGATAACAATCACATGACCATACCCCCCCCAAAAAAAGCTGGTCTGCCGAGAAATTCTTCATCAACTCATTTGAATTTGACTTTGTTTTGCTTTGTTCAGCTGAATTTGCAGTAATATGACTCATTGCTGCTCTTGTGAAGGTCACAACCTGAGTCACGCTGGTGTACAATTTTATTATTTTTTTCTTTGTTCTGTTTTGATCTCTTGGCAACACAGCACTAAAGCAGGCGTCAGGGTCGCGCCAGTCACCGGTATCAGTTGACTGTCACCCCCACAAGGCTTTACCAAAAAAGACACTCAGCCGTTGCGGGCTTCGCTTGAAGTGGCCCCCCGTTTGCCACAAGCCTAACCTCTCTCCGAGCATCCACCTGGCGTATTTATTTTCCCCTTTCCACCAGACTCGCCCTCAGGGGAGGGAGTCTGAGGAACTAAAAGCGGAAAGTGGCGCTGCTAAAAGCAGTTGAAATGGATCTCCTTTGTGTGTGGGAGTGAGGGGGGGAAATGCAAAGGAAAGCCCCAGCTGTGCCAGGGCCTTTGTGTGAGGAGTAAACCACTTGGAATGGTTGACGACGGCGGATGGACTCCTTAGGCCTCGGCACAAGAACTGACAGGAGGGAAGGTTATTGTTTGTATGTATACCGGCAATGTACACAACGTGAACACACACCGAGATCCTGTAGCTAATTCCATTCTGGTGGATGGCTTTCAGTCCATTTTGAGACTCACGGCTGATCTTCGCTCTCAAACCATGTGTTGATATAAACAATATCGAAACAGACATATGTAATGGCTCCATCTGCATGTATTCATTGTGAAAGTTTTTGTTTTCTTGGTTAAATGACTGCGATGAGAGGGTTTTCCGTTTCATCCCCAAGGGCATCTGAATTTAAAAATAGCTCCAGAGCCCACAAGTATTTTCCCATGGTGTAATCTCTGCTGTTGTTAGATCAATAATGGAAACGTCTTGTTGGATCGGGTATCTCCCCGGCTATTTATCTGCATGATAACAACCTGTCATTGGCACCATTATGGCCTTGGTGGTCATCACAATGCCCGGTATCATCTTCCGATCTTCAAGGCCTTTGGACCGTTTTTAAAAAAAAAAAAAAAAAAGATGCTTTCATGTTGTTTCATTTGTCCGGCTTAAAAGAGTTTGCAACCAGTGTGTCTCGGCGTCGATGAGTTATGTCTCTTGTCTTTGAAACGTGAGCTCTGTCCTCTTGACTCTGTTTACACGGCGCCTCAAGAGTTCGCCGGTGCAGGGCCGCAGCAGAGAAAGGAGGCGTATTTATTTTCCCAGCCTCGTCAAAAATAAACTTAATTGGAGTAGAGACGAGCAAACACATTCTTCGCAGCCAGGATGCATGTGCGCGGCTTGTACGCGTGAGCAGATGCCCAAGATTTTAAGCGCAACTGAGCATTGTCTTCCCTCCCATCTCCCTCTCACTTCAGTCAGTCCAGTCCAGGCCGTCTGCTACGCCGCGCTGACATAACGAGTATGGGATTTCTAAAAATACTCGCGCACAAATGGAGCGTGTTGCACCGCACACGTTTATGACATATGTTGTAGTGTGGCTGCTAATGCCGCCTTGAAGGGGAAGTGGAAGAACGCCTTGGCTCATCACTCCCATCAAAAGTGCGGATGCATCTTCTCGGGATTCTCAGCTGACTACAGGAACCAATTTAAGAATTATAAATCACTTAAAAGCCAGCTCAGATTTAGCTCTCGCGTCATCACGTTGTCGACAGGTATGGCGGACGCGCCAGCTTGGATATTTTGCAACAAACTGCAGCTGCACCTCCTCCAGCGTGCATTGAGTTCAAAGGTCGGTGTGGAAATGGTAGTGATTGAGCGATCGGCCTGTGAGCAGGCCATCGATTTGTCGGGGAACATTTCCAGGCATCATCAGTGGTGATGCGTCAACTGCGAGCTCCCTGTAGACCCTCATCTGGACCGCAGCCATAATCCTCTTTGCAGCGGCTGTCCTATTGCACCAGTAACCTTATCGTCACTACCTAGAAACACACTGGGCTGCAGATGTTGGCTGTAACGGTGCTTTGAATATTATTGAGATAGTAAATAAAACTACCCCCCTTTATTTTTAATGTATATTTGAGGAACGCATTCACAAAAGCTGTGTCTAAATGACAGATTAACTATTCAGAAAAAGAAATTTCACACATTTAGGATATCACACAATACATTAAATGGGACATATTTTCAATTGTAAAATGAAATTATGAAATTAATTTGTATGTTTCTTTTTTTGCAGCAGGAGGTTGTTAAAAATAAATACCGCCCCCGTTTTGATCCGGAGACTGTCCAGCTAGTCTATACACAAATCCTTTCTCCATTAGGATTTGCATCCTTTAACCTCTAACCTCCTCCTTAATCATCTGTAAATTAAACCTCAGTGAAATGAGTCGATTGGTGGAGCTCGTTTGGGGAGGGACAAAGCCTGGGACCCATGATGCCTGGCAGACGGAGGCTGCTCTCAGAGATTGAACATTTTATATCTGGCTTGGCGCTATTGCTGGGCAGCAGCTCAGAGTCATTGTGTGTAGAGCTTTTAACAGAATTGTATTTTGCTGGTATGATCTTATTGTTTCCAAGCCTCTTTCTTGTAAAGATTTGAGCCTATTAAAAGAAGGGAGAGGGAGAAAAGTAGAGTAAAACAAAGCAGCAAAGCATTTGTCTATCCGACCATCCGCATCACGCTTTTTTTTGTACTCTGGAAGGAAGGTGGATTACCGAGGGGGAAAAAAACAAACATGCTCAAGGACAACATGCAAATTCCGCACAGGAAACTCATTGACTTGCAGAGGATTTTGATTTTGTTGCTGTTCTGAGTGCCAGCCGCGGCACTGTGGCCCGTGCAGCCTCAAAAATTGCTCAAATTGTGGATAAAACGCAGGGATTAAAACGCGTTCAGTTGCACAAGCTGATTGACTGATCCTCCACGTTGCGGGTTTGATGCTCCTATAGGCGAGATCTGTCAGGTTTCCTCTGCAACCCGCAGAATGAAGCGAGGGAAATAAAAAGACACAGCGGAATGAAACGGGGAAAAGGGCAGTGGATGGGCGAGAGATGGAGATAGCGAGGTGGAGAAAAATCCGGCGGAAAGGCAGGACGTGACGGCTGATGGGCTGTCAATGGTCGGTCCACGTGGAGTTACTCCTCAGAGCGGAGCTGCCAAGGCTGGCACAGCACCATCCCGGTTTGTCTCTATTTGCCCTTCTGTGTTTCAGTAACTCTCTCCGTAGCTCATTAGACTCTTTATACCTTCCTCCCCCAAGGGACCACCAGGCATCGACGGGCACGCAAATGAGGCTACCTTTCTACTTTGTATAATGGCGTTCGCCTGCAACTGTGGGAGGAGAAAAACAAAGATGAAATTAATCACTGTAGCCGTGTCCCTCCCCGTTCTCTCATCTCTCCTCTCCCTTCAAGTTCAGAGCTCCTGCTGACTTTTTAACTAGTTTTATTTAATTACAGACGGCTTTAGAGGGTGCATACGACTGCTGTTGACCTAAATCAGGAAACTGGGCCATTTTTTTCTTTTTTCTTTTTGCCATCGCCCCCTCCAAATTTCTTACTCCACTCTATTGATTGTGTCTGCGTGGACCAGAGCACAAGCGAATTAGCCGAGCGAGGCCGTCAGCTTGACATCCCCTCTCTGCCTCTCATCTGTCCTCTGTGTGGCTGCAGCGTCTGAATTAAACAGGCATCCCGCCACACGGCCACAGTCCCTTCTTTTTCTGCTCCCAATTTATTGCGGAGTAACGTGAACGGGAAATCTGGTCCATCCAGGGCTCCCTGACAGGACGGGAGCCATTATAAAACAAATTGGAGAGCAGCCTCTTTGTTCGCGCTGATGTCGTCCCGGTAATGGACAAGATTAAGGCAAAGTGTTAAGAAGCTCCTTGAGTTAAAGCGAATTTCAAAGCAGGCACCGGGGATTTTCTTGTGTGACAGTTGAGTATTGGTTAATTATTTTTCACAGAGCAGGATGAACCGACTGGGAAGGCTCGCTCTGCTCGCTCTGCTCGCTCTGGCTCTCTCTCCCTCGGTGTTTTTCAATCAGCGGAGCTCTTGGCCGTGTGATTTCCTATGTGGCTTGCTTTGACAAACACGGTCCGGCTCTCCAGTCCGTCCATCTTTGATAGTAAGGATTCCAAACCGTGTCGGTTCCGTCCTGCCCCCCCAACACACACACACACCCCACCTCTCTTTCCCCAAATATCCAAGCCCAAAGTTCTCCGACCCCGCTAATAATCCTTCCTGATCCACCAGTGGCATGCAGTGTACAGCAAAATAGTCCCGACGACAGCTGAAGCCCTTAGCGCTGCAGGAATGTTTGACCACGTGCATACACAAACACACAAACGCACGGGCCATACATACACAAACACACACATACACACACACCCAGTGCAGTGTAGGCTGGAACAGAGGAGCTCATTTTAGCAGGCATCCGGCCTTCAGAGCAAATTTTGCCTTGTTTTTCTCAAATCTGGATGAGCTTGAAAGCAAATTAGGGGAACCAGTCACAATTTAGGTTTCTTTTTTATGAGGCCTGCACTTCCTGTAACCAAACTACATGCGTGATGACTAAACCATGTAGAAGGAAGGAAATGCGTTTCTTCCAAAAAGTCATTTGACTGTGTGAGACACGCAATTTCCTTTTATAGTTTTTAAAGACTGTGCTGACGTAGAACAGTGTTGAAGACCTGTGGTTTTACCTTTTTTATGTTGCAGATTCAGATAACTTGTTGTATTCTTGAAACCACTAAAGGGTTTTTACGTTGTCCATCGAACTCACATATTTTTTCTTCATTTTGGTGTGTGTGTCTTGTGCGGTGTGTCACATCCATTATTGATATTTTTAAGTGGCGGCAGATGTCAGAGGAACTTGGCATGCCAGCAAGCCTCAGATTCCAGCCCTCATCCTTCAGTTTTCAGCCTTGCTTTATAGGAAAGAATGAGAATGAGAGCCAGTATAAAAGGGGACAACAGTCAAGTCATACTCATTCATTCTCAGTGTCCTGTGGCTCATGGAAAGCAGAGTAAATATCACATGAAAATGTGTTATTTTTACACCGAGTTTGTGGGATGGATGACAAATTCCATTGCTCGTCATGTTTTCTGGTCGCCCCTCACCACTGTTCCCCATCTTGTCATTGTGAGCTCAGCGTCATTGTCGTCTCTACCCCAAATGACTGCGCCTGCTCTTTCTGCGCCGTTGAGCTTGCAGCGTCTCGTGGCAGAGCTTTACAAACTTTTGCTGTTCCTCAGGATTGCCTGATACCAGTTGGTGCGACTGTGCTTGCACTGCTGAATGCCTCTTTGTTTAGATCGCGCCAGGATTGAAAACAGGATTGGGAATGGCTGTGCATTCTGTACTTTAAATCACACTGTAACTATGGATTGATACTGAGAATTGCTATTCAGTAATGCTCATTATTGAACATTATGCTCTGTAACCACGTGTACAATTATTCTCAGTTTTCAATCTTTAGTGGGATGGAGCAGAGAACCTCCATCTCTTCATTTAATGTCACCACTCAACATCTAGCCTTTCTTCCTAACCTTAAACCACCCATCCTTCTCCTGTATTTCACTGGCCTCTCCCTGATTTGCTGGATGTCTCGCTTCACGGGATTTGCTTTAAATTGTTTAGCTTAGCTGCTCTTCCCCGCACTTTAAGGGTGGCTGACATATTCAGAGGTTCTTACTTGGAAGCGGTGGCGAGATAGCTGGCTGACCGGCTTAGCCTGTAATAAGGTATGCTCCAGCGGCTTGTGTTTGTGTAGCACCTGCCATCTGTGCGTCCTTGAGTGGAGCCACAAAGTGTGTGTGCGTGAGTGTGTTTCAGAGTTACCCCGCGCCGCCGCATCTTGTGAAGTGTCTTCAAATGCCCTGGCTGTGCTCCTGAGGCTATGACCGTCTGTCAGTGTGCGAGCTCACGTCTTGCCCGTGTGTGTGTGTGTGTGTGTGTGTGTGTTTGTGGGTGTGTGTGTGAACACTATCTTCGCTCCATCCAGCATCTCGACCTCACGCAGCGGAGTCTGAGCGCACGTCTCGGGTCCAAACCGTCGCGGCCCTGTCAGCTCGGTGCAGATAAGCGACACTGTGGTCTTTTCATTCAGTCTTGTCCCTTTCACACAGTCCCTGTTGACTGGAATCACTCACTGATGCTTCAGTCCTCTCTTTCTCCTCATCCAGCCTTTGTGTTTCGTCTTGTCACTGAGCTCTTTGTTTTATCCACTCCAGAGAAGAGCTGAATGAGGACTGCTGGGCCAAGATCTGAAGTAAATCCATAGAATAATGACCACACTTCCCTTGGATTCTTACTCCTTCGGGGCTTTCCTGTGTCTTTTAATTTATGTTTCTGTTTTTTTTTTTATTATTGTGTTTGCAGCAAACTAGGATAAATAGGAGTGGTGGAGGTTGGGTAGGCACGGAAACAAGTAATTTAATTGCTTGAATTGTTTTTAGCTCTATAATTAGCTTCAGCCCCATCATCAGCGTTGTCATCCTTTTCATTTAGTCCTTCGCTGCACAGCGGTTAGTCTCTCCTGTAGGAGGCTTTGCGTGCATCTTTGGCAACATCGGGCAATTCCTCCGTGACTCATTGTTGCTGTGCGTCCGCAGGACGTGTACGGTCAGCCTCCTCTCTAATGGAAGACTTATGATTGGTGTGGTAATGAGATGAAAATGGCTGCAGAGGCTGAAGTCAATATTAACCCTGCGCTCCACGGCTGACATTTATCTTCAAGGTCCCTCCTCTGTTGATCCCAGCTCCTCCACTCTCGGCCTCATCCTTCTCTCCCTTTGATTCCTGATGTAATGCACGTGTGTGTGTTTCGGTGTGTAGTTAGCTGGGAGGGGGGGGGCTGCTAATCAAGATGAACCAGGAGCGTGCCCGCCCGAAGGGAACACCTTAACACAGCTTATTGTTGGCTTGTTCTAATGCTGCTGACATGTCGTGCACTTTAACACACACTCGCATGCGCAGGTAGGTGTGAGCTATGAATGCGTTTTAAAGGTCAGGTTGTGGTTTTTTTCCCCATAAATGAAGCTGCTGAATCTGTTTTCATTTCCCTGTTGCCCTCTAGACTGCAGCCCCGGCTTACAGACGGCCAAGAAGCATAACTACCCCTTTATTGCCTCACATTCACGCTCGCAACTGGCTACTGTGTGTGTTTATCCGTCACTCCTGGAAATATTACCAGAGCTTATTCTGCCATGAGGAGTGTTGAACAGTGGCTTTAATTTTGGGATGCATTGTGCGCGTCGTCGGGGCAGAAGAAGTTTGCTCATCCAGCTTCTGTGTCGCTGCTCGCGCTCTGCAATTTCGAGCGGCGGCGGTCGTGTCGCGGCGGCGTGTTGCCCTAACAACAAATCAGTGTACAAAACAGGCCGCATCTGCCTGTAATAAAAAGCGTGACTTGTTCCAGGGCTACTGTCGTGCAACCATCAAACTCGCTTTTAACTGCGACGAGCAACCCCCATATGGCTGTTTATGGCTCGGTGCAGATTCAGAGTCTCCAGCAGGCTCACCGTGCAAAGAGCATGCATGTGTTGGTGCATTCGGCTGTCTTATTGATATCTCATGTGCCGCCTGTTTTTCATATCTGTGCACGTGTGCGTGCTGAGATGCTGCATGCATGCAACATACTTTGCGTCGGACTGCGGTTGGGGAAATATTTTCTAATGAGGTGATAAGCACCAGCTGTCCGGCACGACACCAGAGAATCAAATGATACGATAGCAGCGCATTAACACTCGAATGCATGCTGGGGTTACAAATGAGAACCATTATTTAAAGTGAGCGGTGCCGACCGTGCGTTTCTTCAGGGGACCAAGACTCTCAGTCTGTGGTTCAGGGTCTCGTTCTCCCTCATATATAAGCGGGCGTTAACATATTTGCTCTTGTGTAAAATAAAGACCTGTTTCAGAATATAAAACCAAAAGTGAAAAAAAAAAAGTTCTTCATGTTCTAAACAGCAGTTTTAGGTGATCTGAGTTTTGTTACATGTCTTGTTTTCCTGCTGGAGGTAACCACGAGACGATGGTGGCCATAAGGGGAGACACACCGTCAGCAAGAATACTCTTGGTGATGTTTTAAATCATGCTGAATTGATACGAAGGGACTCAAAGTGGGCCAAAACATATCTTCTGCAGCATTAAAGCAGCACCAGCCAGAACTATTGATACAATTCAGGATAGATTCATGCTTTCGACGGATTTCTGACCCCACTATCTGAATACCTCAGCAGAAATCAAGAGTTCTTAGACTAAGCATTGTTTTCCCAATCTTGTCCAATTTTGGCGAGCTCCTGTGAGCTGAAGCCTCAGTTTGGTGCTTTGATTGACTGAAGTTTCACTCAGTCTGTTCTTCGGCTGCTGGAACTCTTGCCTAAATATGTGGACTTGCTGCCATGTGATGATTGGCTGAGTAGCTATTAGCATGAAGTAGTGTTTTGGCTTTCAATCAGTGTGAAAGAGTTTTTACAAGTTTTGTGAAATTGAAGTACAGCTGCTTATCAGACCTCATGAGGATTTTTTTTTTTTTTTTTTAGCTCAAACTTTTACATGTACCCGATACAGGTGGTGTGGTTAATTTCACACTTCACCGCACCGCTGGACCCAGATACCGCTTCACCAGGCTGGTCCTGGTGCGGGTTGAAGTGTCATGTTTGCATCTACCTGGCTGCAGCGGCTGTTTCCCAAACCTGCGGACCTTAAAGCGACGAAAACATTCTGTTTCTTTATTGTAAAGCTGAAAGTGTCACCCTAATGTGAACATTACATGACAGTGCATTTAAATAACACAGTGATTGAGTGTCTTTACAATGAATTAAAGTGTAATAAATTCATAGTTAGTTGATGACGGAAAATAGCACTCTGCTGTATCATTTAGCAGGTTTTTGAAGCCGATTTTGACACATTCATATTCAAAAGTCGAACGAGACATAATGACTGCAGCTTCTTTGAAAGCTTCACCCTGACCCTGAAGAAAGTTCCCTCTTCACTCTGTCATGCAGCTTTTTTTTTTTTTTTTTTGAAGTCTTTCCTCTGAGTGACTGACTCGACCTTGCCTCGGTCCCCACCTCTTTCCTGCTGCCCTGTGGTCGGCGTGCGCATGCTGGAGAGCAGACAGGGAGTATCTCTTCCCCCCCTTCAAGCTTGACATACAGTGCTCGGGCAAACAAAGTGAAGTGAGATACACAAAAGCTGACAGCTACTTATCTCTTCCTGCCGCTCTCTTTGATTCTCTCTCCCCGGCTCGTTCTGTTTCTCCCTCTCATCCGGCCGCCGTTTTCTGTTGTCTCTCTGATTCGCTCTGTTTCTGTCTCGCTGTCTGGAGTGGCCTCTCTCTCTCTCTCTCTCTCTCTCTTTACCCAAACGGCCTCCTCTCAGTCCCCAGTCTGCACAAATCCCTCTCCTGTCTGTGCACCAACAGGCTCCAGGCTGTGGCTGCAGGCTACACTGCTCGGTTTCCCTCATTTGAAATCTCCTGACAGACACATAAAACAAATAAGAAAACCCCAGCTAAACCAATGGGGTGCTTTGTTCATGAAATCTCAGAATTTTTGAAATTTTCCTTGTTTTTTCCACCAATTTCAAGGGTAGGATTTTTCTTTTTGGGTTGCCGCCCCGCCGTGTGTGGGTCTTTTGCCGATATCGCTTCAGTGAGATGCATTGTCAGCGACTGTTAAATACTGCTGAACACACGACCTGCCAAACCTGTCATCCGAAGTCGAGATGTGGGTTCGCGTTCTGTCGAGGCTGCGCGCCCGCGGATAAACTTCCTGCCGCCTTTGTGCGCCGACACGTTTCGTTGTGATCTGATTTGCGACGGCTCGAAAATGCAGAGAGGAGGTCAGTCACACCTCGTCTTCCGCGAACGAGAGCGGCGAGGGGGGGGGGGGGGGGGGGGGGGTGGAGGTAAACAGGATAAGGAGAGGCTGCAGTCGACTCAGAATCAGAGACAGATTGATGCAGGAGGTTTCGCTCCACACCCCGAGCTTTAACGGTTTTACCCGAAGAAAAGAAAAGACAAAAACAGAAGCCTCTCTGCTCATTGTTCTCACTCTTTCCTCCATGTTTCCTGCAGCACTCTCCACCGAGCTACTCCTCCCTCTGGTGATCCCTCCGTCTATTATTGTGGTCTTATTTTTTTCCCTTTTCTATTACTTCCCCCTCGAAGCCACACCTGCAACCTTAATTTCCTTGCTTTACCTCAGCACATTTCAGCCTCCCTTCCTCCGCTCTCCATCCCTCTCTCCGCAGGGTGGGAGGATGTGTAGGCACTGGTGTTTGTGTGACTTCAGCTGCTGCTGAACAGCAGCGCTTTCTAAAATTGCAGATCCAAGCCTCGACATGTGGAGAGCTGAGAGGACAAGCAAGAACGTGAGAGGGAGAGAGAATAAAAGCTTCTATTTAACGAAACAAAAACAACCTTTCTTCTCCTTTACTGTCTCTTATAAACCCACAGTTTGCAGGCCAACTTTGTTGCTGATCTTTGACCTGCTATTATCCGTCTGTCTTGGTCACCCACGGCTTTTCTGTATAATTACCAAAACTCTGGGTGTGTTGACTTTCAGTTTTACCCTCAAACAACGTGGCTCAGATGATCAGGTTCAGCTGAGGGGTCCTGACCTTGCCAAATCATTACACTAAAACCTGGAATCCTGAGTTCAAACCCTCGGAGATCATTGTTTTTATATCACAGTGGAAGATGTCACTGTGCACAGTGTGGACACAGTAAATCCCCGAGAAGCTTTGTTGCTTTACTCCGGATTGCGTTGCACTTTTGAGAGAATTTTATCTTCTTATTGTTATTGCACAGGGAGAATACGCAACTTCATGCCGAAAATCTCAGTCTCAAACCCACTAATGTCCTGCCATGGGAAGTGCTAACCGCTGTAACACCATTACACAAGTGTAATTCTCACTTCTAAAATATTTCAAGTACATACTGTTGTGATCTGCTCGGACGCTGCTGCCATTGCATTGATGAGAGTTCTGCTCATGTCCTCAGACGCCGAAAGATCATTAAGACTTCCAGGAGAAGATTTTTCTTTCATTTGACTTAAATGTTCGGAAAAAATTAGCATTTTAAAGTTTCCCCCATGTTAAGACTGGCCTTGCTTCATGTCTCCTAAATGTGCAATTAAGCGTCTTCCAACTCACCGGTCAGATCGACTTCTCTCTGATCACAAGGCACAAAAGCAAGATGCCCCCATGAAGATGATGAACTGGCTGTCCTACTCGATTTGCTGCTGCCCTTCAGAGTCTTTATATAAACAAGGAGAGCTGAAAGAGCGGCGGTGTCTCCACAGAGAGCTGGCATCGGACCTCTTCCCAGTGAAATCCGGCCTGGTTTGTTTTTTTGGCTTTGAATGCCGTTCGGCCCAGTCACAGGAAGCGCCCCCTTATGTCACGGCGCACCTCGCAGGCTATGAATAAATACCTCAAGATATCAAAGAGATGAGCTCATGGAAAGTGGACATGAGGTGAGGGCGGGGAAGGTTTACAGAGCATGAAAATATCGTGGCAATTCAGTCACAACTGTCGACGGTGATGGAGAGAATTACAAATTCATGCAGGTGACAAAAAAACCTCGCAAGAGGATTATAATAATCATCTCGTCTCAACTTTGGCATCACAGGGTCATCTAATGTGCTCTTAGCTGGCTTTGAAGCCTCATGTACTCACACTCGTGCTAATGCCTGGGAATGAGGTGAGGCTTTAGCGCACTGACCTATATTTCTATTTAATCTGACTCATTTATGATTTCTCGTGCTCGGGCCAGTAGGACAGACAGCCTGTCGCTTTGGTTGCTCTTAGCGAAGCCGGCGCTACCTCAGCGGGTGGATATGCTGATGTAGTGGGGGAAAAAAAAAAAAAAAAAGCAGGAGCGTTTTAAGCTTTTTCCTCCGTGAAATGTTTCTATTTAAAACGCGCGAACTGACAAACACTGCGTGGATCTGTGTGAGGATGTGTTTGTAAAAGCGTCGCTGGCTGCTAATCATGCTGGAGGCGATGCGGAGGGGAAAGCAGCAGGAGTTCAGACAAGTTTATAGACACTCTCTCTCTCTCTAATAAACGGCTGCACGTCTCTCCTGCGCGACCCGTATTTAATTTTCGACTTCTTCCATTCATTAGACTCTTCAGGTTTAAGATTTCGTGTTTGCTCCCTGACACTGAGGCGACGCTGAAATGTTATTGAGCCCTGAGCTCGGCTTTTTGTTGCGCGGTAATAACATTCCTCTTTTGAAAGTCTCCGCTCCGGCAGCGCGATCTGAGCGAAGGGGTTATTGTTGCTAGTGAGCAATTTTTGAGATGCTGGTTGCGTTGCTATCTCCCCACGCACAAAGGCGGTGAAAGGAGACCGCTGGCCGCCGGTGGAGGGTCTAAATTGAAGCCGTTCCTCCTGACTGATTCTGTTTTCCTGGTTTTTGTCCGCGCTGCCTATCAGACCTTTGCATGGACGTGTGTTTGTGCAAGCACAACTGCCAATTCCAGTTCTGTTGGAGGGCCTTTCAGTGCTATCAGACGTCTGCCTGCGGTCTTCTCTCCAACCCCTGTTGATAGTCATTCCCTTAAAAAAAAAAATGCATGGTGCCTCTTCCCAGCGTTCCAAGCTCGAGCGGAGAAATCACTTTTCTCCAGATGCACGCACGGTGCGCTCAGCTTAATCCGCCTCTGACTCACGCCGAAGCTGTCAGGTAGCTCCTCTGCTCCGTCACGCTGATGTGAGCCTGTGTGTGTTTGCGCCTTGCCGAGTGTGCGCCGCCCTATGCATAAACACGTCTTTATGGTTTTGGATTTTCCTTCCGTAGCAGCCCCGGAGTAAGCCCCGGCGTTTTGTCAACCGCATTCACCCTCTCGCTGCCTTTAATCCCCCCCCGAGCAGCGGAGAGGGAGTCTTGCTGGCTCGAAGCGCCGGCGAGTCGTAGCTCCGTCTTTCCTGACCGCAGAGGAGGACGCATACGTGAAGTTCCCAGAGGGGGAACAAAGTGTGCCTGGACGGGGCTAAGACAAAACATAGCTGAGCTGGTTTTGGTCTGAGGAGGAATGTTTTGGTCTCATAGCTGGAATAAAGAGCGCTTTTGGTTTGGCAGATCCAGCTCTGACTGTTTGCTGCTTTTGGCCTGTGGACATACAGAATGTACAGCATGAGGAAGCAAAGCAGTTATCTGGATAGTTAAGTCTCAGTTCTGTGTATGAGATGCCTTTTTAAACCGTTTGCCTCATAAATGGATGCATCAAAATGAAAGTAGCAATGCTTCCCTGTTTTGGATCTTGTTCCCTTCTGCAGAATCAACCCAGTAACCCGATTGTAATCTGAATACTTTGCGGTGTTTGTCTAGATTCACAGCTCTTACGCATATATTCCCACGTGGAAAATGAAATATTCATGATCCTTAGATTTTGGCAGCGGTGAGGCCGGTGGAGGGCAACCAGTTTCCATGTCGTCAAATTAGCATATTAATGACATAAATGCTGTATAATTAACATGTGGGAGTGGATTATGTGTGTGAATCCTTGTCAGATCAGTCGCGGAGAAGAAAGGGTCAGGCTAATTAGGTTAAAAACCACATTACAGGGTGCTTTGGGGAGAAAAAAAAAAGAAGTGATTTGATGTTAAAAGCCGGTAAAAGCGCAGGGCTTGGAGAATAAATCACTTGTTTCATCATGCATCTTTTTCCATCTTTGTAACAAAACATCCAGCTTTAATCAGGTGAAGCACCTCCTATGAAGCCGGTGCGTTTTTTTTTTTTTTTTCCTGCCCCGTTTCGGGGGAATCGTTCCTGCATTCTGCTTGCTCATGGCTGTGTCTGGTCCTCTAAGGAGCTTAGATCGAGCGACGAGCAAACCGAATGTAACACAGTTTGACGGGTCTTGACTCCAAGTGGCAGCCTATAACACATGTAAGCCTAATCCGGGCCAGCAGGCTTTCCAGGGATCTCGACTTACTCAGCAGAATGTACGTGCAAAACTTGCAGATAGATATACCGCATCGGCCTAATGGATGGAGGTGGCGCGAACGCTCGTTAAAGGAAATGAAACGCAGCCTCACATTTCAGTTTCTCCAGACGATCCCAGTCAGTTGATAAATAGATTGAGTCCCATTTTGCTTTGTTGGGTCCATTATTTGGGTAAGGGTGGCAACTAATGGCCATTTTCATTATTGATGAAGCTATCAATGCTTTTTAATAATTAAATATCAGCAAATCATAGAACCCACAAGGTTAATTCACTGGTTTAATAACTTTTTTCACTAAATGGAATATGTGCAGCCCATCAGCTATTTTGAGTTCCGACTGCCACTTTCCAGGTTTACCACAGTGGATCATGTGATCTGCAAATTTTACAAGTGTGTTCTCAAGTTTTATGTCGGATGCCTGAGCTGTGGGATTCAAACCGTGAGCTCGCCGATCTAACCTCTCGGGCCGATCCTGCACTGTCGTGCAGTGGTGTGCATTTCACAAAGCGTTCACAAAGTCACCTGCTCATGAACACTTTTATCTTTTCGTCTTATATACATGTAAATAAACTGCTTGATGTTTTTAACGTCCTCTGGAATAGAAAAGTGATGTGGAAAGGATTTCTTCAACCCTGAACCAGAGGCTCTCTCTTTAAAAAAGACATTGACTCTTTAAAATAGAAGCAGATTATAGACTTGAAACGAGATCTGGTCTCTTAAACACATGACTCGGAGTTTAAAAGTCAGTTGTGGACTCTTTAAAACTCATATTAAAATGTAACCAGGAGTCTTGAAACACCACCTCGATTCTTTTGAACCTGATCATGACGGTTAAAAGTGTACTTGCTCGTTTCCAGAATTGTTAAAGAAGAATATTTTATCCGTAAAAGTAGATTTTTCCTCCTATTTAACTGTTGGACTTTCACTCTGCAGTGCCCTGAAAACTTCAGAATTCCCAAACGTCCAATCTGGTGCGCTAAATTAAGAGATATATTACATCCTGTTGCGATGTCAGAGTCAGCTGAGTGAAACAAATCCAGGAAAATGCGAGAGCGGTAAACGAGAATTAAACTGATTAATGGGGATTTTTCTTAAGAGGATTGGTGAATGAGGGTACGTACTTCCAGACACGGCTGGTTTCCTCAGTCGCTGTCTCATTACGACCTCCACATGAGCGAACGCCGATGCCGAATGATGTGATGGAGACGAGCGCCGCCATGTTCGCCCTGTGAACACCCGGTGACAAACTGCATCAGTGTCATGCCACCAGCTCTCCTACATCCATCTTTATTTCCGTTTCTGGGTCCGTTCGCGTTGCCCTCGTTAGTCAGTCCAGATCCCTTCACCTCTGTCCTTCCCTTCCCAAGAAATTTTCCCCATCCTGTTTTTGTTTGTTATCCGTGTGTGTGTGTGTGTGTGCGACTCCTTCGGGCGGCCGCCCTTGCGTAACGTCCTAATGTGAGGACGATGAGGTCGAGAATAGCGGCGTCCTCGACGCGACCCCCGCCGCCCGGCGTCGCGTGGAATCAGAGCGAGCGCGTTTGCGTGTGTCAGGAAGTATCAGGTTTTTTTTTTTTTGCCTTTTTACGGTGGCAGAAACACTGGTCAGCGCAGGCCATCTGGAAAGTGGGACTAACAGGTTCAGCAAACAGACGGCGTGTGTGTGATTGTGTCAAATCAGAGCATCAGCAGGTCTGCTTTTTGTTCAATTTGCGCAGTGGGTTTTTCATGCACCGGCGGCGTCCGCTCAGACTCCGGTCAGTCGTGAGGTTCTTTTTCCCAGCCGTGCCCGGTTTTTGTGCTCTGCTGCAGCTGCGTGGTCGAACGGCCATGAATGGCGTCTTTCTCCACGGCTCGTACCCGGCGTCCCGTTTCCGCGGCGTTACAGGACGCGTCTCGCGGTCGCGGCGAACTGGACACGGCGACGACAAATCAATCCCCTCGAGAGCGACGCACCTTGCGCGTCCCCCTCTGCGCATCATCTGGCGGCGAGCCAGCGCCAGACAGTTGACAGACAGGAAGTCGGAGCCGGAGCGGTGACAGACGGACGGACAGCAGCTGGCCTGTGGATCGACAGGCAGGAGGGAAGCTTTCATTTCACAGCGAAAGAAAGAAAGGAAAAAAAAAACAACGATGAGTTGAAACTGAATAATGTATCAGGGAGAGTGACTTTGATAATGCATGCATTGGGCACACTTGTGAGAGCCGGTGTGTTTGTGTGCACGTGCCCGATTGAATGAATTAGATGGTAAAAAATGCGGGCTCGGCGTGCTGGTGTGAGCGCACGCGCTTGATCTTTGACTGAATTACAAAGTCGTGTGCGGTTGTGACAAATCCCTTGCGAAGACTGTTTCTGCAGCTCGAGGGATAACAAGGAGTCAGTGAAGCTTCAACAGGAAATGCAAAGGACGCGGCGACGGAGCATATGCGCGTTTCCGGGGTTTCAGGCGGTGGTGGTCTTATCAGCATCTCAACGACAGCACGGGAGCGTGAGTGGGGAGATTGTGCCGAATCCTCACCGGGTTGGAGGGTTATTATGGCAGGATGAAGAAAAGAACACAAAAAGCTCCAGGTCTCATCCTTTGATTTGCAGCATTTCTCTTTGAGTTTAACTCAAAGCGATTAGTGAAGTTTTTTTTTTTTTTTTGTTTTGTTTTCCAATTTTCATTGGAAAGTACACAATTGCCTGCGAGGAGCAGCGGTTTCAGTGGACTTCACTTTTCCAATGAATGTTCTCAAAATGCCACAACTGAGGAAATGAAAAAACAAGAAAATCCCTTGAAGAAAACACCAGAATAAATTAAATGTCTCAACTACTAAATATTTGCATTTTTTTTCTGTCGAATGTAAGCTTGAAAATGTCCTTGTTATATTTTGAACCTAAATGCCCCGCTGTTGAAACATGGAAGTTTTTTTTTTTTTTGCAATGAACAGTTCCATGTTTCCACTCTAAATCCCAGTTTATTTGAATGTGTGTGTCCATGTGTGAATGGGTATCTGTGTGTGTCCCGTCGCCAGTTGAATAGGCCGCTTGTGTGAGGTTGCTGCATGCACACTGGCAGTAAACGTGTGTGTGTGTGTGTGTGTGTGTGTGTATGTGTGTGTGTGTGGACGTTTCAACAGATGCGTTGACGCTGCGTTCCTGTCTACGGCGGCTGACATGTCTTGCGCGGGCGTGCAGGTTTTGAGCGCACGGGATAATTCGCCGTACATGCGTGTCAGCTCTCAGAAGGCGAGGCGGCGTGAAGCTGCGCTGGCTTAAAAGCGCTTTTTTCTTGAGTTGCTGTCAGCTGGCACTCTGAGCTGACGGCCGTCTCACGGCTCCGTGCTGACGGCCATCGCCATCGCCATCGCTCGTACCCTGCCTCCTCACTTTCCTCCTCTTTTTACATCCCGGGCTTTGTTGCATACATGTTGTCAGAACCTGTGCAAACTGGAAGAGTCAACTCAGCCTGATCATTATATCATCTAAAAACATTGCCCACTGCTTTGCAGGACTCTCTGTACGATGGAAGCTTGATGTCGTCGCTTTCTACACACCGCCATCTGGTGAATACGGGCTCTCTCTGTCTCTCACCAGCTGAATCACAGTCTTTCTGCAGCTTTTATATTTCAATCCCATGAATCATAATTTAACCCCGACATGTGTGTATATTCCTCCAGGTGAGCAGTGGTTTACAAAGTATGCACTAAAGAGCTACGGAGAGCCTCATTGTTGCTTTATAATGTGTCACTTTCGTTAACAAATTGCATTTTTTTTTTTTAAGTTAAACTCTCTTGAAGGCAGGTTTATTGTGTCCACTCTCACAGCCTGTAAACACGGTTATAATGAAGGATCACTTCAGTCTATGGAGCATGCAGGACTTTTCATTTTATCACCTGTGCTGTAGCTGCCGACTGGGTTGCAGTTGTCCAAAGGAAATAAATCATAGTGGTCAGCGGCCCGGGTTGGATGAAATACAGACCGATCCTTCGATCGCTAAATCAGGCCAAATGATTTATGGCCCCTGTGCGATTAAGTAGCTGGTATTGCATCTGTGCGCAGCGCTTTTAGCTTTGTACCGCTGTGGACGCACAGTCCTCACACATCACACTCAGCTTTTCAGTCTGACCTGTTTCTGAGAACATTGCGTGTAAAGTTTCATGCAGGTAGAAACTGCTTCTGAGTAAAAATGAACCCGATCTGCTCTATGGGATGCATTTATATAAGTTTATTGTGTGTATTACTATTTTGAGTTTGTGCAGAAATGCAGAGATATTCTACTGGTTTTGATTGAAGTTCACCTACGCAGGTTATTGATTGCACCTCCTCTCTCTGCATGCGTTTGTTCATCTCGTCCCGATTTTTCCTCTCTGCTTATGTCTTCAGACCTCTCTGACTGCGCCGGAGTATTAAAACAGAAACAAAACCTCACGTGGGTGTGTTTGTGGCTTTTTTTCTTTCTTTTTTTTTCCGTTGCAGTGCTGGTCAGTTTCCGAGGGACCGTCCAGCATGGCCTCCCGCTGGAAATCGGAGACACGGTGCAGATCCTGGAAAAATGTGAAGGTGAGGTTTACGCGTCTGTTCACGATCGGCCGCTTTCTATGGGGGCAATGGAGAAATCAATTGCTTTTGCATGAGTGCTGAAGTGAAAACATCCAAGCCTATTAGGGACACTTCCACTTTTCATTAAGAAGACAGATGAAAGGGATTCATGTAGGAGCTGTCCTCGCTGCTGACTTCTCTCATTAAATCTACCGGAAATAATCTGAGTCATGCTGAAAAGCGGGTTTGTATGGAAATACAGCCGCATTGTTCCGCAGATTTATGGCCGGAGTCGCAGTCACAATGGCTTCCCCCAAAACAAACACGTGTGAGGACTTTTGTGTTCCTCGCTCACCTGGCTCACCCACAATGCATGTTTCACAAGGTTTCCTGAGTCGCACAGGGGTGTATTGTGTGCTCCTGTTGCTTGTTCGTCTGTTTTTCTCCTCTTCCACTCATTTCCAGTCTCCCTCTCCCCTGTGTGTTATTACACTTTGAGTCTTTCTTTCTTGCTGTATTTTCTTTCCCGTCCTCCCTGTCCTGGCTCGGCTTTAATTTCCAGAACAATGTGAAATCATTTCACAGCGAGGGAACTCTTTCAGGGACACCTTTACTTCAATGACCAACAACACACACACACACACACACACAGACCTCCTTCTTCCGGAGTTCTTGACATACTCTGTCTTATTTCCTGTTGGGAGACACACGCACACACACACACACACACACACACACACACAGTGAGAGACAGCCAGCCAGCCATCCAGCCGGAGGGATGTGATTCTGTGGTAAAAGACCCAGAGGAAGTCAACAATAGCACAGCCAGCGGAAAGCTCGGCCCAAAAGGGAGGAACTAAATCAAAATCCTGCCAGCAGCGCCGAGGCTGAGAGACGGGCCGCTGACAGCACAGGAGGCAGACTAATGGTTCTGCCTCATGTTGATACTGTTGACACTTCAAAACACTGGGGCTTACAGACGGGACGTGTCTGCGCTGACGCGCGGCTCCTGTCTGCCCGGGCAACGCCTCAGTAATTGATTTTCGACTCGTCCTTTCGGCGACTCTTTCCTTGAACTGCTGTTGAGTTCGTGACAGCGTTGAGTGCGTTCGGCTGACTGTATAAACAAATGTCATCATTGTCTCTTCTGCCTCCAAGTCCAATGGGTAATATGTTATTTTAACAAGGGGGAAGACTCAGTAGGAACCCTGATCAATACAATGTGATTTATCGATCCGATCCACAGCGATGTAGGTGAGTGATATTTCGGCGCTCTGACTGGGTCCATGGATCCTTAGCTGCACAAACTTTAGTCGAATAAACGATCAATGAGTGAGGTGGAGTGGACTTAACTAAGCAAACCCCCTGCTCCTGCACGCCTCCTACCAGGGGATGCAAGGCCGACCCCTTGCTGTAATTGCCAACTGCAGTGCTGCACTGTTAAAAATGAGCGACATGGTTCAACTCGCAACAACGAAGTGTTCAGTTATCTAAGAAACCTGTTGGTTTGTTTTTATATAATTGGTTTCTTTAAACTTAGGAAACCGAGGATAATCATCTGTAAGTGTCAAAAGTGGAATCGAAGTTTTATTTCCAACTTTATTTACTGTAATTAAGTACAGTGTTTGTATCGGCGCCACATTGGCTCAGTACTGTCAATGCTATCTGCTACTTGGCTCGGAATGTTTTTTTTTTTTTTCAAGGTGGCAAACAGTATTGTGTTTCTCCGGGAACACTGATCATTTATCACATCCCTCTCTTCTCATCCGCGTTTCCGAAGTCGCTGGCATCCAGCGAAAACATTGCAGTGAGCTGTCGGAGTCTCTGACCTCTGCTACTGAGAAGAAGTGACTCATCTCGGAAAATACTGAGCATGTCTTCCACTGCGCTGACCCAGACAAATTATTCAATGCTATTCTGATCATGCATGCCTGAAAAAAAAAAAAAAAATCAGGAAAAAAAAAAAATATATATGCTACGAAGCTCACAGATGCTCCGGCATAACCCGAGAATAATCTATTACATTTACATTTGAATCATTTAGCTAATGCTCTTATCTGGAGGGGGATTCATAACCACAGTCGAATGGGCTTAAGTTGTCTATTTGGAAAAGAGCATCAGCTTAAAGCCTTATTAAATGCAAATTTGTGAGATTGTTTCGATCTGTGTTGGGATTTTCTCAAATCGCAAACATTAAGCTTGCAATAATTTGGACGGAGCTCAGATTGAAGGGAATATTGTTAAATAAAAAAAATTCCAAAGAGTTTTCCTCTCCTCCACGCCGCTCTGTATTGTACCTTGTGGTCACTGCCAACACAAGCAGGAAAAAAAAAAAAAAAAAAAAAACGTGGCTCGTTGCTTTTTAGTGCCGCTTTGACCCAGAAAGTCTCTTCCGAAGTAACATTTTTACGGATGGTGGATGTTGTTCAATTGCCTGAATAATTCCTGCGGACGTGAGCCATGCAGCTCTGCTCCAGTCTTCCCTCCACTTGAGAAAGATAAATCTGAAATGTTTCGTCTCTGCAGGGTGGTACCGAGGATTTATCCTGAAGAACCCAAATGTCAAGGTGAGTAAACAGGCTGGGGGCGCGTGTGCATTGGTTTGCTTGTCCATAACAAAAGAACAGGAAAGTGGTATAACAGCATGAAGAGAAAGGGAGGAATAAATCACCGAATTCCAAAGAGACACCATCCTCGCTGACGGAAAACAAAAAGACAAACTATTGTGGAAGATGTGTGATCGATGGCCGCTACATTTTTCCTTTGATATTGATGCTTTTTTAATCTGGTTTTTGTGAACAATAAGAAAACAATAAAAGAAAAGGGCAAAAGAAGAACACTGTCACAGATTTTATATTTATTTAAAATAAATTGAAATTAAAAAAAAATTAAGAATCCCAAGTAATCACTTTGCTGTGAAGTAAAAGTTTATATAAAAGTTTCCATAGATGCAAATGAAACGTGTGTGCTCACGTCTTTGATGACATTTCTGGTTTGATTTGTGCCTAAACCGATTTGCACGTGCGTATCAAATTGGTGCTCCATTAATTAGATTTGTGCGTGCATAACCCAATTTGCACACGTGTAATATGTTTGATTCCTGCACGCCTGCATGCACCTGTAATGATCGTCACCTCCACCTCCGGCGGACCTGTCGGTGTCGGTTTGATTTTCAGAGCGTTTCTTTTTTTGGCGCACTCTTGTCGAGAATGACAAGCTCTGTTTTGTCCAGCCAGATCCCCTCCAGGTGCCGTAAGGTCACCTCTACAGCGAGACCTGTTATTATGAAGACTAGCAAGACAGTCAGTTCAGAATAAGAAAAGGAACATAGAGTGATGCACATAGAATGCCGTCAGTCTGTGGGGATCTCACATACATGACGTGCTTCATGATAAAAGTTGATGCACGTGGCTTTAAAAAGCTCCAGTGCTGAAGGACCCGTCCTCATACAAGCCAAGTCAGAAGTCAAGTGTTAGGTGTGTGATGCACACACCTCAGTTCTTTGATCCCTTGAAGTCAGTTGAGAGCATCTTGCAGTTCATTTGCAAAAAGCTTTGCATATACACACACAAACACACACATTTTCTTTAAAACCGTCTCTGCTTCTTCAATCCCATTGCTATTAGCTGTTATCTCTGTTGCTTCCCCTCCCTGTAATCTCCTCCGTTAACCCACAGAAAGACCTTGCTCTGTATTGACTGTGCGCATCATTTGCACACGTGCATTAGTTAAACGCTAATGGCATCAGGAGTAAATGACTCTGGCAGCCTTCTCATTAACCTGTTTATCTTCTGCCAATAGGGGATCTTTCCGTCCTGCTACATCCACTTGAAGAATGCCCACGTCAAGAACAAAGGGTGTGTAGTCCTCCGTGTCTTCTCCTGTTTTTTTTTTTTCTTCTGTCTTAATTGAATTGTGTTTCATTGTCATGTGTTCATCTACTCCTTCTAGGCAATTCGAGACGGTCATCCCCGTTGAGGACTCGGTCATCACAGAGATGACGTCAACGCTGCGAGACTGGGGTGCTATGTGGAAACAGCTCTACGTGGTAAGACGCACACACACACACACACACATGCACACTGAATCGATTTAAATATCGATGCTGCTTAAGTGAGGCTGCCTTTTTTTTTTTTTTTTTTTGGTTTCTCGCGCTCGGAGTTTATTTGGGGCTGGATAATTCAGAAGCTGCAAACAGTCAACATTTTTTTTATTCACATTCATTAGCCGGATTGATTGTGTGTTTGCGGCCTATTAAGCCATCCGGGGTGCTGATTAAATTGAGCTGATGAATACTTGCAGATCAAAGTGCATGAATTTGCAGGAAAAAGCAGCAGGACACTGAGGCTAATTTGCACAAATCCATATTAAGGCCCTCAGTCTGCTGCTCTCTCTGGCTCGACCTCTTCCTCTCGGTACCATTTGGTTCTCTAATATGCTTCTCTGTCACTTATCGGGTTTTCACATCTTTGGATGCATGTGTTGATGCAGCTTTCTTCTTTCAACCCCCTGATCTGTCCTCCTCTTCTTGGCGATCCCTCCTCCGTTTGTCCAATCCGCCGACTCCTGGTGTTCCTCCACTCATTTTTCCACCCTGTGGTTTCCTCCTCCGGCAGAAGAATGAAGGAGATTTGTTCCACCGGCTTTGGCACGTGATGAATGAAATCCTGGACCTGAGGAGGCAGGTGCTGGTCGGCCACCTCACCCACGACCGCATGAGGGACGTCAAGCAGCACATCACGGCCAGATTGGATTGGGGTAACGAGTAAGTAAAGGAAGGGAAGAGGTGGGAGAGGACCTCTGATCTGAGATGTCACAGAACAGTCTGCCTGCTTATATATCTGTGAGAGTTAATGCAGATTCATGCTGTTGCGAACCGGCATGTGCCGACCTTGCAGTCATTCAACGTCTAATATTAGATATTCAGGTTTAAGTTCTCCAAGAGTTATCGTACTGCAAGGCACTGCAAAATTCACGATGCTGTGTTTGCTTATCGTTTTCTTCCATTAGCCGGTTTTCCCTGTAGGAACCTTCCCGGGAAACAATTTTTAGGTACTCTTAAGCCTTATCTGTGCTGGGGAGGATTGAGGGACAATTAGGCACAAAGAGGACCTGCTCCACCGAGGGCAGCACTTTCTGATACCCTGGAAAGGATTGAGGCAGATTTTCCAATACTCATCGCTGGCAGCGTTTCAGATGCACAACAGGAATTTGGTACTTGTTACCACATTAGAATTAGGTGTGGACAGATTCACATGCGGAGCGAGATTCAAGTGCGCGCATGGTTTGAAAGGCTTTTCTTGAAATTGTCAAGTAGGAAAATAGAAGGAGAACACAGGGCCGGCAAGTGCAGGAGGCTGAATTAACGCAGTAATCTTAATTTTCTAAGTGCTTGTGTGCTAAAGCAGGGAAACATATCCAAAACACACTTAAAGGCAGATCCCTCCAGAGGGAAAGTCTCTGAAGTAACACTGCTGCTAAGTGCATTATCCACCACAGCAGGTCGACAGTCAATTACAAGGTTACAGAGTCACATGCACACATGGATTTTGGAGGACCCCATGAGAAACCCTCAAACGCACAGAAAGGCACGGGTACGAGTCCAGGCCTGGCCTTTCTGTGCCCAGGATGTACCCCGCCCTCACCGATAGTAAGCTGGGATCGGCTCCAGCACTCTGCTGCACTTAATTGGACAAAGTGGTTTAGAAGGTGGATGATGGATGAAATAGAAATGAGATTATGCAATGGATTAGTACTTCCAGATTTGATAGTCTGGACACATTGATCAAATTGACTCGGTCTGAAATCTGCTTTAAAATGGCCTTCACTTCGTAGGTAATGAAGACCAGTAAAGCCTTCGTTAGAAAGAAAAAAAATGTCATCTCACATCAGTAATTGTTTCCTTGAAGTTTTGCATCTTGGAGCTTCTTTCAGCTCTAACTTTTCTTCACCTCCTTTCCCTCCTCTGCAGTTCCCTCTTCTGTCTTCTGTTGTCACCCACCCCCCCTGCAGCCATCCTCCTCTCTGCAATCCAGCCGCACACACACACACACACACACACACACACACACACACACACACACACACACACACACACACACACACACCTCTTTTCCCCATCATGCCACGAGGCGTGAGATTAAAAGAGAAAAAAAAAAACCTCACAACTTGTGTCACTGTCTCTCTGTCCTCAGTCTTCACTCTCCTTCATTAACTTGCTCTGGGCTTTTCTTGAACACACACACACACTCACACACACACACACACACACACACACACACACACACACACACTTCCATATCCGTCCTCTGTGAGTCGGTGCTTGGAGAGCGTTCGTACTGCGGCATGGCTGACCAGGCCTGTTGGAGACCAGAGTTTGAGGTGAATGTGGGAAAAAGAAAAGCAGAGCGGCTTAAAGGACGGAGGCAGGCAGTTTACTGGAAGAGAGACGACGAGGACAGCAAGCATAGCAGGGGGCTAACGGGGGCGAATTTCTTTTTCTTTCATCGGCTCCTCAGAAAAGCAGCCGAACTGTCAAATCTCTTCAGAGGGCCGATGGGTGATTTGACATCTCAGCTTCTTCAAAACTCTGCCCATATATGTCTGTATTTTTTTGCTCACTTAGTTATTGACAGTCAATTTTTTTTTTAAAGCGTCTAACCTTTTATCGGAGCGTCTTCTACTGAGTCTGTGTTTTCCTGGATTAACGCTGGATGTGGTTTCGTGTTTCAGACAGCTCGGCTTGGACCTGGTCCCCAGGCGGGAGTTCAGCATGGTGGACCCGGATGAAATCAGTGTCACAGAGCTTTACAAACTGGTGAGTGGCCTCGCAGTTCTTCAATCTGTTCTGTAGCTAACGGTTCATGTAGGGTGCAGGCGGTTGGATGACCTGGTTCTCGCCTGGTTCAGCGAGTTCCTCCTCTTGGGATTTGAGCTTGTGGACGATGGGGATTTCAGTGCAGGTCAAGGAACGGTCTCTAATGTTCGCGAAAACAGCGGTCAGCTGGGAATGCCTGACATTCCCAGGTCGTAAGTGGGATATCTCTTATCTGCTGTACAGAGTAATAACAAGCATCAGAACTCAGCATTGAAAAAAAAACAAAGAACAAGCAAGTAGACAGAGGAAAATGTCTCTTTCAGCAGCACCGGACTCAGAGGTGTCTGACGTCTGCCTCGACCCGCTGGGGTTAGAGAAGTCAAGACAAAGCAGACCGAGAAAAACTTTGATCCACTTAAAAGTTGTGGAGTGACAGAAGGAGGGACTGCAGATCAATATGTTTTTTTTTTTGTGAAAGTCAGAAATACCTCCAGGAAGGTACAAAACAGTTTGGCAGGAACAACAATATCAAATAATGGTCATATATGAAGGTAAATGTGATGGATCAGCTCACGCCAGTGGTCCAGGACGATTGGAGATTAAACATGGAATATAAGAAAATGCAAATATGTGTTTGTTATCAGCTCTGAACTCTATTACACTGTCATACACTACATCCATGCACGCAAACGTCCATGTATTTGCAGAAAAGCTTGCTTTTCTACTGCGAAGCATCTTCATTCGAACCAATGCTATAATACAAATGCACCTGACTCTAATTGTTATATCCACTTTGAGCCATACATTCTGCTTTTTGTTCAGATTTTCTTTGGCTAAATGTGTCAAAACTGGCTTTTTGTGTACTCAAAGTTATAATAGCTCTGATATCAGGGATTGTTCCGGACTGCCATTTACTTTTTCAGCCTGTTTCTCTTTATAACTGCGGCAATTACCAAGAGTGACTGTGCTTGTTTTATGCTGAATTGATTAGGCAGGCCTCTTTTATGTAAAAACAACAGTACCTATATACTCTCCACACACCCACACGTTTGTTGAATTAATTGGATGAAACCAGGCCACAGCACACAGTTTGTGGTTGACACTTAAAGTTACCATTTCAACGAGAAGTAAGAATCTTTTTTTTTCTTTTTTTCTTGGCTCTGCAACTTCGAAGTTGAGATGAATTTGTCGTCTTTCTTGTTCGCATACTTTCTTTGTTTATTCAGTCTCATACTGCAGAAAAGACTATACATTCACTTGCAATAACATCCAGAAAGCCTCCTCTCTCCCCACACGTTCTTATTAAACAGGATTTCCTTGATAAATCGGCTTTTTTTTTCCTGAACATTTGAGCTTTGAATGTCCACTCTGGACCTTGGAGGCAGCAGTTGGTGAAACAGCAGCTCCTCGCCGCTCTGCTGTTTCCCTCCTCGTGCGTCTGCTTCCACACTCCGCAACCTGAATGTTTCCCCTCTTCCATCTGCCTCCATGTTTCCCTCCTTCCCTTCCCTACTGTTCGCTCCCTGCCTCTCCTTCCCGCTTCCTCCATGCCCCAACCCTTGTTACCGTGGCAACCACTTCTCTGCCCTAATACAGTGTGGGGAGAAGCCGACACACGCGCACCCGTGCATGCCCACACACACTCAGTGTGTCGGCTTTCCCTTCACAGGGGTAATTGAAGCTCTTAATCCATCTGTTTCTTTTTTTTTTTTTTGTCAGTCAAAACAAAAGCAAGCATCGCGGGAAGAAAGCCTGACGCACCTCTATTAAATGGCGTATAAAATGAGCAAATGACTGCAATTCCCCTATACCGGCGGCACGAGAAAGAGGGACCCGCTTTCGCCGCTGCCATACGCATCAAAAAAACACAGATTCAACACGCTGCGAATGAGGCGCAATCCCATCAATATTTAGAAAGATCTTTGTTTTGTGAGAACAGCTTCTTTGTTTCGGTCTTATGCTGCGCCGCTGCGGTTTAATTAAATTGAGATGAGGATTACCGTGTGTCTCTGTGTGTGTATGTGTGTGTGTGTGTGCTGAAATGGCAATGAGGTGTTACTGTGGGAAAATGTAGCCGGGCCGCTGCATTGTGTCGAGGAATTATGTGATATCTTCCCCTGTGTGGATGCTGAGGATACCGAAAAGGAAGAAGGCAAGACAGTTGAATAATAGGACTAATATGTGAGATTTCCTTTAGGCGTGTCCAAGACTATATATGTGAATTTAAAGCTGACTGCCTGAGAAAATTCAGCCCAGAAGCAGATGATATGATATGAGAGAAATTTCTTTTTTTCTCATACTGACATTTTATTGAAAGATTTCTTGGTAGTTTTGTGCTGGAAAAAGCTAAAAAAAAATGTGTGTTTTAAGTGGATTGCACATCAGAAAGCAAGCAATTAATGCTCATTCAAATTAAAGTTAATATAGAAATTTCATTTTAGATCATGTGTAAAAATCTCAGATAAATGAGCTAAAACCAAATATGCCACTTTTTCTACTTCGGAACAACAACAGATGCTCTTTTAAACAAATTATCTGGCAAAGGTATCAAGTTTGCTGAAGCCAGAATATGAATGTCCAAGGTCAAGGTGCACAAGTAGAGAGTAAACAATCAATTTCTATCCTCAAGAATACACAACGCTTCACTTGAACCATATTGATCTTTCATTTCAGGTCAGGATATTTTGTTTATTTATTCAACTATGTTTTAAAGAACGCATAATATAATAAATGTGATGAGAAAAACTTGAAAGCTATGAAATTAGCTTTTAATATAAGCTGTTAGAGGCTATATGAACACAATTAATACTTCTTTGGAAGAAAAAGACTTTAGATTTTAACACCTTGATGCTTTCACACCCAGTTTAAATCAATTTCTTTGATTTGAAACACATGAAGTTCATTTGCTGGTGTTTTTCTCTGTTCACATGGACTGTCTAAAGCCTTGGTTGACTTTTCCTCTCTGTGTTGCATATTTCACATTAAATTTTCATCTTTTTTTTTTTTGGAGGAAATAACTTATGTCAATTTTGAGAATATAAATAAATCTAAAGAACAGATTTTCTTTTATGCAAAGATTTTGAAATTAGAAGAATCCTTCAAGAACAAACCTCTTGACAAAAGAAGGAAAGAGTGAATGTCGTCGCGTTAAGTGCTAAGAGGCTGCTGAAGTGGTGGAGACGTGCCGTATAATTGAAGAGTGAAGTCCATTTCCTTTAAATTGTGGTGTGTGCAACTTATCTGTGGTAGAAAAAAAGGGAGAAATGGATTGAAAGAGCGAGCTGGTATTTCCCAACATACCTCCACGAATGTTAAGTTTTGATAAGAAATGACGGTTTGACTTCGTGTTTCGTGCAAAACTGGCATATATTTAACAAGCACAAATTGAAAGCTTTGGGAAGACAGAGAAGCCACATTCACGGTTAAGGTTTTTTTTTTATGGTGATCAAATTATTTTATGGGGAAAGCCCGGGACCTTTAGCGTCTGGCTAATGGCTGCGGCTTAGTGTGAGAAACGTGTGAGGATACATTCACTCACCGATTCATCACCGCTGCTCTGTCGCCGTCTTACTGAAGATTGCCTGTTGAGATGGAAGGCCAATTATTTTTGGAATTGATTTGCTTTGATTTTTTGAAAACGGACACTTGTTGAAGCGTTTTATTTGGAAGTAGTTTTAGACTAATGGGGGGGGGGGTGAGGGGGGAGGAATCTTTCATCAAATCCGTAATTGGCTTCTCCAGTTCATAAAAACTCTGTTCATTTGGGATTGTTTTCTGTAGAGCAAAGGCAAGCCGGCTCCAAACTTCCCAGCTCTTCCTTGGAGAGTGAGTTCAATACAGCGCGCGAGCAAAGCGGAGCAGAGTTGAGATCCCCCAGCGATGAATTCATTAGCGGTGGCAGATCAGACGGCAGTGATAGATCGCTCCGGCCTGGCCCTGGACATGTGCGACTGAAGTTTCCTCTGTTGCTTCAGAAACAAGAAAGGAGGCTTAAATAGTGGTGCTGGAGTGATGTGAAGGTTTCTCTTTGTCCCCTCGGTTTAACCTGTTTTTCCCCTTGAAAAGCACCATGTAGTTCAACAGTCGCTCTTCATGGTGTTTAGGAAAAGCTTTCCCGAGTGAACAATAACAAGACGCTTGGCCAAGCGCGCACATGGTGGACTCCTCTCCCGGCCTTCTTCCCTGTTGCCCGCAGCATTGCTGTATGCGCTGCCAGGCTGTCACGTCTGCGTTTTGTGTCTAGTCATGCTGAAGCCGTCTCGTCATCGGACGCGGTTCCTGCCGGCCGCCTCAACCGACACGCTGAAGATAACCTTGTTATGAAATCAAACCGCATATAAGCCAGGCTTCCCCCGGACTTATTCATTCTGTGCGTACCAGCCGCTCAGCTCTGCTGTACGTAGAAGTACAGATTCTTGTAGATCATCCCCTCAGCTTGTTTTCTGCTGTGATCCCTGCGACTCCAAGCCAAACAAACTAACATTTCGTCACTATAACAGATAACTTTAGCTTTATTTGCAGCACGTGCAGACAGAACTTTGCAGTTATTTGATCCTAAAGTATAATGTTTTATTCCTCCAAATATTCTCTGGCTTTACTCAAAGTCTTCAGCTACACTGAGACGCTGGGAAAATAAATAAATAAATAAATAAATTGCTTCAAATGAGGAAGTGGTTTGCGGCGCATCATTTTGAAATATAGTGCAGCAGCTGATGAGTCCCACACTGAGAGAGAATGAAGTGTTCATGTGATCTGCGTGTTTGCTTCGGCAGAAGCTTCACGCCCAGCTCTCCTCCTAAAGCAGCCACAACAGTCGGGGGTTAATAGCCTTGCCCAGCCACCCACCGTGTCGGTAGCGGGATTCGAACCAGCGATATTGTTACATGCTTAACATGCCGCAGTTTAATTTTTTACTTCATGAGTTAATCTTTCTTTTGCGCTCACCTCTTCCGATGTCTTCTCCTTCTCCTGCTTCCTTCTCCCCCTCCTGCCCCCCTTCGCACCTTTTCCGCCTCGCTGCAGCAGTGGATGCGAGGGGATATTTGGCAGTGGCTCTACTGACCATCTGGTGCTTTTTATGTGTGTGCATACGTGTGTTTTTTGGATGTGAACGGCCGGTCTGGACGAACCTCTCGACAGAGATGCGATATGCGCGTTCCATCGCCGTGCCAGCGCGCGTGAGGTCTTATTGATTGTCCTGTGATTGAAGCTGCATCCCGCAAACCAGCAGAAATCCTACATCAGTGCTGCATTTCTAAACTTCATTTACATTCAGTCTTAACGTGGGTGCTTCTATTCCCATCTCTGAGATTAAGGAACTGCTTATACAGATGCAAATCAAAACACCACTGGAAAACAAATCCTCCAACTTGGATAAATGCTCAAAGGTAGCATAAAATGTTAAATGTGTTTCTCCAAGGAAAGAGGAAACAGTGGCTTTCCATGGAAGTCCTTCTGTTAAATACAGAAATGATTGTGAAATCTCCAAAATACATCAGGCTTGTTTCCTTGGCGTTAGACAGGGACTGCCACAAAGAGCCAGTCGAACAATGAGAGCTCCAACTCTCACATCTTAGCCTCTGGGGCTACGCGGTTTATTAATACGATCTTTATCAACAAAATCTATATCTGAACCCCTTTTTTTTCAAATATATATGCAAATCTGAGGAAAAGACCCGCCTACAGGGAGATGTCTCAAAGGGAAATTATTAATCTCTGATTTAGAAAGTGAATGCTAAATACAGCAGCTTCTTAACACCATTAAAAGAAATATATCAACTTCTTGTTGTTTTCTCTCCCTGGTATTAATCATATATGGTTGATGAGCTTTGATGCTACATTTTAAGCTCTTTCTGGATATTGTATTTTTTTCCAAGCTTTCCAATTGTGGCCCGTTAAACAGGGCTGCATTTGTTTTCCACATATATTATTTTCACCGGAGTTCTGGATTAAGTCTATCCCGCTCATGAGACCCATTGAGAATCTATTAGTGGTAATTTCCTCCTCTCGTCTTGCAGATGGAACACCGGCATCGTAAAAAGGAGACGGCCGCGCCGGCGAGCACCCATCACCTGTTCGTCCACGTGAAGAGCCTGATGAGCGCCAACCTGGGAGAGGAGCTGGAAGTCTTCTTTCACATCTACGACGGACGGGAGAACCGGCCGCTCAGGTGCGGACATGGTGGAAAATGCTGTGAAGCTTGTGCGAGTGGTCGCTTGGAAACGATGAAGTCACATTTTTGTGTTTCTATCTGCAGTGAATATTGTGCTTTCAGCCTCATAACGTCTGAGTTCATGTTTAATGCCGTGTTTTTTTTTTTTTCACATGATTTGAGGAGGGAGCATTTCATAAACGTGCAAATGAGGCAGACGGCCGATGGCGGGAGGCGTCCCCGACGGCTCCCTTTCTGATGTCGCGAAGACAGCCCTAATTATATTCATGAAGATTTATTAAATGTAGCAGGTTATTAAACTGCGCTTGGACACATAAAAGTGGGCGAGGCCGCGCTATTTTCTCGTATTAAAACCGTCTGAGCCGTCCACATGAAACGGCCCCGTCACGCCGGGAGCGTGAGCGCTGCCCTCGCATCGCCGCCCCGCCCCCGACGGGGTGTCGCCCAAACACGAGGCTGTTTAAAACTCCCCGGTCTCAGAGTTCAAAGTCAAGACGTTCCATTTCGTGTCACAAGCAAGTGAGACAGAGGAGAGCGAGTGGGCCGAGGAACGAGCGCTGAAAGTTCTTCTGATCAAGTCGTAGCCGTGCGACGGTGCTCGCCGCCCCGCACGGTCACGTCACAGGCATCAGAATGGGATTTTATTTTTCGTATGCGTCAGTATAAGACGCCACTCCCATGTCTGTTTTTTAGTCCTGCATTCGGAGTCGGGTTTGATAAAATGAAGGAAGGTCATTAGTGTCCAGTGCCATCGTATCTTGTTCCACTTTTCTCTCGCCCACTCGCCAAGTGTTTCTCTTTTCTTCCATCTTCTCTACTCTTAACGATGGAGTACCTTAGCCAGGTACGAGTAATTGGACTCCTTGAGCTCTGTCATGCATTTGAAGTGGATTTACGAGACGCTCTCTGAAACAGAATGGAGTCCTCTTCAGTAGAGTCCAAGTCCAGGCGGCGCAAACGGCGGCGGCAGAAAGCGACACGCCAAAGGCAGCTTATCTTGTCTCATACATCAACTAATTCCAGTTTTCCTTCTGACTTCTTGAGTTTAGGCAAACGCTTCTACCGCTGTGTCTCCTTTTCCCGCGCATCAGTTGTCTTTCAGGACAATCTCGCGGTGGCAGCTGGCCAGTGCCATCTCTCGCTCGCCGCTAACAGACATAAACAGGCGCACACATTCGCACAATCTGGCTGGCAGCACGCCATTTTGTTTCCCCCTGTGCTGCTGTGTGTCTGGGTTTGTGTGTGTGTGTGTGTGTGTGGGACCAGATGGGGGTCTGACCCGTTGTCTCAGTACCATGCCAACACCAGCCGCCCCTGTGCACCATGGCAGCTTCTTTGTGTTACACAGGGACGCCTTGTCAGGCTCTCACGCATGCACATGGACACACACACACACACGCACACACACACACGCAGTGGTCAAGTGTGTCACGGTCGTGTCGATGTTGCTGCTCATTTTGCAGTTCTAGTTCCTCTCAAAACACACACATCACGCAATTTTTTGCATTCTCCTCCTTTGAATATGACTTCTGCTCACCCTTCACAAGGACGCCACGGTCCACCGAACATTATTTGTACATTTCTATGTGCTTTTTTTTTTTTTTTTTTTCCTTTTTACTGCTGAGTTCAGTGATTTTTTTTTTTTTTTTTTTTTGACAGAGGGATGGATACCCTTGCGTGTCCTTCATTTCCTGGCTGCCTCAGTGTCTCGTCTTGGTTAATTTATGCTCCATGAGGATGGAGGCAGCGGTGGTAGTTAATTCAACCAGTATTTTACACGCTAGTTGCTCACTAACTGAACTCCTCCCATCCCTGCGCTACTCATCGGGCGAGAGGACAGTTCCTAATGCAATCATCGATATCAGGAGGTGGGGAATAGCGAGCTCGGTGAAGGCCCAGAGGGGAAGGAAATCGACCATTCATGTTATGTTAATGCGGGCGGTGATAGAGGGAGATAAGGTCCCGCTGGGGGACGCCGGTCGCCTGCTGCAGCTGCCAGGCGGCGGTGGGACCGGCGTGCAGAAGACGGGAGAAGCCCGCGCGCCCGTGTGTTTTGCAGGAGCGGTTGTTAATTGGCGGTTGGGGTTTTCCGACAATGGGGCGCTAATTAGTGCTGGGGAAGAAGCGTGCGCAAAGTCTCATGTCTAATGCAGAGGAATCCGTCTCCATATGGCGCGATAAATGGCCTGGAAAGTTACCGAGAGCGGCTAATGAGGAGCGACCTCCCCTAAATCAAACCGACCTTTCAACTGTCTCGTTCCAACAGGACGGAGGAAAAGCAAACTTTACTGAAGGAATACATGTTTGAAAAATCATCAGCATTTCTTTAATTAATAATCAGGAGCTTAATTAATTCAAACACGGGCGCCTACTGCCCCACATATCCAAAGCTCACAGTTACAGTGCAAAAAGCAGACAGTTATTTACATCGCTGTCAACAAATAGCAACTTCTGAGCTTGCTCCAGCTATCGCGAAACACCCTAATCCGTTGTACTTGTGTGCAGCTTGACGTTGGGTTCTGTAGGATCTGCTGGGGTGGATCCTTCCCGCCTGTGAATGGGGGCCGACCGCAGCCCGTGCTTGGCTCATTGTCAGGCGCTGGTGCATTACAAGGTTTTTCTCTCTGCTTATCGGTGGACTGTGAAAGTCACCTAACTGGATTAGCCCTCAGCTCGCCAGCCAGGATGAGAGGGGCCCAGCAGGATGTCTCCGCCGCCGCTCTTTTCCAGCGTGTGTGCGAGATACAGAAAGAGGACAAAGTACAAAGAGAATGAAAAGGCAATCAGTGTCTGTCCTTTCTCTTTTTTTTCTTTCTCTTTGCCTCACATTCTCTCATTTTCCTGCAAAAGACAAAGTTGGGGGTATTTGAGGCCATAGTTTATAATCTGAGGAGATAATTCAACTTTTTGTACAGGCTCGTGATTTTCAGAGTTAAGTGCTTTAATGATAAGTGCAAAGCCTGATTCAGTGTTTACTTTTCTGGCATCTTGACGACTCCAGTGTCGTGGCCGCGATGGTCCTCCTGGTCACTGTGTTGTTGGATAGGCACCACAGCCATAAGCTGTTTATCAGGCTGGTGATTCTTTCACACATTCAGTGATAGTTCAGGAAACTTGTGTCCGTCATCTCCATGAAATGTTCACGGCAGTACATGATGATTTCTGATCAGAGTTTATCATCTAGGTAAAGGTATCACACTGAACTTGATATTTCTCCTGCTCATGTCCCCTCTCTTTAGCTCTCTGGCTCCGGTTCACCGACCTGGTCGCACCTTCTGAGTCTTTTCGCGTCGCCTTTTCTCAAGTGTGCTTTTGCACGGTTATGTAGGCTGCCGACTTGTTTTCATGCACCGGCTTAACATAACAGCCAGGATAAGTAATAAGGCAAACCATCTCATTAGTGCACAGTTCACAATAATACAATTACATCATGGAGCTTTAATCCGCTCTGTTTTTCATTTTCTTCCTGTTTTCACCTCATTTAGTTCATTCTGGTCAGGCATGCCAGCCAGCTTGGTAGTTTTGACATTGAGACGGCTTGTAACCCATTTTTATGACAGTCCAATATGTAAGCCAGTAAATGTCTGAGAGAATCAATGCATGCAAAAAAAAAAAAAAAAAGTGTTTTTATTCATCCATGAAGGAGCCACGTGTGAATACACTTGTTGTCAGATATCTTACAGACGTACTGTGTTGGGGATTTGGCTCAGTAATTCAAGCTGAGTGTGCTTTTCCCCCCCTGTCTGTCTTTCTCCTGTCTCATATTCTGTTTTAAGGTTTTCAGACAGTTTTTGGTGTGAAGTCTGAACTTTGAAGTGATTTCTCCAGTGCCCGCCGCTCGGCGCCCGACACTTTATGACACCGCCTCTAATCTTTATTCTGTTCCTGTTAGCAGTGGCTTGGATGCGGTTGTTTACTCTGACACCCAGCCATCACTCCTGACCTCATTCATCTCCGTGTGCGTCCTCTCGCTCTCTCGTCTCCCCTCGTGCAGTGAAAGGTTCTTTGTCAGGCTGAATAAGAGCGGGTTGCCCAAGTCGCCGGAGAAGACGGAGAGACAGTGCACGCTGTTTGTGGTGGGTAGATATGCACGACTCTGTTTCAAGAAGACGAACTGGAAGTGATGTAAAGCTACGTAAAGCTGACTCAAGTCCTGATCTGTCATATTGAAAACCCAGTCGCATGTCTTACAGGATCTGGGGAGCAGTGATCTACGAAAAGACGTCTACATCGTCGTTCACTTCATAAGAATAGGTGGGAGCAGTGGTGAAGCCTCTTCATTCTTCAGCATGGAGCTTTTTCAGAGTCCTGCAGTGTGGACGCTTCTCTTTTGTGTGTGCTTGCAGGGAGGATGGGAGCTGGGGAGAAGAAGAACCTGTGCAGCGTTCAGTACAGGAGGCCGTTCGGCTGTGCTGTGGTCAGCATCGCCGATCTTCTCACCGCCGACTCAAAGGACGACCACCTGCTTAAGGTTTACGCGTAAGTACGTTCAACGCAGAAGCGTTCAAACGACATTTTTTTGTACTTGCGGCAGGTTCTTCATTCCAATCTGAGCCAATGTGAATGTCAAGGTTTTCTGTTCAGTCAATTGTAGTTAAAATCTCGCTAAAGACGCCTGCCTGCAAACAAGCCGTCTGAAGATCGGAGAGGTGAATCCGTCTCCATTCAGGCAGGACTTGAACTCTCGGCACTGAAGCAACAAAGCAGTGTTAGCCTAACTAAACGATACTGCAGAATTGATGTGGACATTTCCACACAAAATGCACCTTTCCTGTCCTTCAGAGGCTCAGAGTTTAATTCACCGCCTGCAGCCTGGATGTGTTCTGTGGTCCAACATGGTCCACACGACGCCCCGAGGGGCAGAGCGGCTCCCGCTGACACAGTCGTTTGACCTAAATTATTGCCGGATCAGACTGACTGGCCAAATAGACTTAGCTCAGAAGAAAATACTGCTACTTTCCTTTTATACCTGAAGCAAACACCAAGCAGGTTTTACTTGGATTGCAGTTCTGACCTGGATGTTTTCAGAATTAGGTCCAGACAGGCGACGTTGCAAATCCGACATGCCCTAGTTCAGCGTTGAGAAATAGGCAATGAATAAATAATGGGGCTTGTTTGTAATCAGGGTAAATTCAACAAGACTGAAGAATACCTGAAAAATAATCTGTTATTTTGAAGGACAGCTTTCAACCATCATCCTCACCTGGAAAAAAAAAAAAAAACTCTGGATTTTGTCTTTTGCGGATCGTTTTCTGTAAACACCAGTCATTTTATTGAGAATATTCACAGTAGATCAGTCATTTGCCACATTTAAAGCCATTGAAATAACCTTTCTTTCCGATTCAAATCTTCCTAAGTGCTGTTTTGGAGCAGGAGTGCAGTCACTATAGGAAAATGTTACATCAGACAAGAAATCGAGTACAGAAAAACAAAGGAGAAGAGATGCGGATTTAACAAGGAGTGAGGATTATGGGAAAGTATGGTAAAGCTGTTTTGGTCCAAATATCTGAAATCGTCCAAGATTTTTACAAACCAGTGAAACACTGATTGCTGCATTAATCTGTAATGCGTGAAGCCAACCTCAGAGATACTTCTTTGTGTTCCAGGTGTAACACGGAGAGCGAATGGCACCAAATCCACGAGAACATAATCAAAAAGGCCAATTCCAGATACAACCTGTCTGGATCCAATACTGGTAAGAAGCACCTCACTCAGACATCTTGACAAATTTAGCTTCTTTTTCTTTCCTTTTTGTGCATCGATGATAAGTTTAGCAGCGCGGTTGCATCATTGCTGTCCTGCCATGCGGTAGTCATCTTCCGGTCAGCGTTTTACGTGGGAGCGAAGTTCCTCTTTAAGGGCTCGGATCAGCACCCGCACGCTCGTGTCTGCAGGAAACCTGCTGGCTCATATGCATTCGGATGGTTAGTATAAATAGCTGCATCTGCATCACGCTGAACAACAGCATCAGCAGTTTCCCGTGGCAACAGGTCGGCGGAGAAGCAGAACACCGAGTTCTTCAGACGTCAAAGAAAGAAAAGCATGTGACACATGAAAAAAGTTTGTTATGCGGTGAGATTTCTGGGGAGTTTGGAATGAAATGAGAAGAAATTCAGCCGTTTCAGTAACATAAAATTAGATAATTTTATTTTGATGGAATGTAGAAGGTTTTGAAAACAAGCAAGAGGACATAAAAATGACAAACCGTGAGCAGCTTTGTTTGCATGAGCACGAAACTGTTAATCTGGAGTGTAACGGATCCGTGGGCCTGATCTGGCTGAGTAAGCGCTTGTTTCCACCTGCCCTCAGAAGACCAGTAATTAGCCGAGAAGAATTCATACGATTCCGGAATGGCGAATGATCCCGGATAATCTTGCATAAGCGCAGAGGGACGCAGTGATGTAACGGAGTGACACACACCATTAAGCGCGGTCTTTGTTGTCTGTCTGTCGCCGTTCACGCTGCGCCGACTCCAAACAGAAACTGCAGCATTGAGCTGAAATCTCAGCTGGAGAATACGTGAAGTACTCTGGAATGAAGTGATTAAATAGACAGAAATGTATGTGGCGAAGCATCGGAGATTGTTTCTTGTTTTACAAGTTGGTAAACTCTTTCAGAAACAGTCACGAGTCGCTGATCAAGTGTGAGCGTTGCTGGCAGGAGAGTTGTCGGACTTCATCATGTTTTTTTTTTTTTTCTCCCCAGAACCTTTCAACCATAGAAATGTCCGCTTGAGGCTTTAATGTGACAGCATGATGCGCGCCCAGCTGGCGCGCTCATCGGATCACACATCATAAACACACGCGTGAATTAATCTAAGGATTCGACTCCCGTCTCTGGCCGCGGCGCGCAGTTCATCACAAACACTTGGATGTGAGCTATCGAGCTGCTGTCAGTTGAAGGCATTGATCCGGCTGAACGCCCGATTTGCTTCAATGCGTTGTTTTTTTTTTTCTTTCTCTTTTTCTTTCAAAGTGCGTTAGAGCAGAGCTGCAGGTCTTTTGTCACAATATCCCGACGTCTGTAATTCAAGGCAGTTTGTTCCAAAATTACATTCATACCACTTAACTCAATTTGACATTGATCTTACAGAATGAAAGAAAAGCTCTTTAAACACAAAGTAGAGGAAATAATTTAAATTTCTCCGACTTATGAGTATGTTCATCTGCCTCAACTGGATGAGTTAATTATATTTATATTAGCTTTGACGTTTTTACACTGCGTGGATTGTGTTACTATTGGTTCTTTTTTTAATCGTATATCTCTTTAATTACATTCTTTCTTTCACACGCACACACCTGACGTTCTGCTGAAAGCTCTGGTGACAGCAGCAGCGGCAGCAGCGGCTGTAAACAGCCTGATATCGTCTTTCAGGGTTGCCGCACATGCGAGTGAACACAACCCAGTCGCACGTGCAATTCAGAGATAGCCAAAACATTCTGCGGAACCTTTCCGGGCCGCAGCCACACTGCCTCCAGTTTTCCCATCCTGGATGATTTCGCTTGTTTTCAGCCCACTCTGCATTCGAAGCAGGAATATGCAACAACTCCTGCAGCGTATTTTACAAGGTGCACGCTCATCTGAAAGGGCGATTCCTCCCAAAAGGCACAGCGGCGTTACAGAATAGATAAGACTTGAGTCGCATGCCAAGATTCAATAACAGAAATGAAAAATGGAGAAATTATTGAAGTCTTCCTCCTAGCCTGTTCCTATATATATGTATACACACACACACCCACGCACACACTTAGTGTCGGGAGGCCAATTAAAGCTTGTGTGCAACCAAGTGAGGTAACTTAGCGTGCATTTCCATGCACGGTATGCATGCATGTGTTTACATTGTGAGTGCAGTGGGCGGTCTTTCCGCGTGCGCACCCCGGTGAGTCTCCGGTTGCTTCGCCGTGCCGTTCTGCTGTTAAACAGGCATGGCAGTGTGCCAGGAGTCTTTTATTAGCAGCCAATTAGAAACGCAGAGATGAATGCATTGCCCTTAAAATGTAAAGAACAGCCGGCTGTCTGTTGTTTTTAAAGAGAAGAAAGAAGAGATTTTGTTCATTTGCATGTAGCCTAACGGCCATTTTTTAAATTTTTTTTTTTTATACCTGTGTGTTTTGGGTTCACAGGTGCTTTCTGGGTAATCAAATTGGAAAGAAGATGAGGCAATAGTGGTTTTGTTTACACGTACTGAGCCATCCATAAAAGAGATTTCATAAGAATCTGGCCGCGTGTGTGTGAGTGTGTGAGTCAGGTCAGGTGGATAAATCAGCTCCCACCTCCACATGCGAGCGTAGGCAGCGACAGAAGAGGCTGCGACAACTCCAATGTTTTGTTTTGGGTTTTTTTTTTTTTTTTTTCTTTTCTGAGTTGGTGAAGAGGCAGGCCTGGTGGGCCGGGGCCAGCGGAGGTTGGGTTTTGTCAGCCTCAGCAACAGCCACTCCACACACTGGTGATGAAGCCGGTTTTGTTGCAGTTTGGACCTGTCATAGATTTTCAGAGCCACGCTGTGTTTGTAAAGGCTCTGTTCACTTTAAGGGACACGCACATTAGGCATGGGGGCTCTGCTTTCAGTTCCCTGCAAGGTTTGGAGCCACGGCGATCACAGTCATGATAAGCACTGTATTTCAGACCAGAGGACGCTTTGCAGTTATTTCTATATGTTAAGATAGCAAAACTGTATTTCGATAGCGAGAGGAAGCAGATTCCAGTTGGAGGCAGAACATCCAGACCCCGCACATTACGGCCTTGAAACGTTTTGCTCTGAGGCAGCTACTGTACTTACTCAAGCTGTGATAATGAAAACACTGATTGTAGGAGGGCGGCTGTGTTTGTAGAGGCAACGCAGAACATCTCCGAGCCAAACTGCACTGCATCGCTGCTGCATGTTGCCTCCACACACTCACTGTGTGCTTGTTGTGGATTGAGGTTCTTAAGTCCATGCAGTTTATATAAGTTTCGCGACAGTGACTTTAACTGCATGACAACAGCAAACTGCTCTCTTACCGAATGGATGAACTGACGAAAGGTTTGTGTCCTGCACAGTAAAATCGGTCCTGCTCGCATTGGCCATACGGCTACGTAACTTGCTACGCATTGCGTGATCTAAAATAACCCAGCCTGGCTGGTCTGTTTCCTCCCACAGGCTTTTCACTCTTTGTTGAGGCCATTTATTTCTGTCACACTTTTCATAATCTTCGGTGTAGACAACAAGAAGCAGACGCAGCCGTCTTTTCAGTTACCGGGGTGACGATTCCTGTTTCCTTGAATTTGTTTGTCCGTCTGTGTGAAGGCGGTTTTCATGTTCCTGGTGTTTTTTGTGAAGAGCGCTGCGTGCCGTAGAGTTAAATAAAATGCCGAGAATGGACCTGACATTGAGTTTTATTCAACTACCGTTCGTGTTTGTGTCTGCGTCGTCCTTGTAAACCTTTTAAATATCACTCGATCACAATGCATCAGGGTTTAAAAAACATGTTACTCCAGCCTGAGCTTCCCTTCCTGCTCGGTGCCTTTTGCGTGTTGCTGCAGTCGAGCGTGTCGACGCCAGGTCCGCAAACAAGTCACGTCCAGTTGTTGACTCTGCGACTGAAACCTCTTACAGCTAATGAACCGTTTCACCACCGCCGCCCGACTTCCCTAAAAACATCCACGGCGATAATAATCATCATCATCCCGTCTCTGGCACCGACTCTTGTTGTTTAGCTGTTTACGGACGAGCCTCTCTTCGCTGGGACCATGGACAGCGGTCAAGGCGACGCCGTTTCAGCTCCAAACACAAGCCGGTGTTTTAATTTAGAGCTGCTGACATTTGGAGCTGTTGCATAAAGGGTATTGATTTTAGACGACAGCCTTCATGTAGAATTTCTTCATTTCATAATAAAAATGAGCTGTAGGATGAGTCACAAGCTGTTTTTTTTTTTGTTTTTTTTGATAAATCTGTGGGTGTCTGCTTGCTTTCCGTACACGCAAGTGTTGCTGTTGGCAGGTGAAACTGCAGTCGTCTGGTTTCTGAGGTCATGCAGCTGTAATAAAACTTGCACTGTGCCCTTGCGGATACTTTTTTCTTTTTTTTTCTTCCTGTTTGTAGCGTGGGGAATATGGCTATATTTTGAGCTTTTTATTGAGTGGCTTTGGTAAGGACTGAGAGACAGAATTGAAAAAAAAAAAAACAAAAAACAAAAACAAGGCAGAGTAAAGTGTATGACAGCGTGATGTTTGAATAATTGTGATTGGATTTTCAGGCTTGGCCGTGGCTCTGCAGCTCCTCCACGGCGACATCGAGCAGCTGAGGCGGGAGTACATGGTCCTCTTCACCCGGGGCGTCTCCATCACCAGGAAGCTGGGCTTCTCCGATATCATCATGCCAGGTAGGAAGACGTCGCTGATGCGTTCACGGACTCCGGGCTGTGTTTACACTGTCTGATCGCTGCGCTGCGGAAGTCCATTTCCTCGCCAAACAAGCGGGGGCCGACTCCACTTGGAAAGCGGGCCTTGTTTGTTTGATGCAGTTTGTTCAAAGTCTGATTGAAGTGTGAACGCAGAGAAACCACAGACCTGCGAGCTGACCAAACGCAGAGCGCGTCGGGCCTCAGCAGCGGCTCAGCGCCGCTGACGTGCATCGTGGAGAAAATAAGAGCAGCTCTTTTATGCATTTCAGAGGCGCCGGTAATTCAGCACGATTCATTTTGCATTCATTTAGCTCAGCTGCTGTAGAAGTTATGCTGATTTGTTTACGTCCTCTGCTGCCTTGTTGAAAATGCCAGCGCGAGCGTGAAGCGCTGCCTCGTCCATTACGTTCGCCACTTCAGCAGCATGTAATCCTGCAAGTGGTGCAAAGGACTTGCTTCATCTTTTGATAGTACTAATCCATATTTATACTCATTTTCTGATAAATAAATGTAAATATTTGAGAATATTCATGGATAAGTTTGTGTTTTATTAAATATTTGTTGCCATTTTACTTATATTGCACATTTATCGTCTTGCACCAGATGTATCATTTAATAATATTGCGAACATCAGAGTGCCATCTGTCATTACTTCTTACAGTTTCGAGCCGCTTCTCTTCTTAGAAAAATTGATAAGTACACATATTGTCAGCAGCAGCTGTGATACAGTCCAGGACTGACGGCAAACAGCTGCGTTCTCAATTGGAAAAAAAAAGTAGAAGAAAGAAGCTTTTTCGCCGACATTGTGAAACATGATCAGAACGGTTGGACTACTTTTGTGCCATTTGGTAAAATATTCATCAATATGCTTTGGGTTTGCATTCAGAATAAAACAATTTTCTTCCTGTCAACTCAGGAAAGACACTTTTTAAAGCACAATACACCTTCAGACTCTTTTCACCTTTTTACAAACACTTCTGTGTGTGATGCTCATGCTTTAATGTGTGCGTCTGCTTTAGTTTGTGTCAGATTTCCCCTGTAACTGTCCAACTTATTCCTGAAATAGTTCATCCCTGTGTAGTTCATTCAGCTTGAGATTCCTGTGAAGAACGGTTTGAAAAGCTCAGCCTTCACAAGACTTCAGTTGATTATGTGGATGTTTTGGAAAACCTCATAATGAGCTGCGTTAATAGTTCCTAACTGTATGAAGGGACTTTAAAAGATTTTTCCCTCTCTTCAAACGCAGTTCATCCCAAGTGTTGTTCCATTAAAAGCCCGAGCCTGCAATCAAAATGCTTTTCAACAAAACATCAATCATTTTCTCACAATTTTTTTTTAATTGATAAAATGAAATTGACCTCTCACTGTGTCTGAACCACAGATTCTGAAACCTTTAAAAGATTTTTTTCCCCTTTTTTTCAGGAATGTAACCTTTGATCAGCGCAAAATGTTTTTTAGTTAAAAAAAGAAAAAGATTTTCTAAGTGGGTAGTGGCTGACTAGTTAAAAACAGCCTTGTAGAGTTGAGTTTTTTTTTTCTCTTATTGTTCGGCTTTTCAGTAGGTCCAGCTCACAGTCGGCAATGTTTTTATTTTCTGTATAACATATCAGCATGATACTCTAAATTCTGCTCTACCAGAAAGAAACACACAGTCTATAATTAGCTTTTGCATGATCAAAACAGGCATCTATAAATATGAGCTGACGTTCTCGAAAGCGGCGCGGAATGGTTCGCTGTCGTCTCACTGTCTCGTTTTCTGTTTCTGTTCATTTCTGACTTCCTCATCATTTTTCTGCTCCTCCATCCAACCATCCAATCCCCGAACAATGGATAATGGTGTTGAGAGCTCCGAGCCCCTGGAGCGAGCGCGCTGTGATCTCGAGGATGCACACATCCTGCCCAGGTCAAGAGGTCCTTACGGCAGAAATGGACACTTAGGACCACGTAAACATCGATGTCCAGGGTCTGCAAACTGCGTGCAGGAAGGTCACAGCTGGCTCATCCAAATGAAGGCCCTCACTGTGGAGCATCACCTTACCCACTTCTTCCCTCATTCATCTTCCATTAAACCATTTAACCCATGTGCTTAATGTCTTTCCTTGAATATCAGAAGCAGCTTCTTAGGCTGCAGATGGGAGTCCAAAAAAAAAAATACAAATTTGAGGGATTTCTGTCTAAAGTGTATTCATTACATGATCCCTTTTTGGAGCATCAGATAATGTATTTGATGCATTTTTAGCCAATCTACGCATGTTGCCCTGTCTCCAAATACCTCGAGGAGGTGTTGTATTTGACTTGGTAACACCGAGCATCCCGGCTGATCGCATGATTTGATATTTATAGCTAAATCCCACCTAAGGGTGCCCTCAGAAGAAATGAGAAAATAAAACTGGTTCAAGTAGATAGGCGTCACTTAGACAGCGGTTCCTCGAACTGAGATAAACCCCTGCAGAGGACCCCCTCCTCCCAACGTAGATGGATGAGGTCTTGTTGCCGTGGTAACGTATGCACAACCACTTGAATGTACAATGAAACGAGGGACTGGGAAATGTACATTTTGATATTTACGTGTAAGAGAAGAGGGTGGAAGCGCCGTTGGATTCAGCTTTTAATTTCTGACATCGGGGGACTGCATTTTTTGTGGCGGATCAGCTGATTTCCTTAAATGAGCGCGCTGCAGTGTGTTGTCTGGTCGCACAGGATAATAAAACCCGCAGACTGCGGGCCCCCCAAGCGCCTCACTAACACAAATTTATGTTCACCGTCTCTTTTCTTTGTCTTCGTCTGGCTCCAAACCCTTAAAGCCGAGTGCTCTCGCTCTTTCTGCTCGTGTAAGTCTGCCCTTGGGCAAAGAGAATGGCCTCTCCTTCTCTCTCTCTCTCTTTTTTTTTTTTTAAACCCCTTACCTTTATTCTGGTTTTCTATCTGACTGTATATTTTCCCTGATTTTTGTCGCACACACACACACACACACACACACACACACATGGTCTTTTTTCACCCTTGGACTTCTCTCCTTCCTATTGTATTCCAAAAAAAAATACTGCCCCTCTCTGTGTGTGTGCATGCGAGTGAGTGTGTGTGTGTCCACTTTCAGCTCTCTTTGTGTGTGCATACCAGTGCCTGTCTAAGGTATGCCCCCCCCCTTGTTGCCATGGTTACTGTCATTACAAGCAGAAAATCAATTTTGACCCCAGTGATAGAGATATGATGAGCGCACACGCTCTCATACTGACTGTGGTTATCAAGCCGGAGCATTTTTACAGTCTGTCAGATCACAGCTTCATTGCAGTCAGACTCTTCCTTTTACTTTTTTTTTTTTTTTTTTTTTTTCTTACCCAGGCTGCTTTGCTCTTATTTGCAGGAGGTTGTAAATGCACATTTCGACGCTGTGCATTCGGCTACATGTGGAACAGGAAGACCTGTTATATTCGATTACTTTTCCTGAGTGTTTCTGTGGGTTGTAACAGAAGGTGGAAGAGAAGGTTTGCGAGTTAGATGTTTTGTAAAATTGTGCCAAAACAAAGAAATACTTTAAAAATGTAAATTTAAAGGTTGTTATGGCACTATTTGACCGGCTCCAGATGAATTGTGCTTTACGAGGCCTTGAATTAAATTGTGTTTGACATCCCTGATCTTGTTTATTTTGTAAATTAACTGTTTTAATTGCTTCTTGACAATAAGACCTTTGTTTTGAGCTTGATTGCACATTTTTGTGTTTCCAGTCGCCTCGTAAATCAGGCTTGTATCCGTGTCTGTTATGTAAATGCTCTCAACCCCTGCCATGAAGGATTACGCCATAAAAAAAAAAAAGGAAAAATCTGCTGAGGGGTCGTTAATATTGCTTCCTTATATGCATAATCAATGCCCTGTTGCCTTTTTCGCCCTCCTGTTTCTGCAGGAGAGATGAGGAACGACCTTTACATCACGCTGGAAAAAGGAGAGTTTGAGAAGGGCGGGAAGAGCGTGGCCCGGAATGTCGAGATCACCGTCTACGTGCTGGATATCGATGGCCAGATCCTCAAGGTAAAGATAAATAGAGGATCCAGCGTTAAATAACAAGTGCCTGCCCAACCCTGTTTTTTTTCTTAACAGTGGGTGTCTCATTTTGGAGCAAAACTCCTCATTTTGAAACGTTGCTGACCCAGATGAGAGCTGAGCGTCTCTCCAGTGTGTTGCCGGTTTCTGGTGCAGCGCAGTCTGCCTCTGTGGTTTTCTGCGCCGCTGTGGCTTTGGACAGAGCAGAGAGTCAAATATAACCCTGCTGACACCGTCGCCGTCACCACCACACGGCATAGAAACCCTCAAACAAACACAAACACACACGTAAACCTGCGTCTGCTCACTTGTTTGGCTGTTTACAAACCTTTGGGGTTTTTTTTTTCCTTTCTAAGCTGTCTTTCTGATCTTGGCTTGAACTCATTTTCTCCTCTGTCTGCCTTCCAGAGTCACGTGGCCGCCGGCTCAGGTGAGCCTGGCGGGGACGAGTACCACTCCCTGGTGCTGTACCACAACAACAGCCCCCGCTGGGCGGAGCAGATCAAGCTGCCCATACCTGTCGACATGTTCCGGGGATCACACGTCCGCTTCGAGTTCCGACACTGCTCCAGTGAGTGCGGACCTCGTTATTGGGGGGGGGGGGGACCTTTATTCGTCCGGGGTTCTAACGCGCCGCCACCTGGGAGTGTGAATGCCGAAAGGTGCAGTCAATTACAGGGAGGTTGAAAGCGAAGGGCTGTCATCCCGCAGTCTGCCGCAGTGATCACCGCGAATCCCGAAAATTACACGATTACCTGGGGATAATGACCGGCTCGCCGTCTGAAAGTGCAGCCGTTCACGTGGCTGCGAAGAGAGCGGTGTCCAAACACACAAGCACTTTTTGTAATGAGATGAGTTTGTCCAACTTCTCATTTCATAATGAGGCAAAACTTTAATTATGGCCAAAATATTGCCTCCGCTCTCCTCGCGCCGTCTATCCGGGCAGCGGGGAGACGGCAGAGCCTCTCCCCTCATAACAAGCAGATATTATTATGCCAGGCTGAGAGGCCATGTGGCTGTGTGCAGTAGATATAGTAGCCTTATTACTGCTGGCAGTGCGAGCATCGCCACCCAAGGGCTGCCTATTAAGGTCCCAATTTAGGCCTGTGGTGACACCAAACTGAGGGGGCTATATTACATGTACGATTAGAACTCGCAGACTCCGGGACAACTTGCCTGTAAAAATATGATTTGCAGAGACACTCATTTTCAATTAGGACAAAATTGAAAGCTCTTCTTTTTCCCCCCACTCCCCCGAATGTAACTCGTGTCTGCACTCATTGCTGAAGCGGCGGCAAATGGAAACGTGTTAGTGGCGAGCGTCACGTTACGTCGTCAGCTGATTATTGCTGCCGCTGTCTGAGGGAACTGACTTCGCGCTTGAAAAACACGACCCTTTCATTGCAGTTTTAAATCCCAGTAAGCCCTCCGTTGTCGTAAATAATGGCTTAGTGTACCTGGTGGAGCTGCGCCGAAATATAGGATCCATCCATCTCTACCTGGTCTGCCAAGCTTAGCTAAGCCTGCTTTTCACGTAGCGCCTATTCAGTCTGCCCTAATCCCCCGCTGCCTGCAGCTCGAAGGACTTATGGATGTGGAAAACCTGTCCACATGGGATCCCACACTCAATAAAACCTGTACAAGTTTGTTAAGCCTGAACTTCCACAGAATGAAAAGGAAATCACAGCAGATTTGATCTATCAGTGTGATAAAATCCATTTATTTATATCCACAGCTGCAGTGTTAGAAATATTAAAATTGCAATCTAATACAGTCTTAATTGTTGTTTTGGTTTTGTCTTGTTTGTAGTTTTTGATTATTTCATTTGTAACCAGATTGCTTTGTTTTAATTAAAGCTGGTGTGTTTTAATTTAGCCTGACGCTCTCCACTTCAGTCCGTGTATTTTCTGTCGAAATGTGTCTTATGAACACACTTCAGCTGAGTGAGCACATGCGTGCACACACACACACACACACACACACACACACACACACACACACACGCGACTGGCAAGAGCTGCCAAAATGAATCTCTGGTGTTGCGGAGAAAGGAAATAGAAACGCTCTGCGTGCTCGGCTTTTAACTTCCCGCTGTGTGCACATTAGCACTTTACAGCTAAGGCAGCAGATAAATCAGGTTACATGTGTTCATAATGCAAATGAAGCCCAGAGCTTTCAGAAAGTTGCATTTCAAATCGCAGCGGCGCACAATAATCGGGCCCTCGAAGAGCGACTTATAAGTATCTGAAGAAGTTGTCGGTGCGGGATTTTATCAGTGGCTGTGATGTAAGAGAAGTTAATTCACCTCAGTTCAACCTGACTTCACAATGGTGTCCTTAGACTGATGTGATGAGACAAATCCAATAAGCTGACTTTATTTTTTTATCACATTTGCATTGCATTCTGTAATAGAAAAAAAACATTGATGTATTTGCAAAAACAAATGAAATGATTTCTTGAAAATAATCAAAGAGAAATACACATAATGGAATCAGGAATGTGTGTAATATATACAGATTTGTTCAGCTGTTGCGTAATTTTACAGGGAGTCTCAGATCAGTCGCATAAATCCAACCAGAGGTTGTAATTCCTACGACAACAAGAGAAAATGAGATAACTGAATTGAGTTTTCCTTTTGATTGTCTTAATTTTCTGCTGCTCCTTATTTCACCCTCCATATAAAAACTGTTTATTTAGTGTTTAGCTGCAGCCTCTGCTCGCCTATTTTGGACTGAAAAGCGTGTCCCGTGTGTTGTTGTTTGACAGCTAAAGACAAGGGAGAGAAGAAACTGTTCGGCTACTCCTTTGTTCCTCTGATGCAGGAGGATGGCAGGACTCTGCCAGATGGCACCCATGAGCTCATTATCCATAAGGTAAGACCCCAGTACCCTCCACCAAGACTCCACTGTGAGACATGGATCGGGATCTGCGAGTGTCCTTGGCAGGGCGTTTGTGTTCTTGGCAACAGTGCGGCTCTTGGACGTTGTTCTCCAAGAAATAATCATCTTTTTGTAATTAAGTCCACGACTGGATGGAAGCCGGAAGAAAAACGGCAATATCGAAAAAGGATTTCTGCACAAGGCTCCGATTTGATTGTTTTTGCTTTTATTAGAAAATCTCAACGGCGAAATTCGTCCCACAGACCTCAACTCCATGATTTGCACAGGTGTTGCCAAGAGTACCTCTAATGAGATTACATCCCGTGTATGATTACGTGAATCATTCCCCGCGGACGGTAAAACGCAGTCATTATCTCGCCGTCCCGCTCGCATCGCTCCATTACAAGTCGACGGGCAGATGAGTAATGTCCACTTACGTGACACTGTCAAGCTGCGGAGTCGAAGTAAACAGGAGCGAGCCTCATCCACGCCTCCCTGTTCAGCATGACCTGGATGTCCGCTCCCTCTGCACTCTGTCTTCTCGCATGTGTTTGACACATCAAAGGACAAATAAAGTGAGCAGAATTGCCAAGTTGAAAGCCCCTGCAGGGCCGCCGTGGGTGTGATTCAGAATAATTGCAGAGTGCACGCCTTCCCTCGGCTGCAGACGAAGGGTGTGGACGTCAGCCTCCAACTCTGAAACATTCTTAAATTTTACTGACTGAGAGAGAAGTGATGAAATCAGTTTTTTTTTTTTTTTAAATCCACCTCTTTATTTCTTTATTGTCTGATCAGGGTAAAATCCCAGATCTATAGCTTGCCAGTTTCCGAGGTCGTCCTTCGGCGCCTCGCGCCGTCGGAGGGGCAACGCCAGATGGAAGTCGCTGAAAAGCTCAATGAAAGTGGCATGGCCTAGTTTCTCCTCACACCCAAAATAGACACAGAAGAAGAATCAGTCCAAACTGCGTGGTGGCTTTGGAACTCAAACAGTCTCAGCTGTGCATTAGTGCTGCACATTAAACCCCCAACATAACAGAGCCACTGTGGCTCCTGTCGGTTTGTCGTTCTGGTGGACCGGGGGACTTGTCTAATAGCATTAAATAAGCATCTTATCATACGTGTATAATGTAGTGTGGCTGCTGGAGTGGTAATTCCCACTGTGTGGGTCAGTCTGTTGACTGATTCGCTCATTAAGTTGGCTGAATTTGCATAATTTAGACGGAGGGCGATGCTTTTAGAAGTGGATCTACCAACTAATGACGGCAAGAACAGCAAAACAACTGAGGTAGTTTTTATTTTGGGAAGCGAGTGCATCGCAAACTCAACTTGAGCTGCAGCAAACAGGAGTTTAGTGAAAAGTAACAGAACTTAGCACCACAGTTTGGGCTCAAATTGTGTCGTTCAGATTGTTCACTGCATATTTACCTCATATCACTTCTTGTATTCGGTTATACAGCTTGATAGAAGGAGGCTTTCTGACAAATACGCATTATTTCAGTAATCTGTTGATGTTGCATTCCCTCATTATCCCTCCCCTACTGAAACACCCACTGTGCCTTTCCCTCTCAGTGCGAGGAGAACACCAGCCTGGCCGACTGCTCGCGCTACCTGAAGCTGCCGTTCACCAAGGCCAACCTCCCGTCCAACAATCAGACGCTGAAAGGCACCAAGGAGTCTTTCTGGATCACCAGCTTCCTCTGCTCCACCAAGCTCACACAAAACGGTAAGCCGGACTCGGGCGACGACACTCTCGGCCGCTTTCCCGCTCCGGTTTTAATTGGAGTTGTACGGCGCTCCGCAGTCTGATCCGGGCGAGCCTTCACAGTTCAGCAAGCAGCACCAAGACGGGAGATTTTTTTCTTGATCTTTCCGAAGAATTGAGGGGAAAATGTTTCCTTTCCTACGTTTCCGTGAATATGCATGTCGGGAAGCAGCTGCGGAGCTTACTCATGAATCGATGAAGATCGAAAATTCACTTTTTATGTATAGAAGCATCGCTGTTCTCCACTGAAACAGGCACAGTGTAAACTTCACCAGTGTCTTCCACTATTTAGGATATTTTCAAAAGTTTTCAGCAAAGTGTCAGTCGGCTTTCACCTCATCGTGTTGACGGGTGACTGCAGAAGCTACAGGCGAAGCTGACTTGCGTCAGACTATTTGTCTCCTGAGCGCATCTGACGTTACCGAATTAGCTGGAGTAACACTGACAGAAGGAAGAAGAAGAAGGAAAAAAAAAAAGGTCATATCTGGTGCATATTTTTCAGATAAACAAAAGCAGTAAAAGCAGGCGCACACTTTTACTAATATTTGCATCAAGTTGCAAAAATATTCACTTCAGGTTGAACAAAATCTGAAGAGACAGCTAAAGGACTTTCTTCTTGAAGCTTATGTTTTATTCATGTGTATGTCTGGGGAGTCTGGCTTAAAAAAAAAGAGGGACTTTTTATCTTCTTCATCCCGCAGCACTTGAAAATGTCATCATTTGTTTGGCTCCGCTTGACTTTTCAGACGATAATTGAAGGGCGTGATGATGCTTTGTGATGTGAGGTGCATGTTGCTCTCATAATCCACTTTTTTTTTTTTTTTTTTTTTTCCCCACACAAACAAACAAGAGACGTGTATTTATCGCTCGCGCCTGTCACTCCTGTTTACCGCGAGCCTCCTCTCTCGCCGGGCCGGTGTCTCCCGCTCATTCTTCTTCTTTTTTCTTTTTTTTTTAAGGCGATATGCTGGACCTGTTGAAGTGGAGAGCCCACCCCGAAAGGATCAACGACAGCCTCTCCAAGCTGAAGGAGATCGATGGCTCGGAGATTGTCAAAGTAGGGCCGCAATCAGATTCCTCGACTTCAGTTGCTTCTCTGGCATTCTGAGCATCGATTGGCTCTGATTTGATTTCACTTGCGTGTAATTTAAATGCAACTTGAGAGCCCGGGCAAGCCCAAAAAGCGGAGAGGAAAACTTGATTTGAAGCTGCGGCTCTGAGCCAGAGTCCCCTTTCATTGTGTTCCACCTCTCAGTTCCTGCAGGACACCCTGGACACTCTCTTCGGGATTTTGGACGAGAGCTCCCAGAGATACGGCCTCAAGGTTTTCGACTCTCTGGTAAGCACGTCGTCCCTGTAATAGCTTGATCATGTCCCGGGATCTTTTTTTTTTTTTTTTTTCTATTTTATGTGCTGTGTTTCTCCTGGTTTATCACACACCATCTGATGGTGTTTCAGTCAAACCGAGAGACAAGAAACACAAACTGCTGGAGAGAGATTTAGCGATGTAACGCCTCAGAGCTCGCTGAACCAATCTCACCCTGGTCATGCTGCACTGGGCTGATAGTGCGAGGCTGGAGATCGATCTCTCTCTCTCTCTCTCTCTCTCTCTCTCTCTCTCTCTCTCTCTCTCTCGCTTCTGTTTCTGCGTGTCTCTCTCGTTTCTCCATCAGTCTCCCGCTGACACACGAGCGCACTTTCTCCTCTCAGCGTGCCGTTATCAATGATGAAAGGCTCCGGCGAGCCGCTGCAGCCATCAGGTTGGGTTTTCCCTCGTTGCGAGATCAATCCAACAAGTTGGATGAGCCCACTTGACTTTTTTGTGTTCCGGACAAATTCGGTTTGTTGCACGACGGGAGGAAACGTGGCGCAACATGAGCCAACACTGTCAAACTGATTTCAGCATCTCTGTTTTGGATGATTTCTACGGCTCAGTATGTAAATACTTATTTTCACGCGTGGAGGGCTCAGTGACGGGGAGGGAAGCAAGCTCATCATCACAAATTTAGTTTTTCGAATCCCACTGCCAGCAAATATCAACTGTCTTTGCTAACAATTTTTTTTTTTTTTCTCCTGGAACCTACTTCCTGTCAAATAGATTGATTTATATTGAAGGATTTTTTTTTTTTAACTTAATCTGCTTCTTTTTGCCAGGTCCACATCATCAACCTCCTGCAGGACAGTAAATTCCAGCACTTCAAGCCCGTCATGGACACATACATCGAGAGCCACTTTGCCGGGGCTTTGTCCTACAGGTGCGCCGTGTTTCAGCCGTCGTCTCCGACACACGGAGCTGCTCCGCGCTGCAGACCACTGAAACCTCACCAGCACATTGTGTTTTCATGTGGCGTCACGTGAGCAGGCAGGTGCAGAAGCCCTCCTCAGCTCTGCTCCGACTCAGCCAGAGGAGTGAATTAAATGGTTATAGTGCCCCCTGGCTGTTGAAAGTGGAATTTAGAATTGTGCCATAGTTGGATTTTTTTTTATTCCACTTTACATTTTCCCACTTCCATCCATCACATGCAGTCACACACATGCACTGATTCACATATTCACAACCTGCTTTTCTCACCGACTGCCTTCTTCACGCTCTCTGCATCTGAGATCGCGCCGTTTTCTTTTTTTTAATTCTTTTCATGCACACACGTGTGCCTCTTCAACTCTCAAACCTGTGATCTGCTTTCATCAGTCGTGTGACATTTTAATTAATTCGCTTTATTCTTCACAAAGCTTTAATTTTATTGTGAAAGTGAACAAACCACCCAACATCTAAGACATTGAATAAAGTATGTTGAGGTTTTTTTTTCTTTTTTTTTTTTTTTTTGCTGGGTGTCCAGATGAACTTTCTGGGTCTTCCTGAGGTCGCCCCTCCAAACTGCAGCATTCAGATCAGCTCCATTGATAAAATATACGAATGTGTGATGGAGTGTTGCATGTTAGAACTCAGCATTGCCTCATCTGTATATCCGGCAAGAGAAGCAATACCACGAGGGATAAATGGGGATACTGTGTGTGTGTGTGTGCGTGTGTGTGTGTGTGTGTTTTCTCCAGGGACCTGATCAAAGTGCTGAAGTGGTACGTGGACCGCATTGTCGATGCAGAGCATCAGGAGCACATCCAGCAGGTGCTCAAGGTGAGGCTTTCCACAGACAGACACACTCCTGTTCTCCAGCTCCACTCTTCTCTCTCGCTCTATTTTTTTTTTTTTTTTTTCACCTACATTTCCACACAGCTGCAATTAGAGCCTCCACACACATCCGCCCAGGAACGCAAACAAACAAACTCGCTCCCCCTGACTGCCGCTCCCGCTAATTTATCTCCCCATCAGCGGCGAATACATCATTCGTCTTTTTCCCCTCCTCTCTCGATTATGCTGCATGCAATTTTAATCAGCAAGAAACCTCTGGTGTTGGGAATCCACATCGCATTATTCTAATGACTCATGCAGATCCACTGTCAGTGAGGGGCCGTATCCTGAACTATGGCTTCCCATTTATCATTCGCAGAATACGTTCCGCACCAGCAGCAAATGCTCGCGTGTCGTGCAGTAAATAATAAATGAGGGATGTACTGCGGACTTGTTTGCAGCGTTTTCGTTCACAAGTGATCTCCAGGATGGCGTTTGACAAGCTTTTTTTTTTTTTTTTTTAATGCAGCTGTCTTGTGACGTGGCTTTACTGAGCTCAGTCTGCAATATATGCTTAATAAAAACTAAAGCTGATCAGTCAAACCACTGCATCCTGATTGAAATGAATAAAAGCGTTTACATTAAGTGATTGCTTGCTGTGTTTTTGTCATGTGTCATAAAAAATAAATCAACCAGAGAAACTAATGGAACTGTAGTCTGTGCATATATACATGTGTTCTCATATGGGCACCAAAAATAATTGCTTATTATCATACAACACATGCAGTGAAGCCGTAACATTGCTCTTTAAAAGATCTATTTCCTTTGCATATAAATATTCAAAATGGAGTGAAATGGAGTTCAAGAAGCATGTTTATTCACTTTCCATTTCAGTTTCTTTTGCAGAGAAGCAGCCTTCTTTACATTTTGCTTAACATAAAAACATCTACTTGATCATTGTGATTATTTCTTTCAGAGCATGTCCCTCTGTTGCTCCATGAAGTTATTTCAGTGTTATAATAAATATGAGAGTATGCCTAATGGGGAAAAAAAAAATTATAAATATAGCTGCAATTACTATAAATTAGTACTATAAATTGACTTCTCCATTAAAGAGCAAAAATGTAAGATAAGTATTTCCTCTGATGTCCACTGGGTGGCGATGTTGAGTCATTTTAGTGCCAGTCCGAGTTATGGCTCTTTCTGTGTGTGTTATTACTAAACTTCAACCTCACTCAAGCGAGTAAATTATGTAATTGTATTGTATAACATGTAGACTGGAATACTGTTGTCGCAGCTGAGCTTTTGTTGCTGTGGCTCAATACACCACCTAGTGGTGCAAACTTGTAGCGCAGGACTACACAAATTGCAACATGTCGCTTAAGTCTTTGAGATTGTTGTCTCAGTCTGCTCATTAATCGAGGTTATATTAATTGACTTTTAACAAAATATTACATATTGTACTTTTATTTATCTTAAATTAATTGAATCAGCTTAACTTAACTTCATCTGTATATACTTTTAAACAAGATAATTGTAAACTATAAAACCTAAACTTGAGATTAAATAGATGAGAGCCAGATTGAACATCACAGTGTCCTTTCACTGCTCTCATCAGAGGGGAATTAGTATGTATGTGACTTTTCATTACCCCACGAATGACAAATGGTTGTCTGCTCTGTCCTCCAGGCCAGCGAGTACATCTTCAAGTACATCATCCAGTCTCGCCGGCTCTTCTCTCTGGCCACGGGGGGCCAGAACGAGGAGGAGTTCCGGGTCTGCATCCACGAGCTCTTCATGTCCATCCGCTTCTTCCTCTCGCAGGAGAATAAAGGCACTAGCCCCGTCGCACAGACGCAGGTGCGTGGATTTGCCTCTCAGACATCTACAAGGAGCATGAACTCCTCTGGAAGTGTTATCGTCACCTCCCTGCCAGTGTTTAAAGCTGTGGCTGTTGACGATTGTGCCCCACAACATGCCTTCTTCCTCCAGGACTCTTCTTAATGCAGTTGTGATAGGTGAAAAATTGGCTGTAATTGAATTTCACACTGCCAGAGGCTGCGGAGGCAGAGGAGGAATTTCTGTGGCAGCGTTTCCCTTTTCCGGTGGGAGGGCCGCACAGCGGGGCGGCCGCCTTCACAGATTTTCAAAAAGGACCGAGCTAAACGAGCTAAAGACACCAAAGATAATCCTAATTACACACCAGGAAACACAAGCATGTGTGTAGCTGTGTATTTGTACACAGTTGTGGAAAAATGCCTGCTTTTTTTTTTGCCTACTGTGTGGATTTATGCTTCCCTGTGCGCCATGTTTGATGTTTCTCTCTTTGAATGATGCTCCCATCCTTGAGGATTTCATTATTTTCTCACCACACACAGAAGGACCCTGAGCCTTTTTTTTTTTATTAGGGAAAATAGTTGTGGTTGTTTTTCCTTTTATCCGTCAATCGTCTCAACAAATGATCAAATTGTTGGTCTCAGCTGACTGTGTGCAAAGGCAGGATGCAGCCTGTCAAACACAGTTACAAATATCCACACTTGGGTGTACTTTACAGTCAACAAATCACCTAAAAGTTCATCTTTTGATGATGTGCATTATTTTAAAGAAATACTGTACCCTAAGCAACACTATGTTAAAAAAACCTTGACAACAATCTAAAGCTGATTGATTAATGATGATTCTCGCATACCACATCACTCCATTTAAAGAGGTCAGTCCTCAAAATAAATGATTATTTTCAACACTTCCCAAGATATAGTTCTGTTTTCTGGCTATTTTCAGTTGTTCCCTGGAAAATAATAACAATAGCAAACACAGACGAACACACAAAGGGACACTGCTCCAGTTTTCAGCCATCTTCATGTTTCAAGAGCGCAACGAGAATCTGACACGACTTGACAGCGAGAAGAATCCTCTGACAGCGAGATGCGAACGAGTGATGGACAGCAATCCCAGCAGACCGCCATTGTAATCCGCATAATCCCCACCTGCCAGAGAACCAGCCTCATCCAGTCCACCATTTACTCTTGTTTTCTCCAGGAAACCTCTCCTCGTACAGAGTTTAAATATAGTGTTGTTTGTCTGTTCTCATGCACTTTAACAGAATTTCTGCATTGTTCAGGCTTTTATTGTGCACCAGGAGACCACCTTGTTTACAATAAACCACATTCATGCATATTCATATCCTAAAATGCTCTCGTCTTCAATACTTGCAGCTCAGTTTTTCCTCTTTTTGACGCTAATCGGTTGTGTCTGTTTGCCCCCCCCCCTCGTCCCAGGCGGTGTTCCTGCGGACGTTTCCCGCAATTTACAGCGAGCTGCTGAAGATCTTCACCATCCGCGAGGTGGCCGGCTTCGTCAGGGAGACGCTGGGCAGCCTGCCGGCCGCGATCCACGCCGACTGCCCCCTGGAGGCCGTCAAGCTGCAGTGCATCGCCAAGACTGTGGAGAGCCAGCTTTACATTAACCCGGGTAAAGACTCGCTCGCGTAGGCCGACGCACAGTTTCTGTGTGAATATCGAGAACGCAACTTAGCAAACTGCTGCTCCACGGTAAACTTAACTCCACATCATTAAGCTGTTGTTAATGAATGAAGCAAATTATGGTGACAGTGTTTTATTCTTTAGCGAGCTCCCAAAGGCTCCGTGCGGCAAAAAAACATCCCTCACCCAAATCACATTATCGCTGCACAAGTGTCACATTAGATGCTGTAATGACACTGAAAAATTACATTATGGCCGCAGAGAGGACGCAAGGATTGACGGCCTCAAAGGAAATGAAAGAAAATTCACTTTTTTTGTGCGTGTATATTGTTATTAACATTGTTTTTATCGAGGTTTTTCCTGCCTGCGTTGCAGAGTCTCGATGCATCCTGCTCCCCGTGGTGCTCCGAGTCCTCCAGGCCCACATGCAGGAGCAGAGAGACCTGGTCATGTGCGCGCGCATACTCACCAGCATGCTGTCGCTCCTAAAGAAGGAGGAAAACGGGACCACGGTGGGTATCGCAAACGATGCGAAAACCATCATCTCAGCCCCACATGGGCATCATTTAAGAATCAAGATTCTGGATTCTGACTGAGATCATCTCAAATTGAAACATTTCTGTTTTGCATTGTGCTCAGTTTCACATTTAGGATAAAGGTTTGCGTGGAGTTAAACTGCATGAGTGATTTTTTTGACATTTCCTAATTCTTAAACAGTGTTCTGTACTTACAGGGCAGTGCATGAGAATTATGAGCATTATAACTGGAAAATAACTCTGAAGTGGAAGGAAGCTGCAGGAAGTAGAGGCACAGCAGTGCCACAGCCAGTACATTGCAACAGCAGATTGCTTTGTTATGTGTATATGGTCAATTAGTCTTGGTAATAGGGACATTGGCAGCTGTGCGGTTCAGTAATGAGAACCATCAATTTAACAGTGGGCATTGTCGAAGTGGCAGCCACTTCGAGTGTGTGTACTTTCCCTTCATTGTGAGGACATAATTCTGTTAGCACCCTCATATTGCACAGCACTGAATGTATATAGGGACAATCGAACCCCCGTAATTTCAATTAAAAGGTTGAAATGTGAATTCATGTTTCCAGGTGAGACGAATTTAGAGTTCAGTTGAAGTTAAAGGGAAAGGAATTGAATGTAAGTCGATGTAAAGTCCCCTGAAGTGATGGAAATACCAGTTTGTGTGTGTCTCACGGCTTCCACTGCTTGCTGCCAGAGGGGCAGCTCGTGGTGAGAGAAAGACACACACAGCACACACACACACACATGCACACCAACCGACTGGCACCGTATCTAAAGGGAAGTGACAGCAGTGGCAGCCAATGTGCCAGTGAGGCTCCTTCTCATTATCACTCTGTCCAAGACCTGTCTGTCTTGTCAGGAGGGGGAGACTGGACAGACACACACACACACACACACACACACACACACACACACACACTCCTCCAGTTTATCCGCCACTCTCTTTGAGTTGCTTTTAATCTCTGTCTCTTCCCCCTTTGTGTTTCTCCCCCTTTCATCCTCTTCCATTCTCCTCTTTATTCGTGGACCTTTATAAGTTTTGCGATGTTCCGCATCACCCGGAAACTTTTCCGTTCCTCTTGTCACTTTCTCAGGACTCATTAAAACTGTGATTGGGAAAAGAAAAAAAAAAAATACAGAGTAGGAGCCACAAACTTTTGGCTCTCAGTCATTTTGGGTAAAGAGTTGAATGTTTGCATATTTATGGGTCCCTGCACAGCATCTCGTGCATTACTAACACTTTCGGGAGTCTCAGACCAACCCAAGTGTCTCTTTTTCAAATTTAACATAATTTCTTGCGCTCTATAAGGAAGCCAATGCTGTCAGTTTTTTTTAACCATCTGTTGACCACCATGCTACTTTTTAGCCCAGTCATAGCCCATTTCTTTACAAAAGTAGACAACACACAGAGAGATATCGGTGAACCTGCCATGAAAGCGAACTACCTTGCTGTGAACAAACCAGCCTCAAAATCATTTCACTGTGTTTTGCAGCAGAAGGTATTATTAAAATCGGCTTTATGTCGAGATTTAAATCTTTTCCAGTGGTAATTGTTTTGTGCTTTTGGGAGAACACGGGCATTTTCATCACGTTTACTCGGCGCCACAACAAAGAAAAACTTTAAGGTTTAAATCATCTGAATCTCAAAGGGGCGAGAGAGATAGTTTTGTGATTGGTTCTGCTGAACCAAATAATGCCCTTTAAAAAAGATGTTATGATAACTTGAAAGGCTTGTGATGCAGCTAAATCCTGAAAAGCCCTTGCAAATGTATTTTTTTTTATGCACATAAAACTCATTCATGTCTCTTTTCAGCGAAATCTCGACATCATGGTCGGTTAATTATCACCTTTGGATAGATTTATTAGCTGTACTTTGACCACAAGTGTAAAGAGCAGTAATTACATTAAGAAAGAGATTTGTTGACCTTCACACCAGAATATACTTGATTTTGTGATCAAAGCGCGCGTAGCATTAATCAAGAGCCTATTTGCAAGCACTTCAGCGTTGTGCCAGATTCCACGCACACATTATTTAACATTCAAATTGCAAAAGTGGATTTGAACCAATTCACATGCGCTTGAGGATTTAGTTTTCACTTTATTAAAACGTTGCCTTGAATGTGATTACTCCCTGAAAGCAACCTGTCATGTGGAATTTATTTTGAAGTGGGTGTTTCCCTGTTGTGCAGGAGCCTGTGGTGTCTGAGGAAGTGGAGCTGATTGTGGAGAGCCTGCTGGGAGTTCTGCTGAGAACCATCCTGGAAATTAGCAACAGGCCCCAGCCTGCTGGACCAGCCATGAGACTTCAGTTCCAGGATGTCACAGTACGTGTCTTTTCCCGAAAAAATACATGTGTGGCATGCTTACGAGCGCGCACATGTCTCCGACTGTAAATTGTTCTGGGACCAACAAAGTGAGCAAGAGTAATTAGAGGCTTAAAATTGTGCCGCTGCTTTGGTGATTTAATTTTCACTAACATTATTAAAACTAATGCCAATAATTAAGGTTTACGACAAGGCGCGGTGTGTGTGAGAAGGTGGCGGTGAGGTGGACAGTAATGAAACCATCATCACCACTGTGGGAAGAGTAAAACTGAAGGAGGATTGGCCTTTTTTCGTTAATAATAAAGTCACATAATAATATGACCCGGTTGCTGTTAGTGGAATTATTGAAGATAAAAAAGCAATATGCAATGTTTTTTTTGCTTGTGTTTAAAGTCAATATATACTCAGATAATAAGCAGAATGAGATAAAATTATCCTAACATCAGTAAAAAAAAAAAAAAAAAAAATTGCCATTTAATGAACAACAGGGGGTCGACTTCAATTTTACGCGGTACTCCTTTAAAGTGCTATAAAATTGGTTAGTTCTTTTGTAGTTAACCTCTAAAAGACCCTCCATTTGTTTCTGTAAAATATGTTTGGAATAGTTTTATCCCAGAGGAACATTGTTTTCCATTAATAAATAAGAATGTGGCAACCTACAGTTGCATAAACACCATTGTCTTTTCGTAGAATGGCCCTAACTTTGCCACTCTTATCCCCAGTCCGTGCATTACTGGGGCAAATTGATGCACTTAATTGGAAAACGTGCACTTTCAAATAATTCAGAAACGATGAATTATTCAGTATTTTTCCTAATAAGATCCCCCTGCCTGGTTCTGTATTGCTTTCATCTGTAGTGACACTCACAAAGTTTTCTCCCCGTCGCTATCTGTTGACCTGTCAGGGAGAGTTTGTGGCCTGTTTGTTGGCGCTGCTGCGACAGATGAGCGACAGACACTACCAGCAGCTGCTGCAGGCGTTCAGCAGCAAAGACGACCTGAGGGTGAGAGCGACACATTTTCATCTTTTCGTTTCCCTCAGTATTGCTTCGTCCCTGGCAGTGCGTCTCGAAACCCTCTACCCTCGTTTGTGTTTGTGCATGAATTTGTGAAACAAAAACAAAGATAAATTAATAATCTCTGTTTTCCTCTATAATGGCTGAACCTAAAAATAATGTATAATTACTTGACACATCAAGGCTCATTAGGAAACAGATGTTGCTGATAAGTTAACTTAATTCAATACAGTGACGCACTCATTTAAACATTGTTTACATACTTTGCAAAGAAAATAGCTACAGTTAGGGAGTTGTGCAGAATAATGAATTTTAATAGTTTACACAGTGCGACAGTCAGATAAATGGCTATACAGGGAAATTTATGAAGTCACATGTTGAATTTGTAGGAAGCGTGTAAATATCAGATGTTCTGAAAATTATCGGTCTCTTGGTAACAGTTGCAAGATGATGACATTTCATATTAAAAATGAGTACATTATCAGAACGGCGAAGAATGAGCAGTTTAGAGATAAAGCTAAAGAAGCAATCAGTGATATAAATGAAGAAAGATTAGTCAAATTCAGATTTAGAATAGAGATGATGATGATTGAGTGAATATTCAGACAGCAGTCAGGACTGTGCATTTCAGCACCATGGACAGCACCGTGCTTGTGTTGTGGTTACTTTAGTGTGATTTCTTTTTAAGTAGAGCTGTGTTCACTCTTGACAGGTTTGGTTTGATTCATATGAGATTAGGTGCAGTTACCTCCATCTATGAGTTTTATATTTGGAGGTGTAGACAGTGTTAAAGGTCACAACCACACTGAGGTGCATCGATCTCTCCCAGTATTCCCAAATGTATCGTCAGAACCTCCACGGAGCAGATCTTCATCACTGATTTTTGCAGTTCACATTTTTGCTGTTGTGTTGAATTATTTTGATATTATATTAATGCATTTTTTGAAATCACATGACGGGGGACACTTTTAGGCTGCAAGCAGCGTTTAATCCATTTTCTGCACATTCTACTCTCAGCAGTCCGAAATTTTGTATTTCATTCAATTCCTCGCCCCATGTGGATTGGAAACGGGAAATCAGATAAATAGATGGAGCCTGACTAAACGTGTGCTGAATTTCCTCTGATAACCTCTGTGCTGTGTGTGTGTTTGTGTTGCAGGACTATCTTCTTCATATCTTCACAGTCTTCAGAATCCTTATCCGCCCAGAAATGTTTCCTAAAGACTGGACAGTAATGCGATTGGTCACAAACAAGTGAGGCTACACACATTTTCACACGCAACGGATAGAAAAACTGTGCAACTGGCAGGAACTTCGCCAATAAATATGTATATATGGAATTTGGATTGTAGACATTAGATATTTTGTGTCTTAAACTTATCAGTATAAGCATCAATTGGGCACTTTTCATTTATTGTGGTGCCCTATCCTTATTTCAACTATCAAGCTCAGAAAAGAAAATATTGACTATATTTCAGAAGATGAAGTGATAGTGATGGAAAATGCTCACTGAAAAATGACAGTGACTCCAAGGTTAATGTACTGTTTCAGTTTGGAAACAAACAAATGCGATACACAAAAGTCAATGAAGCTTTTATTCACTTCGCTATGAAGGTCTATTTATTCAAAGTGGGGAAAAAAAAACCTGACTTCTCCAACATTACCACATATTTTTCTTTTATTAATATTTATTTCAGAAGAATTGAAAAGCGAATTGAAACTTTGGTCTTTTTACCTTTTTCCTCAATATAATCTGTCCTTTAGCTCCATGCAATGTCGGTGCCGATGTGTCTGCATTATCTCATATCACTCTTCAAAAGAACCACTCAGATGCGACGTGAGCGGTTCACAGGAAGACATTTGCCTTCGGGATGACACAGTAACCTCCCCGTGCTTCGCCGCGTTCTGTCTCTCCCTTGTTCTTTCAGTGTCATCATCACAACCGTCCTTTACCTCTCCGACGCTCTGAGGAAAAACTTCCTCAATGACAAGTTCGACTACAAGGTAGGAGGAGCGCGCCGGGCTGTTTGTGTGTAGATCAAAGTAAATCCGGCTGCAGAACTTTCTATCTGCTTCGAATTCAGAGCCGAAAAAAAAAAAAATCCTCCACTGAAACATGAGCGGATAAGCATTAGCAGTGAAACTTATAAATTAATTAGGATATGGCAAAACTGTGACGGTTCTTTGTGCTCGAGGTAATAGTATTGATTAACAGCTTGATACGAACTTTGAAATGGTAGTAAAATATGTCCTTTGCTTCCTGAGTTTTCTGCTGCTGTCACTTCACAGGTGTGGGACTCGTATTTTTATCTGTCGGTAATATTTATCAACCAGCCCTGTCTTCAGCTGGAGTCCTTTTCACCCTCCAAGAGGAAGAAGATACTAGAAAAGTGAGTGCTGCTTTTACACACGCGCACACACACACACACACACACTCAGTACTTGCCTCCGGCAAACGCACACTTTTGACGGTCATATTTTGTCGTGCAGGTACGGAGACATGAGGGTGATGATGGGCTGTGAGATTTTCAGCATGTGGCAGAATTTAGGTGAGTTGATATTAAGAAGAAATCAAGGTTCAGAGCACGTACTTCACGTGGATTTTGACTCTCATGTCAGAATGATTGCATTGCCTTTGTTTTTGCAGCAGACCTCCTCCTGCTGTTATTCTTTTGCATATTTATTGCATTTCTGACACACAAGACTGCGCGATGTTTTAACATCAGCAGAATAAACTGTACCTGAGCTAATGGAATCTAAAAAGAAGAGAAAAAAAAAAACCTTCGCCAATTTTCTTTATAGCTAAGACTAGTTGTTTCCATGGCAACTAGCTCAATACCTTATTGTGATTCATCTGGATGTTTTTGTTCTTGTCTGAATCTGTGCAACTTTGTATTTATTGATCTTTGTTTTTTTTTTGTATTTATGGTTGTTTTTGTCTTTATGAAGCGCCCTTCGAACTAAAGTCATTTTCAATAGCTTTATTTAATTTGAAGTGTATTTTGCTGGATGTACTTGATTACATTACCTGAACTGTGATATATTTTTTTAAGTCTAATAAAAGTCTCCATTTGCGCTGTACTCAGTCTGAATAAAAGAAAAAAAATACAGGGCTCTACTGCCAAATAACAGGTTTCATTGTGAGAGAAGTTTCTGAAAGTAGCTGCGGCTCGAACGACGCGAGAGCTCATATTTTGCGTTGACCTCCATCTTCTCTTCAGGGGAACACAAGTTGAACTTCATCCCGGCCATGATTGGCCCGTTCCTGGAGGTGACACTGGTGCCGCAGCCCGATCTCAGAAATGTCATGATCCCCATCTTCCACGACATGATGGACTGGGAGCAGAGACGAAGTGGCAATTTCAAACAGGTTTGTCGCTCTCCCGGAGAAATAAATTCACTTTTCCCTAAAATTGATATGCAGCCATGAATTTAATTGTAGGTCACTGAAAGCTGCCTTCCCATCTGAACCCGATCAATCATTGCCTTTATATGTATTGATGGATAATCTCAGTGTCTCCATATTCAGGACAACATTCACAGTAAACTTGTGAGATTAAAAAAAAAACCACAGTCGGAGCTCGCAGAGCACTCGATTACAACATGTAGTCGCATGCTTTTGCGATTATCTTACACAAACAACACATTTGTTGCTGCTGGTGAGTGGAATAATGCGTCCCTCTTGTGGTTTCTGTGCCCCGGTTTTATGCACACATTTCTTTTTAGCGCACAGCAGGGTTGACAACGCTCATGCATATATGCAATAGTAGTATTCACCCATTTAACACCAAATGTTCACATGCTTTTCCTCGTGTGAAGCTGTAATCTTTGGCTGAATTGTAGGCATTTATTGTGAAAATTCAGATTTTTCTGTGTTTTATGCCCTTCATCTTTTCCGTGTTTGCTTAACTTTAGTGCAGAATGTAGAAAACTTGTTTTTATTTTTTGTCCTTGATTAAGGTTAGTTTGGTCCACAGAGTCGAGCATTTATCCATCCAAACTCACAAACCGTTTTCGTGTTTGGACAGAGCTGACTGACGCGCGGTGCTCTTTCGGTTGGAGCTCTAAACCGTCTGTTCTCTTCCTTGTCGATATTGTTCACACTGGCAGTTTTCTTCCCTCACAGGTGGAGGCGAAGCTGATTGACAAGCTGGACAGCCTGATGTCCGAGGGCAAAGGAGACGAGACATACAGGGAACTGTTCAACAGCATGTGAGTTTGTGAAAGAAAACCGAAAAGAAAAAGAGAAGAAAAAAAAAAAGAAGCTCATCAGGAGGTTTAAAAAGCGAGGCCTGTATGGAAGGACGGCGTCTATTGACGTCAGCGACGAGGCACACTCGAGGCTTCGTCGGGTCTGTTTCTTCAGCTCGCAGTGTGTTTACCTCCCTAAATGGCTGTTCAGCCGGCAAGTGTTCGCCTGATAAAATTAACGTTTAACCCTGAAAACCCACAGAGCTCGGATAACGTCGTTATAGTTCAAAGAAACCTCCTTTTGCCTCGATGAAAAAAAAAAAAACCCCTGTTAAGTGGGTTAGCTTGCTTTCAGAGCGCAGCGCTAATCAGAAAAGTGGCTTTTGAAATTGAAGGTTTCACCTTTCCCTTTGAAATTCACAACCTCCTCATGAAAACAGGCGGCGGGTAGAGCCTTGTTTGAAGTTGTTTATGTCAAGGTGAATGATAAAATAGTAATGAGCGGTAAGTAACGCGCGTTTTGATCGCCTTCATCTCCACTCGTGCCTCCTCTGTGGCCGGTCTTCTTTGTCCACTCTGTCCTTGTGTTTCCACGTTTGTGCTCCTGCATGCTTAGTGTTTGCACATGCTATTTATACTGTGTGTGTGCGCGCAAGTGTGTGTGTGTGTGTTCCAATTCGTCGACCAAGCAACTAATATTTGGACTCCCTTCATTTCAACTCGAGTTCTTGTGGAGAGCAAATCCATATTTCTGATTCACATGCATACTGCGTGTCTCTCCGACTGTCACACAGATGTAAATCTGTCGGATCTCGACAAGGAGTTTATCAATTTGCATCTGCTTAAAGTGTGAATCGTCTCTCATAGTCAGTCATACTCCTCCTCACTGTTTTAAATGTGAAACATGACACTATAGGTTGTTATGCTGCTGAATACTACAAAAGCTTTATATTTCAGCCCCTCCAGAAAGTCACACTTTAGTGGATTAAATACATATTTATTACAACTTTAGGATATCAAGGGATTTAACTTTTTTTAATACCTAGCTTTATTTTTGCAGACATTCATCAGGAAGTGTAACAATAAATAAATAAACAGGAAAATCTAAGTTTTTTTTAAGAGCACACATAAGACAGAGCACGAAGTCCCTGCATGTTAATTCTTTACATAGATTATAAGTAATGACTATTAATTTGCAATCGTCCCCACATCTTTTCTTCAGCCTTAGAAAATCCAAACTTTCTTGCTAATTTAAGCCAAACTTTCCATCCTGCATCCACACACCTGAGTAGTTTTTATGCTGGATGCCTTTCCTGCTCAAGGTCAAGACTAAACCTGATTCTCCACCAGAGAAACTTCTTGATCGCGATCGTCGCAAAAACATGCTGTGAAATCCTGGAGGGACTGACCTTTAAGCCAGATCTCTAATCGACAGTATCAGTGAATGCATTAAAGATTATGAATATTAAAGGTTAAGTTTATGCTGCCTTTTTGTTTAAACTGCACTTTGAGTTTATAATTTCGTTTCGATTCAGCCTTTCTTTCTCTTTTTAATTGAGTATTCCTCTTTCTAACTCCACTAACCCCTAAGCTAACCTGTGCGAGTGTGTGTGCTGATATTAATCATATTAATATTAATTTATTCCGCCTATGCTTCCCGCCTGGAGTAGAATTCCTCTGTTTGGTCCGTACCCTAGGTAAGACGCTCTCCTTTGCTCTCTCAGTGTCGTCTGTGTGGTGGTGGTGGTGGTGGTGATGGGGGGGGGTGGGAGGGAGGTCGCTGACCGGGTCGTGATTTAAGCCCAAAAAAAAAAAAAAAAGGAACAGCTGCAATATTCTGGCTCTCATGTGTTTGTCCCCGTCGCCAATCAATTCTAAAAAGTCTATTAAGGTGGCGATCGGCGGATCAGCGAAGGTGTTTGTGTCTGCCACCTCTGTGTTTTACTTGTCCTCCTGCAGGCGGGCCAACAAGCACAGGTGACACTGGTGTGACTGAGATTGATTTCCTCTTTGCTTCGCTTCCTTTTGCCTTTTCTCAGTAATTTCCTCCATCACCGTTCCTTTCCCCATTCTCTCTCTCTCTCTCTCTCTCCCTTTAGCCCCGCGTCTCCTCCGGTCTTTACATCTCTCCGTCTTGTTCTGTCTTCCTTTATTTGTCCTTCAGCCTGCTGAAGAAGATTGAGAGGGAGACCTGGAGGGAGAGCGGGATCTCTCTGATCGCCACCGTCACTCGCCTGATGGAGAGGCTGCTGGACTACAGGTGAGAGCGCACGCACGCACGCACGCACGTACGCGTTCACGGGCGTCCGTCCGCGCTGGCGCGCTTTTATCCCCCCCCCGGGTCATTTTTGTGATTTCTGTTGGTGTCGTCACAGGGATTGCATGAAGCTGGGAGAGGTGGATGGTAAAAAGATTGGCTGTACCGTCAGTTTACTGGTGAGTGGAAGAATCTCCTCGTGTGTGTGTGTGTGTGTGTGTGGAGATTTATATGAATTTTAAAATGGAATAAAATTCTCTTCTTCTCTCCACGATTTGACTTCGCACTGTAAAACAGCTTTTACCATCCAATTTGAATATTTAGACCACATTATTAATCAGCGATAATCAATATAACCTAAAAAAAAATAGCAAAATACAGCTTATAAACAGTCATTTATTGAAAATTGTAGGCAACTTCAGCCTGTTTCATTGAGGGAAACGTATAAAAACAACATTAGGTTGAAAAGATGGAAAAAACTAACTGTAAATCAATTTTTGACATCAATAAGAGAATCAAACCTACAGGAATGAAATATACTAACAGTGATGATTAAATTTGCCTGTGGGTGTTGGTATTATTGTCTGTCTCTCGAAGTTAACGGTCTGACAGACCGGTGGCGTAACAGAGCAAATATTAGAACATGTACGGATTGAAAATTAACTACAGTGTGTTTTTGGAAGGTGTTGTAATTTTCCGTGGCGGTATGTGCGACGTAATCTTACATTCGTCTGTGAGAGGATTTATTTTGGGAGCTGCAGCCATCTGTGGGAGCGCCTGCCTGTGTAGGCAGACGGATCAGAAGTCCCTGCAAAGAAAACCGGCATCCAAAAACACACAGTTGCACCTTTTTGCTGTGGAGCAGCTTTGCACCTTAAAGCACTTTATGTCCCTGACCCTGGCTGTGCGTTCTCCCTGCCAGAACTTCTACAAGACGGAGCTGAACAAAGAGGAGATGTACATCCGCTACATCCACAAGCTGTACGACCTGCACTTGAAAGCACAAAACTACACAGGTATGAAGGCGAGCGCCTCACGGTCAGGACGAGTGCTGTGATTGATTCTTTCCTGATTTCCCCGAATTCCTCCTGACTGCTGCTTTAAGATTATCATAATGTGTGTGTGTGTGTGTGTGTGTGTGTGTCACAGAGGCGTCGTACACCCTGCTGCTGTATGATGAGCTGCTGGAGTGGTCCGACCGGCCCCTCAGAGAGTTCCTCAACTACCCCATGCAGAGCGAGTGGCAAAGGAAAGAGTATCTGCATCTCACCATTGTGCAGAACTTCGACAGGGGGAAGGTGAGCTTTTGCACGTGCGTGGGGAGAGAATAATGAAATCAAAGGTTGCGTTTTCTTTTTTTTTTTTTTTTTTTTTTTAATGACAAAGTTGTAGAACGCTGTAGGAAGCCAGTGGATGCATTCTGACAGCGTGAAGCAACAGCACGCTCGTTTTTATGATCAAGCCGACTCCTCGAGTGACTCCTCCACTGTGTGACTGGAGCTCTTGCAGGTGTGGACAGTTTGGCAGAACATTAATTGGACGTTTGCGTCTCTCCGCTCGCTTCACGCCGTCGTGACGTCGCTCACATGTAATGAAATCCATTTCCAAAAAGGAGGCCGTGTAAGCCGCGTCGTTAATTTCTACCTGTCTTGAGCTGCGACTGCGGCTCGGGGCGTCAACACCTCCTCGGTGTAATCAGACGAGTCGCCGGCGGCTGTGATTAAAGCGGACCCCGTATTGTCCCACAATATTCTGTACCGCCGATGTGGAGGAAGACGACGACGGCAGGATTGGGAAAGCAGGAAACCTGCTGATTTTAGCAAAAAAAAAAGAACTTTACCTGTGTTACAGACCAAAAGCGATCCGATTAGAAACCTGCAACATGTAAACACTTCTATCTGATTAGATCGGTCCAGCTGATCGCTGATGGCTTTATGTGCATTTCAGTGGCAAAACACAACTAGTTGCATTTACATGTTAACATACTTAAAAACAGTTTAATATCTTATATTGTTGCCATAAAATCATTGTTGCATTAGGGACCGAGCCACTGACTGATTCAGAAAATGTACTCAGTGCATCAATCTGTTCATTTCCTTCAGTGTTCTTATAAAAGGAACGATCTGATCTCTCAGTCTGAATCATGAAATGAGATCGACAAAAAAAAAAAAAGTGACCCTATAAATGCAGCTGGTGAGGCTGGCAGCTTTAACAGAGCGCTGCTGATTCATGAATGCAGAGTCACTTTAGAAACAGTTCCCAGTCTTGTGCTTTGGTTTTGTTGCTCTTGAAGTGCTTTCGCTCTCCCGTCCTCTCTCTTCCCTTCCAATTTTATTTCTTTATCCTCGCCACATACGCTGTTGTGCTTCTCTCTCAAGGGGAAAGTAGCTTTATGGAAACCCGACAAAACTGCTCTCTCTACTCTCTCTACAGAAGAAAGAAGAAAAAAAAAAATTGCTTTACTCATCCCCGATGAAATAACACAGCTCTGCAGAATCGTTAAAACCTCTCCCCTCGTTACTCATAGTCCAATTTTCCTTCACGTTCACTCGCTGTGCCATCTGCCAGGGCTCCCGCGCCGGGATTAGAAGGCAGCGGGAAAGGAAAGCTTTTCATTTAATTAGCAAGATGGTTGGGAAGCTGCATGTACCTGCATGAGGAGGCTGCATTGGACTGATATAGCCGACTCCCCACTGCCCTCCAGTGGTGGCCGTGCGGCTCTGCAGGACCGCTGCAGAGCAAAGTGACTCAGACTGATGAAGGATTTTTTTTTTTTTTTTTTTCTTCCTAGTCTTTTGACAGTGCTCACAGTGAACATGATGACTGAGTGGGTGTTTTTGTGTTGCTGTGCCTGCAGTGTTGGGAGAATGGCATCATCCTTTGCAGAGAGCTGGCTGACCAGTATGAGTCTTATTACGACTACAGGAACCTGAGCAAAATGAGGGTAAGGTGTCAGATTATCTCCTCCAGAATTAAACTCCTGACCACACAAAAATCAAGAAATTAGAACTAGTTTTATCTTTAATTCTGCTTCATGTATGCATGATTTTCCCAGATGATGGAAGCCTCCCTCTATGACAAGATCATGGATCAGCAAAGACTAGAACCCGAATTCTTCAGAGTGGGTTTCTACGGAAAGAAGTTTCCTTTCTTCCTCCGGGTAAAGACAGCTTCTTATTCTCTCTGTCATGAATGGCATGTTCAAAATAAAGTAATACCCTCCAACCTGCAAGAAGAAATAGCCCTCCTTACGTAAGGCTTCATCAGTGTAAGGTGACATTCACCAACTGCTATTCGGTGCTTGTAATGATGTAACGAGGAGGAGGCTGCAGACGGAGGCTGCTGTTGCCGCCGGCGACCACTAGATGTCAAGCTAACCTCACGCTGCCTTGCGCCGTCTCTCTCCACGCTGCAGAATAAGGAGTTTGTGTGCCGCGGCCATGATTACGAGAGGCTGGAGGCTTTCCAGCAGCGGATGCTCAACGAGTTCCCCCACGCCATCGCCATGCAGCACGTCAACCAGCCGGACCAGACCATCTACCAGGCAGATGCACAGTGTATCCTTGGCCGCAGAACTCAGACGCGTGCAAAATTCATTGGGGCGGGGGGGGCCGGCCTGGACGTGCTCGTGTCCATGCTGAGCAGGCAGAGTTGAGTGTGTGTGGCAATGCAAACAATCTGACAGCAGGGCAAACATGCATATGTACACACACACGATTCATACCTCCCTGTTTTGCTTGGAGTCGCTCTCCCGCCATCATCAAAGGCCCATTCAGAGACGTGCACACAAAGCAGCGCAGACGATGTCGTACAAGCTGCAATCAGACACACTGTGGTTGTGTGTGTGTGCAGAAACAGAAAGCCTGAAGATCAATTTCTCACCGAGGGACAATTACCTTTCGGCATACAGTTTTTGCTGCTTTGAGGAATGAAATTCAGCTTGACTGAGAAAGAAAAAAAAAAAAAAAAAAACAGCAGCTGCCACTTTTGCTTTTCTAATACTCTTACTTCAACAAGTACATTTAATATTTTCTGGAATGGAACATTAGTCAGACATCATTTTTTCATGCGTGGAGAACATTTTTATGGTTCGGTTTGGCATGTATTTCTTTTTTCCTTCTTATTTTGCTGAGAAACATCAGTTAGAAGAGGAAAACAGCAGCAATATGAGTGGATCTGATTCTCAGTGTTGCTGTCCAGTTTTATAAATCCAGTCCCTCATCGGTTGTGTAGCAAATTTGGCCTGAATAGCAAACACAATAATGGCTGGAGCTTACAATAGAATGTAATATATGCTTTGTTGTGATAAGAAATCTGATTAACACAGCTAGATATCTCCGCAAGTCATTTATATTTTCACATCTCTGCATGTATATAAATAAAAAGTATTGAATGGAAGTGACGCTGTCACAATATTAGTGGAAGATAAATGGCAACAAGCATGACGGGCAACCAGGAGAAGTTGATGCGGAGCCACTTCTGGAGTGGAAATGAGGCAATTTACATGTTAAATGAAAATAAATTCAATGCTAAGAGTGGCAGCATGTTCCTTCAATATCGATAAGCGTGTTGATAATGGCTTGAAATATGTAAGCCAAGGATCAGTGACTTACTGCAACACTAACAAATGGTTAGTATTGTATGTCATCTTTTGTTTCTGTGTCACTGACACATATGGAACAAGCAGTCCTGCGAGTCCCCGAACTAAAAAGACACGCCCCATCCCGCACACTTTGCATTTCTTTCAAAGCAAGCCTGCAAGCTCTGAGTCGAATCCCTCCCTCACAACAAGAAGTCTTCTTCGTTCCCACGCCTCCTTCATATTCATTCTTGCAGTCTGTTGGGCCGTTTTAATAATTCACAGCCAATGTATGGGACAACTGTTGGCCTATATAGGAGAGGGGGGAGCAGGCAGCCTGACATGTGATGGTGGGAATAAATTAACACGCCGCTGTGTTATTCCCACATAACTGCGATAAATAGTCTCTGTGATTGCTCGCCCGTCTGTAGATCCTTGTTACACGGCTCCTGGGTGGGAATTGATGCATGTCAGCCGTCCTTCCTCTCATAAGCGACTCACCGGTGCAGACTTCCCCATAAGAAAGGTGAGGCTGAGTGATGAGGACGGACACTGAATCACTTCCCTCGGTTTTCGTCTCGCTCGGACATGCCGGCCTTTCTGAAATGAAAAGAAATGTTTGTTTATTTTTTTTTTTGTTATTTTTTGTGGTCTGAGCCTTCTGATGTGAGTACATGAATGCATGTGGTGTACTTTTTTTTTTTTTTGGGAGGAGTGTTTTATGAGTGTATTAAGAGGGAGGTCAAACCAGTTGGCGAGACGGGATTCTCTGTCTGGTTATTAAGAGACGGAGAAGTTATTGATTTTGGAGCCATCGGCTTTCTTGAAGTGCGGTTTGGTTTCAGGTTTTGGGTTTTCGCCTGGCAGGATATTGTCTCCGTGTGGATGTAAATACAATTCCGCGGTCTCTGGCTTGACTAATGAAACACAAAGGATATTAGAGGACAGAGGCGCGTGCCGCGCTTACGTCAAAAAAAACACACACACACTCTCACTCAAGGTCTCATGTTCTTTCAGGTCACTGAGAGATTGTTTTCCACCTGCCGTGCTTTCCCAGCACTTTGCCCTTAACTCGCGCCGCTCTCAGACCTGCAGATCTACGCCGTGACTCCGATCCCAGAGAGTCAGGACGTGCTGCAGAGAGACGGGGTGCCCGACAACATCAAAAGCTTCTACAAGTTTAACCACATCTGGAGGTTCCGGTACGACCGGCCCTTTCACAAGGGCACCAAAGACAAGGAGAACGAGTTCAAGGTATGAGCCACAAGAAAAACAAACCCACTGCCGGCGGACGGGCTAATGCACACAACAGCTCAACCCCTGCGTTTGTGATCATTGATATTTCCCACCAAAGCCTGATGTGAAAAATCTCCATTTACTACAATCATCCGTCATGCCCTGTGTAGGTAGTGATAGTTTGAACCGCTGATCAGGTAATAGGGTGTGTACAGCGCATGTTTTATTCACCACGACTGCGGCGTGAGTAATTATACATTTGAAAGCGGAACGCCAGTCCGAACCACGCTGAGTTCAGTGTAAATGAAGTCTTTTTCCGCCCGTTTCGCACATGCTCTAAACACACCCGCCCACCACACAGATCCCGATATTATTCTCATAAATATTCAGTTTTAATACACACACGCTTCACGCCGTCTTCTCATTTCACTTCCATCAAGGCTATTTGGCTAAATCTAATCATGATATCGCGTTTCCATCAGGCTTGGGGATCTCTGGCCCTCAGGTGGGAATAATGTGCGTGGTAAACTTTTGCTTGGTGTCAGGAGGAAACGGCGCAATCAGTCACAATGGAGTTGTACAGAAAAAAAAAATCACCAATGTTTCTCTCTAAAAGAAAGAAAATAACATTTTACTGAAAGGTTAAGGCTTTTATTATGTCACACAAAACTTCCTGCTCTTAAACTGTAATACATGTTTTTTTTTTTTTTTCCAAGTGGTGTTCAGGTGGATTTCGTAGCCTTAAAAAAAAAGCATTAAATCAATAAAGGGCAGCAGGACTGTGTAGTGAGTCGGAAGACCTGCCTGCAACCTGAGGACACGAGATCAATACAGCATGTCAGCGCCCGTGTGCTCTCTTGGAGTGTCCTTGAGCAAGACGCCGGGTCCTGAAAGGATCCTAAAATAAAAAGGACCTGTACTGTGTCGGCAGCTGGATCGTGGTGTGTTTGAATGAGGGATCAAAATATTGAATGGAAGAATACACCACACAAAAGAAGCAAGGTTTCCTCATGCACCGTTCTGGTGCGAGACTGTTTGCAAAACAAAGTTGAGGAGTGGATCAGGCCTATTGACAGCAGTGTTTTACCGATCACTTGAGCAAAGTTTGTCTTTGCTGTTATTGATAGTAATAGTAAAAACAGTATTTTCCAGCTTTCGATCTCTTTATTCTTCTTGGCAACTTTGCAGCGGATTGAATGCAACAGTGCAGGTGGATTTATTATGCTAACAGCCTGCGGCGAACGGTGGAGTTTCTATACTTTACATGCTGTCAGAATGACCTTGTGAGGCGTTGGCATGTTGACAAGTGCGCCGGCTGACAGCGTAAGTGCTGGAATGTGAACGATGATACGATATATGAGACGTGGCATCTGACCCGCGTCAAAAAGTGGGTGTTTTGCTGTAGGTGTGCTCATCGTGTTTTCCTGCAAAGGCCCTAACAGTCAATAAATCGCGCGCCGTCCGCCAGAAAGACGCTGCAAGCGGGGCTAAATGCGGATGCTCTTTTCTCTGCTGTGTTTGCTAATTTCTCCTAATGTGTGGCGGTTTCCATGCAGAGCCTGTGGGTGGAGCGGACGACGCTGACTCTGGTGCAGAGTCTTCCCGGCATTTCCCGCTGGTTTGAAGTGGAGAAGAGAGAGCTGGTGAGTGTGTGACCGCCACCGATGAAATAACCATGAAGATATAACCACACACACACACACACACACACGGTCATCTCACACTCCGGGGACACCGTAATACACTTTCAGTTTGCGGGTTGCAATTTAGAGTGCGGCCAGCCAATATCCAGGTATTGATCCAAGTCATTACATCGAACAACAATAATGACCCGGGTCATGGGTTTGGGGCTACTCGACATTTTATTTCCTCCAACGGACAGATTGGGCACCGTGCTTAAAATCTAATTGCTTCGTTTTGATTGCCGACATGTCCAACTTTTAAGAAAGGCCATTTGTATTAGGATTTTTTTTTTTTTTTTTTTTCCATCTCAATACTTCTGTTTGTGTTAGTTTTTTGCCCGAAATCCCCATCATCCTTAACACAACTCCAGTGCATTAAGCAAGGCAGGTTTATTGTGTTGTACCATTTAGGCACAAAGAGCTCCACAACAACTAGGAAATACATTAAAATGAAGCGCTGGAGGGACGTTAAAATGACATTTCAGATCATCAAAAACCAATATAAAAGCAGTAAGAGCAATAGTCTAATGAAAGCGCAGATGATCATTCAGTTATAGCTCCGTCTATTTTACTGCTGAGCTGCAGTAAGACGACAGTTTGAGCAAACCTCAGATGTTCTGCAAGTTTATTCACAGGTGGAGAGAAAAAAAAAAATAAAAAAACTCAACTGAAGAATGACAAGAAATCTTGAATGTCTTCATTCAGATTCACACAGAGGGGGGTGGATTTTAAATGCCGTTGTCCGGCATATGCACAGCACAGCAGCGTGTTTCTCTGTGATGGCTTGAGCGCATCCCTCAGTTCACAGCTGCTGGTGTGAAACTGTTCATTGTAAACCCAGCGTTACTACATGATGGTTATAGGGAACTGGTAAAAAAAAAAAAAAAAAAAAAGCTTCATTAACACAAGGATCAAGCTTTGTTTGGAGCAGAAATTTTATTTTTTTTTTTTTTTTTGGAGCCTCCATGAATGAATGAAAGCTAAAATGACCACATAGCGATTATGCGTGTGGCCAAATGCGGCCCGTCGTTCATTTCTAAGCCGCTACACTTGTGTCTAAATTATCGGTCGGTCATTTTCTCTGAGTGTGTGCTTGTTGTGATGAACCAAAAGATAATTATCACCCAACTCGGCAGTTCCCCTCAGCTCTATTGAGCATTGGAGCATCATTTAGAGGATTATTTTGGTTTTTTAGGCCAGCGACAGTTTTCAGTGAAAATATTCTAGAAACACTCGTTCCAAGACCAATGTTTGGAAAAATGCCCTTCGCCAAAATATGCAAAATAAAAAGAAATATTAGCTTTTGGTAGCTTTTTGCTTGTACCTACCATGGTTTAAACTGCAGGATCATCTTTCAGCCTCAGATATATTTTCAGTATTAGATATCTAAAGTCTAGTCTCTAGCCCAATCGTGACCAACATCCAGCTTTTAAATGGTTTGTGCCTTTTTTCCTCAAATTTTATGTTTGAATCTCATTAAATATGCAAAATTAATTATTATTTTTAGCTTATGGTGGCTGCTGGCTGTGCAAAAATATGTACAGACTGCATTCTGAAGAGGGCTCATAAGTTCATTAACCCTTTTTCCTACTAAATATCGTAGTGCTGAACATTAAAATAACGTAATCAGGAACTGAATGAATCCATTAAGATCCACTTAAACGTGACATGCATGTGATTCTCCCACTAAAGCTGAATGTAGCATGTCTGGTTTTAGATTATATCAGCTATGATTAAAAAAAAAAATGGATAGGAATCCATGTTAAAGTGTGCTGAAAAGTGTAGAAATAATGTAATTACGCTGTCGTGCAGCCATAACTGCGATCCCCTGGCCTGCAGGAGTTAGACGGCTCCCAGCAGACATAAATGACGTCCTTCCCTTCCCCGGTCTCAGGTGGAGGTGAGCCCGCTGGAGAACGCCATCGAGGTGATCGAGAACAAGAACCTGCAGCTGCGCACGCTCATCACCCAGTGTCAGAGCCGGCAGATGCAGAACATCAACCCCCTCACCATGTGCCTCAACGGGGTCATCGACGCCGCCGTCAACGGCGGGCTGGCTCGCTACCAGGAGGTACGAACGGGGGATGAGGCTGGGGAGTTTTAGAGACATGGAGGCAAACGGCGCACAGTTTGCTTAATGAAACGTGAAGGTGGGTTAAGGCTGAGAGACTTGCGGAAAGGGAGGCTTTTTTTTTTGGCGGGGGGGGGGGGGGTGGAGCGGATGAGCAGATGGATGGATGGACGCATGAACGGCTGGGTGAAGGTTTGACCGAGTGGATGGATGAGCAGGGGGAGACGGAGATGGATGGGTGACGTGAGAACGGACGGGTGAACGAGAAAAAGGAAGTCGGCTCAAAAAGTGTCGGTCGGAGGGATGAGAGTCGGGCGGCCCGGAGAGATGGATGGCTAATAATCGGTAAATGAATGAGATGGGAGTGTTTATGCAGCTGCTGTTATCCGCTGAAGTGCTCACTGACAGATGCACGGATTCACGTGGACGGCTGAAAGATGGCCGATCCCCCGTGACAAACGTTCGCCGCCGCCTTTCCCCTCCTCATGAGCGACAATAAACCGCACGGCGAGGATAACTGAAGAAAAAGACATCTGAGCGTCTGCACAAGAAAAATGCTTTTTTACCCTCGGCAAACTGAGTGGACCCGGCGACTTGCACTGTGTCGCATAGCAACCGCTGTGAGCATGCATGTGGGGGTGTCGGGGCGCGTTTACTGTTTACTGTATTCCGAGCCGGCTTCTAACAGGATACTGATGAAGCCACGAAGTAGCTTCCGGGTCACCGGAGTCGCTCTCCGCCCGGTGCCAACATCAGCGCGCCGGGGTTTCCAGCCGTCCGCAGGATTGTGTCTTCATCCACTTCCATGCATACAAATGACGCTTCTCCGGGTGAAATTCGACCACCGACCGCTCTCTATCGCACATCATTTGCAGTTTCATGCGTGGCACACTGTAAGGAATGGGTTTGAATATTCGGCGTGAGCCGGACGCAGATGCTCTCCCTGCAAATGCGTTTTTTTTCTCTCTCTCTGCCGAATGCATCACGCAGACTGTAAATCTATTAATTATCCCGCCTCGCGCCGATTGACAGCTGCAGAGGTTTGCGCTGCCACAAATGAAGGAGAAATTGTCTTTATTAATATTCAGATTTATTGCTTTGGTTTGATTTGAAACCCTTGAGGGGGGAATGCCGTCTGATTTATTTCCCCCTCCGCCTCAGCATTCCATCTCTAATTGGACTTTTCTAATGATTAACTGAGCCACTCCATGGCGAGGTCTCACTCCCCACAGCCCGATGAGAAATCTCCATCATTTGCAGAGGATTATTGATTATTTCTGCTGCCGTTTTGTGGAGGTTTCTCCGGATGGAATATCCTGCTGAAACAGAGTTTAACTGTAGCCCTGCTGCATGTTAAACTATAAAAAGTTTATTAGGTCGTTTGCACCATATTATTTCTTATCTGGTTGTTGCGTGCTGATTCATTAAAGAGGAAAAAATGCTCTTGTGATCTTGTGAGCAGTGCTTGTGCTGTTTTTATGAAGTTTACATCCAAGGATGTTTCTCTGGAACGTATTTAAATTTTCTGTTTTAGGTTTTGTTGTACATATTCTGAGTTATTCCACAGATTTTGGAGGATAGGTGTAAAGAAACCACTAGTTTCAGGCTGTTTGTGTGTTTGGTCATTCAAAGTGTAGTATTTGTTGGTGTTAGTATCTTCTCTGTGTTGAACCGTGACCAGATATAAACCTTTTACCCATCATCATCAGCATTACTGTATAATCTAGACCATGGGGGGTGTGGGCGAATTGCTGCTGAAGGAAATCCTGCAGACTAAGAAGCGACAGTCTTTTTGCCAATATAACTCTCAAAAGAATATATTCGAAGAATTACTTTACATAACGCTTTTGGAAGCTACTCACAAAATCGAGGGGAGAAAAATCTGGAGTTGACAATAAGCTTTCTTCCTGCTGATAAAACCGATAAAACAGGGCTGTGTCTGGCACTGCTGACACCCCTGCTGTGGAATTTAGAAAAAATCTAGTTGATTGACGGAGATCTATGTGTCCGCATGGGTTTGAAGCCTTCCTCTTTTTTTGGTTTCTTTGGAGATTTACAGCTGTGTCCTTGAGAGAAGAGCCATCCCTTTTTCTTTTTTTTTATTTACGTCTTTTTTTTTTTTTTTTTTTGTGAACTCGCCCTTTACCTCCCGTTCCCTTTATAGTCTGTTTCCTTCTGGGGGCGGGTTGGAAAGCAGATTGTTCGGCTGGGCCTTTCATCGATTCATCGCCTCTCTCCTTTGTGTACCCTGATGCAGATTGAAAAGGATCGGCTGTAATCTGTAAACACATCACGGGCGCTGATGTTGTTGTAAACAGTGGGGACGCGGCATTTAATGTATGTCTGCCGCAAGAACAGTTATCGTCATTCAAAGCAGGCGGCGGCGTTTTTTCATCTTACCCCGGCGCTCTTTTGAGCCGCCTTTTTTAGTGGAGAATGTCTTGGAAAGTGAATAGAAAGCGTGGTCTGTAATCAACAACTGTGATCCCTCTGAAGAGACATGATCTGTAGCGGGAAGCACCGACGTGAATGAAAGCGATATGAAAAAGAGCTTTTTTGAAATCTGATCCCAAATTGGCTCTTAAATCAAAGTGAAATCAATCCTTTGATTCCTGTCCATCCATTTTGCCGAAATGTTTTTCTATTTTTAGTTTGTACGGACTTTTATTCCGATCCCTGAACTTGATGATAATATTACGATTAACCGTGAGCGCTCGGCTTCTCTGATTGTTTTAAGGACTCGGTAAACTGATTCGCCGTGTCAGGCGAGCCGGGATTCAGGTGGCACCGGCTCCCGGCGCGTGCATAACGGATGCGCTGCTTTTTGTCATTGTTGCAGGCCTTTTTTGTGAAGGACTACATGATGAATCACCCAGAGGACGGCGAGAAGATCGGGAGACTGAGGGAACTCATGTTTGAACAGGTCAGGACGGAAAGGAGAGCGCACATTTGGAGTGTTGTGCATTGACAGTGAAAAATTGAAGACACCGGCCGGTTTTACCGCGCAGTGCCAGTTTTTACCACAAGATGGTGTATTGAGGCACACATGAGCACGAGAAGGATTGAAAGATTAAAGTGACTCAAAACCGCAACAGAGGCATGATTTAATTTTACTGACTGCTCCTTTAATCATGTTTAGAATTCAAAGGAAAAATTACTGTGTGAATATCTGCTTCACTGATGTTGTTTCAGTTTCAATTTATGTTTAAAATATTACAAATTGTGGAAGGAATGATGCAAAGAAGTGAAAACTTTATTAAGAGGCTCCATGTTAATTTTTTAAAACCATAGTGCTGAGAAGCTCTGTTGTAATTGTTTTATTCATTAGTCCTTTTTATGTTTAATTTTTATATTTTCACTGTGTCATTTTATATTTATTTTGTAGCCTAGTGCAGACACCTCCCAACTTTGAAGACACAAATGTTGCTTCTACAGATTAAAGCTTATTTTTCATTGAAATTATTCTCTGTCACACGTCCGCTTCAATTCAGATGAATGATTTTAAGTTAAGTCTTTTTTTTCTATCATGATTTATTCACAAAATAAAGTAAAAATAAATAAAGAAGTAAATAAAAAGTCGCAACCGGTAAGTTTCTGTGTTTTTTTTGCTTCACTAAAAATAGCATTTTTATAAGGTCTCCAGTATCATCATGTGTGCATTTCGAGTAAGCTCAGATGTGATATGATTGCATACATGATTTAATATTGACCTGTGTACCGGCTCAGATTTATACATCATTCATCGTTAGTGTGAGGAGAGATGAAGCTGGCCTCCGCTGGGATGCTCGATATTCCTCAGACGTCTTCACGATACCACTGCAATCACAAGCAGATCTTATTAAAACATTAAAAATAACATATCACCGATGATTGCATTAGAAACGTTACGGGCTACATTTTATTGCAGGATGTGGAGAATTGATTTGCCATTGTGATTTATTTTTTTCCCCCTTTTGCAGGCACACATACTGGAGTATGGCCTCGCCGTACACGAGAAGTTTGTTCCTCAGGACATGAGACCTCTCCACAAGAAACTGGTGGACCAGTTCCATCTCATGAAGTCCAGTCTGGGCATCCAGGTAGGCCGCAGGACGACGAGAAAAACAGCATCCCGTCGAACGATTTTCAAATACCGCACATTTTGTGAGTCGGCGACGGATTCAAACAGCATCTTAAATAAAAGTTATGCCGTTTAATGACAGTCAATTAGATGGAGGCAGGCTCACATGCGTCACATCGCTCGCCTCAAATTATCATCTAAAGTCTCTTTGTAAGTACAGACTGTACGGGACAAGAAAAACCCACCGCTGTGTTTAGACTCCCGAGCAAATGAACCTTTTAGTAATTTAAAGGAGAAAGCCACCCCTCATTAAACAGGCTTCCCTCATCTGCACACTGTGTAGTTTATCTACATACACTCACCAAGCCGCTTTATTAGCAACGCCCTGCCAGTGCGAGATTGGACCCCTTTATTTCCCCCCCTTTCAGAACTGCCTTTGTTCCAAGTTGGCGCACATTAAACAAGCAGCTGGAGATATTCCTCAGAGGTTTTGGCTCCCAGTTGACCTTGAAAAGCACCACATATTTTGCCGTGGCTTTCTGAGTCTCTGGATGTAAATCTCCCGAAGATGCTCAATTGCTCTGGAAAACATTTCGAGATGGTATTAGCTGGTGACAAGGCACTTTACCCTGCTGAGAGGAGCCATCTGAACATAACAGGGTTGATATGATTAGTAGAAAAAAGCCACCAATGTGGCAAGAAAATATCGCCCACAGCTTTTTATTGCCACCATCTGCTAGTTTATGCCCAAATCTGACTGTAGCATCTGAATATCACAATGGAAGACGGGAATTGTCAGATCACATAACAGTTTCTGGTCTCCTAATGCCCAATTTTAGTGATTTATTTTTATTTAAAGCCAATTTGCTCTTCTTAGCTAAGAGCAGGGCACCCGGTGTGGTGTCATTCCACTGCAGTTCGGTTTTATTCAGGGATAGTCGGAGAAATCAGGGAAGGAGAATCTTGGGATCTTCGGTTAACAGTTCCTCGCCTCCTTTTTTGAAAACCTCAGGAGTTTCCGGCGTACGTGCGCGCGAGCCCCGTGCACTTCACCAACGGAAGCCCGCGGACGTGCAGGAACTCCGTGCCCAGCATCATCAGCCCGGACGGCGGCCGCACGGTGTCCAGGCGGAGGTGACGACCCGTTCTTATTGATTAGCTTTCATCTCTTTTCTCGCAGTTCTTGGCCTTTAATGTTTGTAACGTTCTCTCTCGCTTCAACTGAGCTAAAAGAAAGAAAATGTACTAAGTTTTCTTTTCTTTTTTTTATAGATATAAAAGTCACTATTTTTAGTTTTCTTTACATTCTGTTGCCCTTAACCTCGTCTTTTCATATATGTTCTTTTTTGAGTGTTTCTGTGTGTTTGCTGTACGTTGAATGCGACTCTCCTTTCCTGCCATTTTTGCCGGTGTGGCTCATTGTGGCTGCACAATAGGTAGAGCCAGCTGCTGTGCACCCGCATGGATTTCTCTGTGTGGCTGCTGTCGGGCAGACGGACAGACAGTGCGTGCGTGTGTGTGTGTGTGTGTGTGTGGGTGCGTGCGTGCGCGTTTGATGTGTTCAGTGACCCTGCCACTCTGTCTACCTGCGACATTCTGCCTCCGCGGCGTGCTCCCAGGGGGCACAGCCACACCGGAGAGTGGAGACGCGCACATCACCTCAATCTCCCGGTGACATTTCGCGTTTTTTTTTTGCTTGTTGCGTTTTGATTTCTTTTTTGAACTCTGTTTTTCCCCAACGCAGAACCAGGTTACGTCTTACTTTTTTTCTTCTTCTTTGAAGACTTCTGATTTAACCTTCCTTTAAGAAGCCGTCGTGTTTGTTCTCTAACCTTTTCTCTTACACTCCTGCCGTTTGGCAGCTGGATGAAACGCTGTGATTGGTGCATCAATAATTTGTCTAATCTGACATTTTCTCCTCTCGTTCTCTGGCCTTGTCTGCATTTCCATTCGCCTCGTGTTGAATCCTGGGTGAGCGAAACCTCTCTGAGTTAATAAAACATAACGACATGACTTCGTTCCTTTTGCGTCGAAAAGCGCCGTAATGATCTCGCTCTGTCTTTTTACGGCCTGAAGCTCCCTCAGCTACCCCGCGGTGAACCGCTACTCCTCGTCCTCCCTGTCATCTCAAGCCTCCAACGAAGTCAGCAACATCACGGGCCAGTCGGAGAGCTCAGACGAGGTCTTCAACATGCAGGTACTCCAGTTCTCCTCTGCACACAGGCATGCTTCCCCACACATGCTCGCAGATGCTCCTCAGACACGAGGTTGGGTCCACATCCCAGCGTTTGCCCTCCTGCTCCCTATAGATTTCACTCGCGGTGCTTTTTAATCCACCCTCGCTCTCTTTATCCCCCATCTCTCGTCTGCGCTGACCCCATTTTTTTTTTCTCTTTCTCTATCGTCCCCCTCTTGTTCGGAGCGACTGTCCAGCCAAGCAAATTGCAGCGATTATATCAAATAAGGACACGGCGCTTTGTGCGGCCCGTCCGGGGAACCCGCCGGAGTCTAATCTAAACTAGATTTGGCCAATTTCAGAGAGCTGCCGACAACTCCTGGCAAGCCGGCCCGCCGTACCTGGCAGCGGGAAAACATGTGAGGGAGGCGGAGGAATGCAGTTATCCGGGATGAGACTGAACCTTTTTTGCAAAAATAACATGAAGCAGATCAAGCACAGTTTACTGAATACGGAGGGCGAGCGGCAGAATGTACAGTTTGCAGAGTGCATCAAATTACAGACTCGTCCTCTCACATTAAAGGTTTCGGTTCTGCCTCTTGCTCTGCATTAAATACTGATTATTTTTATATAATGGTCTCCTTCTCTTTCAAATGACCACGATTTTTCAAAGCTGTCAGGAGAGATAGCCCAAGTTTCACTCCAGAACTTCTTTGCTTTTTGTAAAGTTCACTGCAGAGACGCGGCGGTAAATGTTACAGACGAAAAGTAAACATGGAGAGTCAGACTGAAACTATGTGCACAGATTTGGCTTTTCCCTTTTTGGTGAACTCGTCGTGCACAGTGTCAGCTGAAGGGATCCGACTCTGAAGTGCTGCGGGAATCTTTTTTGTTTTTAAAGATGTCTGCTTTCTTTTTGTAATGAATTACCCCTCAGTATATAAAATAATTAATTCAACCAGCATAACCAATTGTACTAACTGGTATCTACATTAGAGTACTGCATGTTTTCCAAAAGGAATTTCAGTACTGTAAATGTCTAAAAATGTCAATATGAGTAGAATAAACCACATTCTGCATTGAAGATTGGATGGCTCCCATCAACTTGAATTCCTGTTGAACCAAAAAAGTGCACGTTGAATAGAATCCATACAAATTCTGTTTGGTGCGTCTGAAGGAAACTCCACATATCTTTTCTCAATTAAGCCATTTCAGTGCTGATGCAGGATGTTTTTGCTTTGTGAACATACTGAACTTGTCAAGTGGCACTCGGCTGCAGAAGCATTCCGACGGAGCTACATTACTGTTGGCGCACACGCCGTAAACTTCATGAATTGTTGATGATGTTTGTACTTTTGTTGTTGTTGTTGTTGTTGTTTCCCCTCCCCCGCAGCCCAGTCCATCTACCTCAAGCCTCAGCTCCAACCATTCAGCCTCACCCAACGTCACCAGCTCAGCCCCGTCCAGTGCCAGAGGTGAGACGGGTCCTCTTCTGCTTGGCTGTTCTTGCACTAAACTGCACGCTACGGGCCTTTCAGCTGACGCTTCGCCGGACAGCGGCTCCCTCTGAGGAAGCGGACAGATGTCCGGCGCGACTTTTGACCTTTCGGCGACACTCTGCCCTCTCCGAACGTGCCGCGGAGTCCTGTCTGGCGAGGTTAGGGAGATTAAAAGACAGCCAGGAGTATACACACACAGAGGAGGTAGACGGGGCAGAGACCAAAGAGAAAAAGGGATAAGAATGAGAATTGGAGGGATTGAATGAAAAGTGCGAGACTGAGAAACAGAGAGAATACAGAATGAGCGCAGATAAAAAATGAAATGGGCTGAGACAAATGCTGCTGAAAGAAACATGGAGCCGGTAAAAATGCAAGACAGAGCAAAGGGGGGGGGGAGTAAGAGATGATTACAGCTGTGCAGAGTATCCCTCGTGGAGCCCAACACAATCTCCTGCCTCGGCCGGTCTCAGTCATCCAAGTCTACCCTACGAGCGCAGCGTGAATGTGTAATGCTTTCTCCCGCCGCTGTCTTATCTCCATGTGCACAAATGTGTAAACATGCTTCTGCCCGATCCCCATCATAAAAAGTAAGAATCTATGAAGACATTTATGGAAGCGCATGCACTCCCCTTTGGCAAGCTTGCCGACAGCAGGCGGCACTCTTAAAAACGTGCCCTCTGTCTCCCCATAAAGCTCGCCGAGAATTATTACCGCCGCGGTGCGATCTGAACGAGAGCCAGCGACGGGTATCTCGCACTCGCATGATAGTCTTCCAAGTGCCATCGCATTCGCTAATGGATCCAGATCTATTCGGGCGCGGCAGCAGCCGGGGCTAAGTGCTGGGAAAATAAAAGGATTTGCATGTCTGTTTGTGTGGGCTTCCGCGTCTATCTCTCTCGGTATTAGGGCTGAACGATATGGGCAAAATTTCATATCTCGATATCCATGCCAGATATCTCGATACGATATATTACAATGCAGGGCATGAAATTCGTCAAAATTTTAACAGGCCCTCCAAATTTTTTCAGCAGGTCCTCAGAAAATTTTTAACAGGTCCTTATTTTCAGTTTTGTAAAATGCCGATCAAAAACAAGATCCGACAATAATTTTTTAATTAAACTGTTGTATTTTGTTGTGCTTGTTTAGTTCTGTTTCTATCTATTTGCTGCACTGTGTCTGGGATGGTATATCTATGCTATATGGCTCTAACCTGACACGCCAGATGGACAGTTTCATATGTCCGCCACGGAAATATTACACAAGTCCATCTGGGTAGCCGCTCTTCCGATTTGATTTCAGAGGCGGGACCTTCAAAACAATCCGTAGCTGGTGATTGGATGACCGTTTGAACCAAAGAAGAAGAAGATTGGACAACCGTTCTGATTGACACGCGACACACTCACCACAGACCAATCCACATCAAGCCACGGTGTGACGTAGCTTACGTGCGCTGCTGCTGAGAAGCAGAAGACATCGTTTCCTGACAAAAAGACTTGAAGTGATGTTCTGTGCTCCTCTTTCAAGGAAGAAATTGAGTCGCTTTCTTATAAAACTGCAGATATTGCTGTGTCCACGGAGATCGCTCTGCACGCCGCCATTGTTTTCAAACTTTTTGGGCGCTTCCCGCTGTCGTCACGTCTTCTCGTCACTTCCGCTCCTCCCGCCTCTTTCCCCTGATTGGGCCAGCAAAATTTTAACAGAGTGAAATCATTGGTCTATGGAGCGCTACAAGATGGGATCTGCAGGATTTAGGAACTGAACCAGGCAGGCCCATCTGCTTTGCAAGATTAATATGGCCCACCCGAAGTTGCAAATTTATAAAATTATTATTTATTTATTTTGTTGCAGGTATGCATGTTGCTAATTGCTGATTGAAGCATCCCAGCTTTGACAAGTTCCTTTGGTGGTGGTGGCACATTAACCCCAGAATCCATACCAGCACAAATCACATTTCATATGATGTAGCTGCACCCAATTGAAACTAAATATTTTAGCTAAGATCCTGCTGATGGCTGTGACTGTTAGTGTAGATTTTGATTTTATTCAGTTCTTAATCTGACCAGGTTTTGTCTCTGTATATATCAGACCCGAGAGGACCTCTCTGACTGATGTTCGTTGATGTTGTTTTGTATTTGCGCGCCTGAATCGAGCAGTACCGCCTTAAATCCAGCAGAGGGCGCATGGTGATTGTTAGATGCATAGTGCAGTGTGAAGCACTGAGAAGAAGAATGCAAAAATGGAATCCCAGAGTTACAAGGCGTGTTGGTTATGACTGATTCATTAATTAAAAGAGAAGCAACGCAATTTCATGATTTAAAAAAAAGCCAACAAGCGGTAAGGACATACTTGTATGGACCTAAACCGGCGGAGATTCAATCTCAATCGGTCCCCGCCACCATTTTATAGGGAATTTCGCGTGTTGCAATGGATTCAGTCTAAGTTAAGCATTTTTCAGAAAAATAAAAACATCATAATACAAAGGGATGTAAAGAAATGCAGTTTTATTTATGTGAACTCACAGCCAGTCATCAACATTAACACAAATCCAGCAAAAAAGGAAATCCAATATTTAACAATAAATAAATAAAATTTGCTGCAGCTGCTGAAACAACACTCTTTTGGTCTTCAGAAGACAACATAATAACTGTGCAGAAACTATATTACTTACAGAACAGAGGTAGGCATGTGTGAGCGAGTGTGTGGGTGTGTGTGTTGTACATCAGTTTGTGCTTGCATGTGTTGCTAGTTGCATTAGCATCACAGCGCAACTTCTACAGATTCTTTGGCAGGAACACAAGCTTGTTCACCATGTCTGGCTTCAGACAGGACCTCTCACAACTCACAGTGTTGCCCGATGTACTGAAAATTCTCTCCGATGGAGAGCTGGTGGCCTGCATGCACAAGTATTTTCTTGCCATGTTGCTGAGCCGGGGAAAGTTAACTTTGTATGTTCTCCACCACAGCAGGGGGTCCTGTTCGTTGTCAATCGTGGGGAACTGCAAATAGGCACTCAGCTCAGCCTCTATGGCAGCAGTCTGGCTTTGATGACGGGGACGTCATCAACAGCAATGTACTGTGTCTTACATCTCGGATCCAAGAAGGACGCCACATCCAGGAGCTCTTGTGTGTCTCTGCCTTGATACTTGCTGTTCATGTACTCCAACATTTTCTTCTTGTTGTCTTTTTGTCAAGTGCACCTCTCTTTTTCCAGCTGTGTGAGACGTGGCGCACCAACTTTTTGCACACACCCATTGCATGGCTGATCCTGTTGTCACCTCTCACTGCATGTTCAAGAGAAAACAGATGAACAAAACAATACATAAATTACAACACAGCTAAATAACCACATATTAATGCAGATTGTTCCATCTCTCTCTCTCTCACTCACACACACACACACAAACTGTCTTTCTCCCTCTTCTGACAAAAAGATATTTAAATGAACGGAGTAAAACGTACCTGTCGCCAGGTGCAGCCTGTGTCCAGAGCACTGAAGCCGCGTCCAGTCGTTCACCTCCAGCGCCTTTATCATATTAGCTGCGTTATCGGTGGTCAAGCAAACCTGTTGGTCCTCCTTTAAATCCCAGTCCGCTAACGCAGCTCTCGTCTCATGCGCCATGTTATCCCCAGTGTGCTCCCCAGGGAAGAAAGGCGCCTGCAGACAGCGGGTCTTGAGTGCGAAGTTAGTTGTAAAACAAAGTGGACCGTTAAACTGATGTAAGGCTCCGTCGTCCGGCTCGACCACAGGTCCGTGGTTGAAGCAAAATAATCAATTTCACTGAGCTCGGATTCAACGTTCATTTTGCATTGATTGTAGAGTTTGGGTATGGCCACTTGATTAAAATACGCTCGGGATGGCATTCTGTAACGCTTGTCCAGGGTCCGAACCATCTTCTGAAAGCCTTCTCTTTGAGACGGTGTACACGGGTACCATATCTTTAGCAATGTGGCTATAGCAGCTGTAATTTCCTTTTGTCTGGTGGACGTCGACTCGTATGGCGTAACGCTACCCGAACGAGTCAGCAATCAAACTTTGTTTGGGCTTACTTTCGGACGACTGGGAGGCTGCCGCAGATTTTTTTCATTGCTGTACACTCGTCGTGCAGCACGCGGTGGTGTTGTTTCAGGTGGTGAAACATGTTCGTTGTATTGCCTTGCTTCGTCCCAATTTTCGCCAAGCACGACCTGCAAAACACCTGGCTCTGGTTCACACCCTCTTCTTTAAATCCAAAATACCTCCATATAACAGGGAAAGACTTTTTTTCCCCCACCAAACTCGTTTCTGCAGATTCTGCAACCGCCCTCTGTTGTTTTGCTTTCTCCGCTGCGTGTAGCACATGTGAGTGTGTGCAGTGTCGCCAACTCCCCAGTGACAAAACTCTCTATTGGCTGTCCTAGAAGTCGCTAGAAGTCGCTATATGACGCCATCACCTAATTTGCATAATTTGGCAATTTTCATGTAATTGTAAGGAGGAATAACGCCGTGGGAGAAGCAAAAAGTGAGCTAAAAACAGCCTAAATATGTTTAGAACTACAAATTAACTGACAAAAGTGTGACAGTGAAGAAACATTTAACATGCCCATCCTGCTCCGTGACCCAGGACGGGAGCAGCGGTGCGGATTTGCGCACGCTCGATTCATTTGAAGTGGGGAGGCGGAGCGGTGGGGGTCTCCTCTCTGCTCTGACTTGCAGCAGGGAGCGCTGCGTGAGGCTGACCGCTTGTGAGCGCTTTGGGACGGGGGAGGGGCTCACGCAGCACCCGCTGCTCACTGAGGACAGCAACGAGACGTCCTGTCACGTCTCCAGAGCACCAGATAAAGTCGCTAAATTTGTCGCTAGTCGCTTTTTTAAAAAAAAAAAAAAAAGTCGCTAGAGGGGTCTGAAAAGTCGCTAAATCTCGCGACAAAGTCGCTAAGTTGGCAACACGTCTCCCTCCTGCCCCTCCCTCTGATGTTTCTCATTGGCTGCCATCAGCTGTCAACCAGCCAACGAGGTTTGTGGTTGGCTGGCCCGGCCTGTGCACGGACAAGCTTACATGCAGGGCAAGCAGGGGAAATCTTGATATCGTCGATTTTGAGAAACTAATGTCCTGAATGTTCATGTCACGATATCGATGTGATAACGATATATCGTTCAGCCCTACTCGGTATGCTACATATGTTACTGTGTCCAGCCAGAGCACGTGTCTCTGTTATGATTGTCCAGTGTAACAGAGAGCCGGGGTGCGAGGGAGTGTGTGTGTGTGTGCGTGCGTGTGTGTGTGAGAGCAGGCTGGATGAGGCCATTTATCATGTTGTGGAGCCAGTGAGGCTGAAAGAATGGCAGAGAGGCTTGGAGGGAGAAAAAGAGATTGGCCTTTCCTGATTGCCAGTATTTGTGGGTAATAGCCTAACACCTTGCTGCCGTTTGGTCCCGCATGTGTTTGTGCAAAGGCCGCGCACGCGCCCGAGCCCGAGCGCGCGTACGTGCGCTGACGCTGTCAAAACCCTCCCCCGTGCTGTTTGCTCCAGGTTCACCTCAAATGGCCGAGAAACACAAGCATTCCAGAGAAAACGCCTGTCTGTCTCCGCGAGAGAGGCCGGTCAGCGCCATCTTCCCAAACCCGCTTGATCCCGCACAGGTGAGCACATAAATAACTAAACATCGAAATGTCAGTTTTGAATTTTGGGATTTAGTACAAAGAGAGTCCAGGTTCAGAGCGGAGATTGCATGTTCTCACTGCGTATGTGGGCTTTTCAATCTGCAGACATTCCGTCTTCTTCCCTTAATCGAAGATATTTGCTGCATTGCTCGCTCTCTTCTGTGTATTGTTGTTATTGTAACACAATAAAAACATTGCAGTCACACGTGAGGTGCAGAAACAAGGTCACATTTTGTCCTGTACAATACATCTCAATGGGTCGCCAGTCCACCTGCGGGGGGGGGGGGCAAACGCCTCCTGAACGCGGGCGCATGCCGCAAGGCCTTCTGCAGCTGAGAGGAGCAGTTTTTCAACAGCAGCTTTGCAGAACTGATGTTTTATTAAAGTCTTTGCTCTTATTCTGGCCCAAGAAAGGAAAAAAAAAAACAAAAAAAAAAACAAGCACGCACATTCCTGTTCGGCGAGCTCGTGTTAGCGCAATAACAGGAGCTGACAAGAACAACATGATACTGCAGCTCCTCTTCCCGCTGAAGGACAGTATGTAACACAATCACACACTCCGTCCACAGTCACAAAGCTTCGGGAACAGAACAGTCGTGTGTTTGCCTTTACAAGGCCATCCGTGCTTTACGGTCAGTGTGGGCGCCTTTTCGTCACACTTCCCCTGGCTTTGTTCGCCCCGTTTGTGGAGAATCCCGCAGAGAAATGGATGCTGGAGGGCTTAACGATTACTCCCAACCTCCCAGCAATGAAATGCTCGATATCAGCTGGTGATGCAGCATTGACTATTGGAAGCATTGATCACTAACATCGGTGACTGTGATTAGAAGATGAAGTCAGATGATGGAAAATCTACACAGCTTCTTCTGACCATTTGTGGCCCTTTCTGTCTCTCCTATCGAATCTGTTCTGTAAAGATTGTACGCCATTATCGCCATTCGATATTCGAGTAATTCTCCGTTCGCTCAGAGTTGATTCCTATCGTTGTTGTGTGGAGAATGCTCTGCTCCGTGCCGTAATGCTTTCCCACTGTAACCTCAACAATTTCTCCTCCACGCAGAGAGCTCCCACGCATCAGATAGGCGATACCACTTTACCAAGGAGTGACCCCAACCTCTCAGCTCCAGATAAAGGTAAAAGCACTATATTTAGCATATACTTTTTTTTTTTTTTTTTTTTTTTTAACATCCTTGACTTGGGAGCCACTCTCAACCCTCGCAGAGACACTTGAAATACCGTCTTAGTTTCCAGGGAATCCCCACAAACTTAGAAAAACAACAGCGTTTTATTATTATGCTTCTTTTCCCCCAAGTATATTGTCAATTAAAAGTTAGTGCAGTCTCATTCTTCATTACAAGTCCCCAGTACGGGTTCATCAACTGTAATTTCTGAGGAGAGACGGCTCCCGTCCGAGGAGGATATTTATGCAGGGCTTCTGCCTCCGGAGCAGGCAGCTCATCTGGTTTTTTTTTTTTTCTCTGGCGCCGACGCCACTGTCCGGGGCGGGAGTCGTCTTCTCTCCACGAACGACGCGCGGCGCGCGCCACGGCTTGACCCCGGTGTGGCAGGAGGCATCTGTTGCCACGCAAACTCATACAAACACATGTACGCGCTGTTTGGATTGCGGCGTTTCATCATCCGCCGTACCTTAAGTGTGATGAAAGAGCGGGTAGTATCTCCGCAGCAGTGATGGATGCGCGTGGCATTGCTATAAATGACTACAAATCTGCATAAAAAGGTTTATTTTTTTTCCTGAATGAGCACAAAACAGCGACGTGCCTTGCGGAAAAAGAAAAACTTTCCCGGCTTTCTGTCGAAACAAGGTCTATATACCGACACTTTAAAATTACAGGGTGCAATTGCTTCCCTGTGATTCACACATAAACACTTTTTCCATGAGATTTAGGTGTGATCAGTAAATAATGCAGCGAGAGATACATAAACTGCCACAATATGGTGACATGACACCTTTATGCACACGGCAGCGATAAAAGTGTGCGAGAACTGAAGTGTCGTTATTGGAACCTCTAATTATAGCTCCACATAGTGCTGTTAAAATGTGGCAATCCCTGTAAAACACAACAATAAAGAACATTGTCAGGCAACAGATTGCACGTTTATGTAAACTTATGTGTCTGATTATGTTTTGTTCTTACAGAAATCTTCACACTACGTGAGAACAGAAAGTTTGAACAGCTCCAGATCGAGTGGAGACCATCTGAGGTCTTCCTCACGTTGTTGATTCACCGCTATCAGGACAAAACAATTACTTTGATTTCACGCCAAATTGCGCAAAAAGTTCACTGAACAAGGCAATAACTATCACTGCATCACATGCCTCTGATCTGTAGTAATCAGTATTCAGTCAAACATATTACTTCCCCAGGAGCTGATTTAGCGTCTTGACTTGTTGAACTAAAGGAACGACGGCTTTGAAGGGAGGAAAAACAAGGAGCAGAATAGTGGAATTAAATCCTCTGCAGCTTCTCCAGCAATTAAAGACGAGAAACTGGGACACATCGGGTATGAAAGACTGTGACAAGGCTCTGAATGCCAGGAAGGCATGCAAAATAAGAATATAGTCACAAAAAAAAAATACATTTAAATATCACAGTTGAGATTAAAGAAAAAAAAAACAAAACTCAGTGTTTCTTTTTTCGCTGGATAAAACTACTAGTGTAGCCAACAGTTAAGCGAGCGATGAGCCGGTTCTCGTGAAAATGACACATTCTGCCACGTTTAATCACCCCGTTTGAACCCGTGTAGGTGTGTGGAGGCAGACGAGACCAGAACAAAAGACGACGTGATGATGAATTTAGACATTTTAATTAGTCCAATTTATTCAAAATGAAATGCATTCAGCTCTTCAAAAGAGGCTTAAAATCTTCTGATTAATATGGCTATGGAATAAGTGGTAATCTGGGATTAAAATCATCCTTATGTATAGTTTTACAAAAAAAAAAATGGCCTCATGGGAGCTGTTTGGATGTGCTTTGATTCAGTTTGATTGACGGTGAGCAAACATACTTCCAGTTTTTATCAGCTCCCTCACCGAGCGCGTCGAGTCTGTGGCATCGTGTTGTTTGTGTTGCATCCACTTCGAACCAGTGAGCGCAGATGAAATAACATCTGCCGCTCTCATTCTGGCAGAATTGGTCCAGGGTTTGAATCTCGTCAGGAGAGGTTTCGATCGACATTTTTAGGATCATTAAAATACCGCGAGAAGCGGCAGACGTTTGCTGTGGGAGGACGGGATTGATCCATGAAGACCTGGAGCGGCGCGCTCGCCCTCAGAAGTAGATGCAACATGATCAGTGAAATGCATCACCGTATGAGGGGAAAAACTGATCATTCCAAATGATCCATTTGTTTACCATGTGCTGTCTCATACTGTCCTGTGTAACCCATGCCTTTGTCGTGTTTCCATGTGCTGTAAAGTGAGACCCACCCCCAGTAGCTGGAGCCTAGACAGTGTCAAAGAGCGCGCCCCGTCCTTCTCTGACTCTGTTGGCAAATTGCTATGTCCCCCCGTCCCTCCTAGGCCACCGTACTCAGGTAATCCGGCTGATGGCAATGAATCTGCCCCTGAAGAATGGCACTAATTTTCCAGTCTGGCTTTTGACACCTGGTGCTCTCGCCGCCGCCGCCTCCCTGCGGAGCGTCTCCCCGCCTCAGACTGTTTTCTGTTTTCTGTCTTCCGGCTCTAATTCCATCTCCTGCAATATGCCCACCTGTATTTCCTGCACTAACCAACCTAATATCTAGTTTTCTTTGCTGCACGATGTTTGGTAAAGTTTGGAAATCCCTGCAGACTCGGAGAGGATTAAACTTTATCCCAACTAAAATCCCAGTAAATTCCCAGATTCGTATTTCATTTTTCAGCTCCCTTGACAGATGCATGTCATTACATTTCAACAACAGTTTTCTCCACCATCGAGTCAAGATGCTTTCTTTTTTTAAAACTTATTTACAGATGCGACAGTCTTGACTCATTCCCTGGTGTTTTCTGATGTATTGCTTTGCCCAGCAGCATAATAAGCAGAAGGGGTGGTGTTTTTTTTTATGTTTTGTTTTGTTTTTTTGCTTTTTTTTTTTTTTTTTACTCTTTCTTTGCCCCCATTGCGTAGAGCAGGAACAGCTGCTGGATGTAGAAACAGCTCAAGGCGGTCAGAAGGACCGGCGCAACATCAGCGCTTATTTGATTCATTGATGCTTTAAGCCACTGGCCCTCTCAGCTCCATGTGTGTGTGTTTGCATGACTCACACTGTCTCATCCTGGTGAATGGGGTAAAAAAAAAAAAAGAAGAAAAAAAAAACACTTCTCTAATTTGAATTTGTCCTCTTTTCTTGTGTTTCTCTGCCTCCCGTCTGGCTGTCAGCAGGCTCCTCGGCTAAAAATATGAGGTCGCAGTCTCCCGTCCCTTCGTCCAGATCCCCGCAAAAGGTGGGTTCTCTCTTTGTTAGTCACCTCCGCTGTTAATTTGATTTCCTAGACGATGCCTGACCATACTTCCTGGAAACATCGGGATCTTTATCCTCCACTGCTGATGTCTTAGCAGCCAACTCTGGGGTCTTTATCCTTCTCATAATACAGAGGGAGCTTCGTGTTGCTGTTCAGTGACGCCGTTAACAGCTCCGGTGCTGCTGATTTAGTAGTTTTTATGTCAAGGCCCGTCCCAAAACAGACCCCGAAACAGGACAGGCTGGAGGGAATTCATGGCGTTAGTTAAATGTGCACCTGCCATCCGCCAACTGTCACACGCTGCGTTTGACTTGAAGCCCTGGGAGGATGTCACCTGGCGTGCCTGCTGAAAAATGCAAAAGCAGATGGATTCCTGGATTCATTGACTTTTAAAAGATCGAACCCCTCTTTTCTGTGTAATATTTTGCTGCCGGGAATGTTGCCTTGAGCATCTCTCAACATGTTTTTAAAATACAGATAGATAGATAGCATCTAAACCAAACTATGTGCCCTTCACTGCAGATAAAGACATAAGATTATTTTAAGATCATGGAGAATCTTTGACCTCAAGATTTTTTTTTTTCCCCTGTATGTAATTATCTGCAGATGAACTGATTACTTTCACTTTGTCTCCAAGCTATGATTTATTGTTAATGAGCCTCTTAGTTAATACCAGTCTGCAGAAGCAGAAGAAGGTGCAGGAGAGGTTAACTCAGCGCTGAGCGAGCTCTTAATGAGGGTAAAAAGTTGTTTTGAAACACCGGTGAACCGCAGCTTGTCTCCCACTTGTCACGAGCGGCGGCGCTAAGCTCGCAGCTTTCGCTGCAGGTATGATGTCTTCTTACTTGTGACAGCCGCCGAAGGAGGCGGCTGCTTTGTGCGCGAGCGTCCGCCGTCCGCCCGTCTTGAGAAATGGAGCGAGGGAACGGCTCCGGATCGCAAAGTGTGAGTGACGGCTTGGCGCTCGGCGCGCCCCGTCAATCGCGTTTCGTGCGCGGCGGAAGTGTTGCGTGCGTGCCGCTGGCAGCAGCCTGAGACGGACCAAGGAATCTCAGCGGGGAAACCGGGTCAGGATACCGAAGCTACTTGTCAGCAACTGTATTAAATACAGTTCATCACGCTCAGCCTGAACGCGAAAAGGTTTGTCCGCTCAAGCAAGTCGAATGTTCGCCTCCCAACAGCACAGCCTCACCCATCGGTCTCTATCGTCCACCACATCCAATTAAGTTTTAGCAGATACCATGGCGGCGTTGTGTAATCGCGTAGAAAAACATTCTGATGAGCGATCGGATTTTTCTCGCGGGGGGAGCGCGGCATATTGTGTTTTCTCGTCTGGGTGCACACGTCTGCTTGATGGAGTGGAAAAACCTGGCGCTCCTCTATCTGTTCACTGACTCAACTTTTTTTAATGTTATTTATTGTTGCTGTTTGGCCACGTCAGCACCAGGAGGCAGGAGACGGCGGGGCGGGCGGGGCGTACCATATTGTGACAAGCCTCGTCACGGGATGCGGCTCAGGAAAGCAACTCCCCAAAGTATCCAGCCAGAGACAGCCTGAAAGTTTTTTCCTTCTTTTTTTTGCCGCTGGATTCTTCGCTTGAAGTTTTAATCAGTTTAACAAAGAAAAAAATATATAGATTGTCATAAATTCTTGAGAATTTGTCGTGTATTTTATTCAAGACAAGTTAAAACTCTTTGCTGCTGTTGTGACTCTGGGTGTTTCCATCGATCACTCCATGTCGACCTGCCAGCTGCTTTTCTCGTCCGTCCAGCTCAAAACACATTTTCTTAATTAGAAGCTTGTCAGGTATCATTTACGTTTGGAATTGAATCACGGAGCTCGGCGATGGCTCCACCGTTTGACAAATCAAACTTGATTTTGTTTCATCGTTCTGGTTTGAGTAATTTGAGTTTAACATTTCAATTTGAAAACAGAGGGGCTCTCATTTTGCTAATGGATGGAATTATTAATGTAGTTAAAAAAAGTACTTTAATCAGTGTCAGACTCGTGCACCTCATGTCATGAGCTGCATTCTGACTGCAATAATTCGGATAAATCTGAGGATCCCTTGCTTGTGTTTTGAGTTTTTAACTTGCTGTCCTTGTCCCTCGCCCGTCAGACCACAGTGCCGCCCTTCACCCCGTCGCCCACCGAGTGCCAGTCCACCAGCCTGGTCTCCAACTCCCCCGTCCTGTCGGGCAGCTACAGCAGCGGGATCTCCTCCCTCAGCCGCTGCAGCGTGTCGGAGGCGTCGGGCACCGAGCTGCCCGCCGGCGACCACCCGCCCCACCCGCTGCCGCCGCCGCCGCCGTCGTCGTCGTCGTCCACCCTGCCCAACTCCGTCTCCAGCGGCTCGGACGAGCCCGTCCGCCGGGAGAACAAGACGCCGCCGCCCTACAGCGTGTACGAGCGCAACAACCCCCGCCGGCCGGTGCCGCTGCCCCACAGCCTGTCCATCCCCCCGCAGGCGGACCCCCCGGCGCTGCCGCCCAAACCTCACCAGCTCCGCACGGGCAGCATGAAGCTGGACGGGAGCGCCGACCCGCGGGTCCCCCGGCCGAGGCCCCTGCCCAGGAAGGTGTCCCAGCTATAGGCGGAAAACAAACACACACACACGCACACACACTGGCGTATTTTGCACTTTTCTACTCGGCACTCACTTTTTTTGTAATCCTCAGTTCGGCATTCCTGATACCCCCCCCCCCAAATGACAAACACAAGCCTCTCGATCGACAGCTGGTGGGAACAGTGTCGCCTCGTGACAGTTGGATTCACTGGAGGGCATTGCTTTGACTTTGACTCGGTCATTCCTCACTTCTAGCTCTCGTCCCGACACAAGTCCGCCACGACGAGTCCCGATCTATGTTTACCAGAACGGTTCGGACAGATGTGACCACCTCACATACTGTATATGTACATTGGTATGTGTGAGAGTTGTTTTTTGCCTTAAGTATTGGAAACAGAGTCTTTTATCTGTGAGTCTTGCACGCTTCTTTTTTTCCCTTTTTTTTTTTTTTTTTTTTTTTTTTCTTTTTTGGGAAACAACTCGGTATATTTCTATACTGTATGGCTTAAAAAAAAAAAAAAAAAAGGTGCTAGAGGCCTCGAGTATGCATTTCAGTGAAGTGTAGTATAGACAAGGGTGTGTTCCCATAGTCATATCCACACAAGCAATAGTACAATGAAGCCAAACTGAAATTTTTATTCATAAAAACAAAAGAAAAAAAAACATTTACATTTAAATTTATGCTTTTAACAGCAGAATTTTCCATCTCCTCCTGAAGTTGGGACCATATTTGGTCATTTTCCTTATGCAAGAAGAATTTGGTGGAGTGAAATTTGGCACTAATAACAGGCGCTTTCAGGCTGATTTAACTCTGTGTGGTTGCATGTAAATGAGGAAGCTGGAGAGGCTGTCTCCGGGAAATTGCCTCCTTGACAGAGTTCTTCTTTCTCTTGAGTCTTAAAATCAAGAGAAAGAATCTGGAGTTTGCAGCGAGGCAAAGGGAGCCGCACGAATAAACCCTGGAATAAATAATGTATGTGAACACACCCTGTTGATCCTGCATGATGTACATGACAACAGATATTGTGCCAAAGGAAAACTGAACAGTTCCTTGTAAGGAGACTTTTTTTTTTTTTTTTTAAATATTGGAAAGTGTTTTTAGGAAAGAAATTTTGGAAGTGACTTCTCCCCCCCCCCTGAAAAAAAAAAAAAAACCCCAAACTAAAGTCTGAACTGATCACGTGGATCGTCAGACGAGCACAAACGAGATTTCGTAAAAACAGTTTCACTGTCAGCAGTGACCTCGAGAACTCACCAGGACTCATTTCCTTTTGGAGAAATATTTACAAACTAATCATTGTCAAATATTTGTACAGTTGAGATTTACTTTCTGTTTAATTAAAAAGACGGACGTGAGTCGACTGCACTCGGCGTCTCGGCAGAGAAGTAAAAGACCCTTCGGCGAGCGGATTTCACACTGTTTTGTAAAATAGAGAACTTTTCTGGCAGAAAATATTCGTCGATTCAATTCTGTGCAACTTTTTTGGGGGGGGCGCGGGAGGGGGGAGGGTAGCTTTAGTATTGTTTGTATGATTCATTTTTTGTATGATTGATTTACTTTTTGATTTGTTGTGAATTTTTGAGATTAAATATTCACATTAATCAGTACTTGAGAACTTGTAAATTAAATGAGATTAATGTAAGTATGCCAAATATTAAATTTGTGTATTACATTTAATGTAAATATTGTGTTTTTAACAAAATGTAGCTATAACAATTTACAGCTTTGAATGTAATGTTGAAGCAGCAAATTATTATTATAAATGTTCAAACTTTTATGGTTTTGTGAGTGTAGAAAAATTACAGTCATGCATAATGACTCCTAACTCATTTACAAGTTCAATAAACTGGCCTATGTAATACAAACGGACTTATGGATGACTTTCTGCGAGATGTCTCTGAATCGTGCCGTGAAATGTATCTCATGCAGTGTGTTACGTCAGCTGTGTGCAAGTAATTAATGCTGGACACAGCATGCATATATGCAAACTACAATGTAAATGCATGCATGCATACAATATATATGTATATATATATATATATATATATATATATATATATATATATATATATATATATATATATATATATATATATATATATACATATAGTATGCATCATTTTCAAAAATTTCTGGTGATTTGAATTTCAAATGAATTGAGAACTGCAAATTTCAGAATGGTTCCACTCCATTAAGATTCCATGTTGGCTATATTTTTGATTGAATTAAAAGCAGACGCCTTCTCCAGTCCCAGTATGATACCGGGAGATTACTCAGTTATGTTAATACATTCAAAGCACGATGCTCCCTCTGTATGCTTTGGAATATTCAATTAAAGCGACATTAAATATTCTTCTCAGAGGTCACTCCATGTGATTTACTATGTCGAAAAGAAACATTGTTTGATGAAAAGTAACACAGATTATGCACATTATTGTTCAACAGTCCGTTTATCAGACTTTACATGACCTATGATTATTTTTGGTCTTAAGATGAGATCTAATTATATATTCCTTTATTTGTCCTCATTGTCGCCAATATAAATTTAGGAGATTGATGTATGTTTAAGATTTACTACAAAACAAAGGAAATTCCCATAATGTTTGTGGGAATTCTGAAAAATCAACCAGATTGAGTTTTCAAGAACTCTTTAAAAAAAATTGTTTTTTGAGAGCTGGATGAGAAACTGCTAAATTGTTGAAAATAGATAAAAACACTGTGGTTTTATCAGTATATTTATATAAGTGAACCTCATATTGTGCAGTTTCACAACTTCGGCGAAGCTCTGCGCAGTGTTGTTCGTGCGTATGCCCGTGGAGACGAGGAACTTGTGTTTTTCTGCTCCAAATATTTCAGCGGGTCAGTAAACTGCGCGTGTCGCTGCAGACGTTAGAGTGCCGCTCCGTGGAGGAAAGACACACTAAAATGAAATCTGCATTCGTCGCAGTGTGTGGTGTTTTCTGGGAGGAAGGCCTCGCTGTCCTCAGGTGTGTGTGATGCGTTTGCCACTCCTTGGCCGAGGCCTCCCCTCCTCCACCAGGAAGCAGGAAGTGATTTAGGGGCGCAGAAGGAGCAGTCATGGAGGGAACAATCAATTCTTGGCAGGAGCCATGTTGAATGTGAATCTATGAGCACTTGAAAGCGCAGTTAGCCGGAAAGATTTTTGTCCTGGCACGGTATTGAGCGTTGCTAAGTTAAAATACTGTCGACTGTCCTCTGATCTGCTTGACTGGACCCTTTCTTTGGATTTCCTGGAGACCTTGTGAGGATATTGAGCAACTGATAAGGTAAGATCTGTATTTTATTTATTTTTCCTTTCTTTGTGAGCTGTGACAGGTGGACTGAGTCTTTGCTGTTGTGACTTCTAATTGGCTCCAATAAGCAGTCAATATGTGTTAATTGATTGGAGGACTTGAATGTGTGGTGTGTTGCTGGAATGTCTCCGCACGTGTGCATGAACACTGACTTCATATCTTCAATAAGATTCAGATTTTAAAATGCCGCCAAATAACAAATGGTCATGAATAGAAACGGTAAAAGGACTCCAACTGTGAAATTTAGAAACAGAAAGTCAAGATTTTTCTTGTTTGTTTCATAGATGAACAAAAACTGATAAACTTCATATTTCTTGATATTTGTATTCATGTTTATTTTAATGAGTCTGAGTTTGGATCAAAAAGTTACAAAAATGTTTTAATGAATCAAGTCAAATACCGAGACTGTAGTTTTGCTGAATCCAGTCAAGTCTTGTTTTGTATTTTAAATAATCCTGTTGTGGTGAAACATATTTCAGGAACCGCCTGAAGAGTTGGAGTCCAGTGAAAATAGATTTTGAGTCTCTTTAAACAATCCTAGTCTGGTTTAAAGAGTCCAGAACCAAAGTTTTGTTTAAAGAATTAGAGTCTGCCCATAAAGAGCTTTTTGAAGACTCCAAATCAAGATTAGGCGTGTGTGTTTGACAGAATTAAAATTATTTCTCTACAAATTGCTGCTGTCAGTTCGATGAATTTCTCAACATGAGCCTCAGAATCCTGGGCGTCTCCGGCCACACGTGGGGTTAAAATCAAACCCACGTGTTTCTCAGTCGCTTTTAACAGAACACAACCACACAAGGGAGAAACTCCGCGTTCATCTCCAAGCGTCTAATTACTGTGCCACCTTGGTGGAGCTGAAGACTGCTGTTGCTCTATAATCAACACAACAGCGTTGACGGAGCGGCGCGGCTTGACCGGGAGACCTTGAACAGTTGTAAATCGTTTCCCCATAAACATACATTGTGTCGGCTGGCGATTGGGGAGACGAGCACACTTCACCTGTCAACACTCATAATTGTTAGTGGTTTGCTCTAATCTGACAGCAGGCATTATTCTGTCGGGAACGCAGTTGCGGCCCGTCGCGGCGTCTCTCTGCAATGGACGGCGCGTGCTCCGGCGGCCTCCGCTTTTCCAGCGGGCCCGGGAGCGTTGCATTGTTGTCGGTTACACACCGCCACGGGCTTGTCAGTCAGCCCATTATTGAGAGGAGAGCCGCTTTTTCTGCTTGTAGTTGCGGCAAACAAAGCCCGTCCCGGTGAAAGGACGGGCGGGAGTTGAGCAGCCTGCAAATTTCCGCTGATCCCAGACGTTGACATTTTGCACGGGCCGAGATAGCTTCCCTCCAACAAAAGGTGGCATAGATGCAAGGCACGGCGCCGTAATAGCGTGTAAATATGATGAACCTGCAGAGCCGCCCTGTAATTGTAAATATGTTGGGCGCATTTCTAAAAGAAGCAGCATTCATTATATCTGGTGTGAGGGTTTTTTTTTTTTTTTTTTGCAACAGTTTAGCCCGATTACACAAGCTCTAAACATCCTCCGTTTTATAGCATTCATAAGGGTGATGATACATAATTATCAGGGGAAAGGCAGTACTAGGTATTAATTTAAAGTCGCCTGGAGCGAATTTTGGAGAACACACAGCCGCAGAGAAACCCAAGGTGTTTGTCTCGCTCTGCAAATCTCTCCAGGGAGAGGGGAAGCTGGAGGAGCTCTGCGGGGAGCAAAGAAGCTCCATCTCAGAGGCAACACCGAGGGGAAGTTTCAAAGAGGAGCGCGCAAGAATAGATGGCGTGTTTTATCTTTTCCGCTCCACTCCCTATACCTGCTCTGTTGTGTTCGGCAGCTTATGGGGGATTTTTCACCTGACAGCTTCAAACACTGCAAGTTGTTTTTAATGGCAAGATGAGTGAAGTTTAATTTTTTGACTTGTGCCGTCCTCATAGGAGGACTGTTGCCTCAGCTGAATGGGGAGTTGACTGCGAGTTTCAAATGCTTTGAATCCTGAAGAGGAGTGCAAGACAAAAAGAGATCAGGGAAATGCAGGTGTGTGTGTGTGTGTGTATATTTATATACACACAGCGGCGGCGTTTTCTTGCAAGAGACTTTCATACTGCAGTGTTTTTCTCCAACCTCTGCAGGAAGGCGTGGAGCAGAGTTCAACCTATATGCTGAAACACTGAATATACAGTATAAAGCATTCAAAAATATCTTACAGTGCAGCAGATTTAGATTAAAAATGTTTCCCCTGGAAAGCCTTTATAAGAAGAAAAGATTGAAATTGATTTGATGATATCAATCTAAAGGAAAAAGGAGCTGCAGCTGCAAAACAGGAAGATCTACAGTGACCGAGAAACCAAAGGACCTTTATTTTGCCAGTGTTTGTTCAGTTCATTCAGAGAAACAAACATTGCAGTGAAATAAACGTAAAGCTTCCACGGTCTGGAAATCATCTCTAAAAGCCAATTTACCAAATAGCTGCTAATTTAAAAGAAACAAGAAAAACACAGACGCTGATGTACAGTTGTCCTTTAAAGAGGCAAAATGGATTTTCTTGTCCTGCATGTATTCAACTCATCATTACTAAAGGATGAACTGAGCAGAGCGACGTCTAAAATATGAGCCTCGGTCAAAACGATTATCAAAGTATTTCAATAATGCAACACGGACACTGACTGAAAAAAGCGGCTGTCCTTCCGGCCTGCATGGCGATTAAACTGACTCTCTTGGTCTCGGGTGAGCAGGTAGTCCGTCTCGTTCACATGCAGGACGCGTCACTCACTGATAAACTGACGCATACATGCATAGTTTTCGACCGGCTGCCGCCACCGCACCGTGCTTCACGTCTCAGCTATTCTACCTCTATTTTTTCTTTTTCTAATTCTAAAGGATTAAAGTCTTGAAATGTATTCTGCAGTGTCTGATCCGGGTGAGCGTCGAAACAGCTGCTGTTGAATAAACAATGGAATATTCAGCGCGCTCGGAACAAGAGAAAAGCCCTGAAGAGTTTGGGTTGGAGACCTCCTAACTGGGAGGTTAAAGGTTCCCAGAAAGGCCAGTATTTCATCCTGGAGAGGCCTTTGGCTTATTTAAATGTAACACAATAGAGGTCCTTGTAAGTCTTGATTTTTTTTAAAAAAAAAAGTGAATAGTTTAGAACTTTATTTCACCTGCTCATATTTATTAATGCTCATTCATATTATACATGAAGAAAAAAGAATTCCAAGAGCACCAGTTTTTATCTGATCCCATTTTTTTTTTTTCATATAGCTGTCAGAAAAGGAGTTAATTAAAACAGTAGTGAAGCAGTGGCTTCTGTCATCTCTCGTCCTCTCGTTATCATTTGCAGGCTGTTTTTCCGGTGAGTCATCCTGCAGAAGGTCAAATGACGGCGGTGTTTACTGAGCTTTCCTCCCTGCCAAAGGTTTCTGATCCTTCCTTCCACAGCAGCTCCTGCAGCAGTCTGCAGTTCAGGACCGGAGGCTGGCTGCACCAAGACTTGCGTCAGGCCATCCACGTTAAAACACACTCCTTTGCCTCTTTGCTGTCGCCTGGTTTTATCCTCTGTGGAGCACATATTAAATTAAGTGTTAGACTCTCTCCGTCTTCCATCTCTTGGGTGATCGCCTTAGTTCTGCCTGGCTTGTTCGGCTGTGAAGAGGCCTTTTCCCCGTTTCTCCTACACAGATGAATAAACATGAGGTCAGGTGAGATTTTGACGAATTGTCTCACAAGGTTTTGTTTGGGATAAACAGCTGCTCCGGGGTTAACATTAGGAGAGGGAGGATGACGTCTCCCTCGCTCCCGCCCCGTCTTGGGCACAGATTCAATGACAAGAACAATTTTACTGCATGACTATGAAATATCTAGCAGAGATATCAACAAAGATTCCTTTTTTTATACTGTTTTATTCTTTTTATAGGTCTTTGATTCACCTCACTCTCCTGTGTGTGGGCCACCAGAGCTGACATTGTATGGAAATGAACCCTCATGTCTGTGCTAGGGCTACCTGATTGCTTTTACAAACACTTGTTTACAAAAAGCAGCTTCTATATGGGTGTCTTACGTTTGTCTTTTTTTTTTTTACACAAGGCTTTTGCTGCCTGAACTTTACGACATTGCAGTCTGTCGACTTATTTAGTTTGCATTGATCAGTGTGTCAAATTTGATTGGTTGGTGGGGAGCTGTGCAGTGCAGCGATTCTGCCATGGGGGAATTTCTGAACTTGTCGGAAAATTGTTGTGGACGGGGAAAAACACAAGACCACAGACTTTAGGCCACAATGACAGACACTGTCGCGATTGTGCATCTTACAGCTGAGGCGACTATCTCGCAATCAGTAGCCACGATAACTCGGTGTCGGAGAGATTGACAAGAAAGTATTTTAGCAGCACAGATAAATGCATGTTGAGGTTGAATCACAAAAATAGATGATCGATTTACCCAGAAACACTTTCGAATTCAGCAGATTTAAAGACGGCAAGTATGTTATATGAGTACCATTTATCTTACTGTAGTTATAGCTTCCATACAAACCCTAATATCAAAGCTCACAGTTGCTGCCGTTGTGAACTTTCCAGCAGCTGCTCGCGGCTCCAGAAAAATGATTACAGCTTCTCTGCAGAGTTCAACAAAAGCGGCTCGATGGTAGCCAGAAGAACTGCAGAGACACTTTTGTTTCTGCCGTTCTGCAAACTTTTCATTCTGCTGCCTGTTTTCGGCTGCCCCCAAATCGTGAACGGTTTTTATCAAAAGACAACACTGTCAGAAGTCTGTGCCCGGGCATGTGATGAACGGGGCTGGCAGGGGGTAAGCCATGGGAAGGATAATGCACTGCTTGAGCACGCGTGGTTTGATTCCTCCAGGAGAATGACTTTACTGGGCTATTACCGCCTCAGCTCGACAGCGCCGAATTGTTCTTTTGTTCTGGCAGTGAGGCTCTGAGGGGGTTTCTCACAATGAATTCCTATTGATTTTTTCTGGTCATGTCATCAAATTGCATGTGGCTTGAATCGTGACTACTGTTTTCTCGTCTGCTCCCCGAGGTTCCTCTCCTCTATTAACTTTTCATCCTATTTGGATGGGGCGAAGAAACATAAAAGTCACACGGAGTGAAAGAGGGGGTGAAAGTGGAAAATGGGAGTGAACACAAAGAGGAAGCCTGCTGCGTAACTCTCCTGTTTAACAAGCTTTAAGGAAACTTGTTAAGTAGACATCCTCAATAGTTTTCGTCTTTTTTTTTTTTCTTGGCCGTTACCGTCAAACTATAACGATTTATTTTACGTGAATCTTTGTTGTTTGGAAGATACAGCACATGCAAGGGGACCCCCTGCGCGAACTCTGATTATCCAAAACATTACAGTGGAGTCGACCGCTGGCAGACGCCTCCACTCAATGACACACAAAAGCAGAAGCCTTCAAAACGGGAGCAATTCCGCAGGTCTGCTTTATGCTCTGGAAAGTGTCCAATTTTTTATCCACTTTGTCAAACTTGGGGTCACGGGGTGCTGGAACAGTTGACGACGGGTGAAGGCGTGATGCCTCCTGGACGGGTCACCTGTCCATCATCAGGGACACACAGAGAGACGATCGCCCACATCTGAGAGCCATTTTAAAATCACTGTTTCGTCGAGAAGGTCGAGGCTTCACATACGGCCTCGGCCTTTGTGTGCAGTTTGCATATTCTACCTGTGTGGAAGTGGGTTTACTCCAGATGCCCTGCTTTTCTCACAGCATACTCTCTCTCTTGACTTTATCACATGCATATGTTCATATCACAGTAATGTGATATATTGCTCATGACCCACAAAGTCTCAAATCCCCCCCCCCTGCAATCACTGGCACCCACCCAAGAAACTCAGGCTGGGAACCGCTGCTCCACTGGCTGTGAACATGCTGGCTTCTGAAACCCTCTGCTTAAATCCCAATTACTGAAATAAGCATGCATGTTTAATATGGCACTACCTTCGCAAACTTGAGCGCATTATTGCTCCCATATGTGCTTGGCAACTTCACAAAGCATTTACAGCGAAAATACTCTTTGATATAGAGATCCAGCGTCCTATAATAATACACACCGCGCATCTGATCTCTCACTCACTCCCAGTGTGGTGCTGCAGCCATCTGTTAATGGGCTGCAGTCTTAATTATGCTCCCATCACGCTAAGTCAATCAGAGGTGTTCCTGAGCCAACTGTAACACACCTAGCGGGGGCTTTACTGATCAATAAACCGTCCTCCCGGGACTACAGTAGCTCTCAGCAGCTCTGTCTCAGCACAATGCCTGGGACGCCTGCCATCATTTTGATGGAGCCGCTTTAATAGGCATGTTTATACATATTGTTCGTGAAAGCTTGATCTACATTTTTAGTGTCCCTCAATGTCAATTCTATATTTTCATAGTTTTTTTTTTTTTTTTTTTTTTCATCCATATGAACTCCCCTCTTTCATCAGTGTGTAGGAAACGGTGAGTAAAAACATGAGCAGAGTTGTTTGCTGCATTGTCACCACCGGATTTTTTTTTTTCTTCTTTTCTGTCATATTACCTCTGGCCACCTATGAAAGTGAGTGACATTTTCAAGACCTTCAGTTTCATAACAGCTGTATTAACCATTATCGGCAGGCAGTGTTGACACGGAACAGCATTTCCATTTTAAGATCTGTGTGGACAGTGTGTTACAACAGAGCAACAATGTAAGCTGCTGACGTTGAACTTTGCTGCAGATTAACACGGGGTTACTGGTGAAAGGTGAAAGTTGACTCTGGACTTGAGATCCAGCAGCCTGAAGGCAGAACAAATTGAATTTCCCTGAGCATACTGCTGCAGCACCCAAAGGGAAAGGATGTGTCCCGCAGCGTCTTTTCAGAAAATACTTCTTGCTTGTGCTTTTTAATTGGCTCATTTACTTTTTAAATATGTTTCACACTTAACGATTCCATTATTTTCTGCAAACAGCAAACATCTGTTGACAGTTTTTCAGTTCAGTTTGACTGCGTTTAGCGACAGAAGTTTGATTGTATGTGATCTGGAGCTAACCTGCGTCGTTTGGAGAGTAAAGATAAAAACACTCAGCTGCCTGCCTGATACTTCAGTGTATTTATATCATTAGGAGCATCAGTCGTACAGCAGAGAGCTAGCTGGAGGTTCTGTTAACACATCAGTGTAAGCACAGCACTGGGGTGTCACTGGAGAACTTAATGCTCTCTATAAAGTAACCTCGTCATCCGTTATTGCACCAAGGAGCACTATCTAATATCAGTGGAACGCCTGGGTTGCCGTTTATTTACCCGTGACTTACCGGTATAATTTTTCTCCAGTTTAGCCGTTCCTCGGAGCGCAGTTCCCCTTCGGCATTAACATTCAGCCGACCTTATTCCATATCATTCCCTGGTTCAAAAGTTCATGTGGTGGGGCGCCCGTGCACCGAGCAGCAGTCCTCTGCCCAGTCCGCTGTCTCTCCCTCAGCGGGCTATCAGGGCTCCATCGGAAGCTTGGCTCTAATCTGCCGACTCGGGGGTGTGTTTCCTGCATCGGGGCTGCGGCCCAATCCATCTGTCTTCATCAGTGAGCCGGGGCGGCTGCGGGCTTGGACCAGCAGGACCCCGCTAAGCACCAGCTGCTAGCTGCCTTTTACACTGATTCCCACCAAGTGGGACATATTTACTGTACAGCGAGCTGCCCAGTAAGATTGGAGGACCTTTCTGCTCTGAGCGACTGGATTTTTCTTTCCTCTCTTGTGGCTTCGTTTTGTTTACCTGTTATTGCTGTCCGTCCACAGCCTGGCTTTATGTGCCTTTTCATTCTGTGATTCTATGCCCCCATATATGGCCACACGTTATATATATATATTTTGTGTTCAGGGGGCTAACATGAGTACATAAAGGTGGTGCACCTTGATTTATTGTTTGGTTTGAACATTACAAGGTGATAGACCATATAGCTGCGAGTTCAGTTATTCTTTTTTTTTTTTTCTTTATTTACTCAGAGTGCCAAGACTTTTCTCAAGGTCTCTCTGCCCTGTTTGCCTTCATTCACACATGAAGCCAGCAAAGTTCTGCGCAATCTGCAGACATAAAAAAAAAAAAAATGTGTATTTTCTGTTGTCAGTCCAGCCTTTCCCCCTGTTGCCATGGCTTTAGAGTCCAACATAGATGCTGCTGCAGTTCATGCTTCATTGTTTCCACACTATGTTTATGTATACTGTGTGTATTCCTAATTAGTGTTGAAATATTCAGTTTTTCTTCTTTTTGGAAAAAAAAAAAAAAGTTAAGATAAAACCTGACACAGCCTTGCAGGAGTAATCGTGTTTTTCTTTTGTCGAGACAGTTTCAGTCCAAGTCGTGCGTCTGTTGGCTGACAGCCGAATGTCATGCAAGCTTCTTAAAGAGGCAACCGTGGAGGTTTGGCTGCAGCAGAGACATTCTGAAAAAAATGTTTTGTTATTAATTCTTATTCCGTCGTGAGTATGGAAATGAACAGATGAGTGTAAGAGTTTACTTGTGGGGAATGATGTTGAAACAGCCGAGTGTGGCGTCGGTGACAGACGCAGGTCAGTCGGCCACAGGGGCCGCATTGATTCAGAAGGGCTGCTACTTAGCATGGCGAGACACTAAGCTAATTACCTTCCTTATAAACACCAGCCTGGCCTTTAGCTCCTATTGAATAAGGCCATGGGCGCCGAACGATGCGACTGGCTTTAGGAAGCTCCGAGGCCATTGGTCCTTCCTATGGAATCAATTTTGGTCTAAATGGCAATGAGATTAGTGCACTGCTCATCTGATCCCGAGATTTAACGACAAGCTCCCCTCCTCTGCTTCTTTTCCTGCTCTTTATAGACACCCTCAACTCAACTTTTACTGTTGTTAGTATTATCATCCAATAGAGAGGTTTGAAATCCTATCTGCCTCCACGTTTCTCTTCAGAGTAGTGTGTGGGGGAAAAAAAATCACAGTGCAGTCTTCAGGCAATAGATTGGACATCACAATTACCCAGCTGGGCCCACTGACGACGAGTGCACTTTACATTTCTTTAACAAAGAACTCATAATAGTTTTTCCTTTAAAATCAGCTGAATATAAACCATGCAAATGGAGCACTGAGGGCGAGCACAATTACCTGAGAGTGCAGCGCCATGAACACAGTATTTACTTCATTATAAAAACGTGTCTTTTGTCGAGCATGATGCGCCACGCTGTGCAACAACACACGTGCCGTTTCACTCTATTCATTTAGTTGTCAGAGATGTGGAGCGCGTACGCGCCGTGAGCCATCAACTGCATACCTCTGGAGGAGAAATGAAATGTACCTGCTGGCATTCTTTCATGCGCTGCTCAGTCTTGATGGTTTCGGCAGCGTGGGATGAGGGTAATGCACTCAAGCATTGGCAGTCACGCTACAGTAAACCACAATGTGTGACAACATCACAGGTCCAATTGATACTGATAGCACAATGACATCTCTTGGCGAGCCCGTAAAAGGCAGCGTCTTGGCCACCAACTCCTCACTGCTCGTGCAATAGTGAAACAGCGAGGGCCGGGCTGACTTGACATATGAGTGTACTGTAGTGTGTTCTGATGAAAACCTTCTCGTAGTTCGTTGGATTGTGATGATCTGAATAGGATAATGTATGTGAATGTTGAACAAAATCCAGCCCGCTATACTAGAAATCCTCAATCTTTGTGGTTGGAACATGTCTTGGGAGCAAACTGGAGACAAATTGGATTAAAGTTAGGGTTATAGACACATTTTCAGAAAATACCCCAGGTTATTGCAACGTAGGTTTGCAATTGAAAGTGGTGCATGTGTGTGCGTGCTCGTTCTTTCTTGGTGTGAACCTGAATGTGATTGCAGACTAGCGCCTGCTGACATGAATGAATTTAAGTTAAGATTTCATTTGAAGTGAAGAAAGCAGAACGTATATAGGTACATAAGAGTTCCCAGTAAATGTTTCTACAATTGAAACCAAATCAATTCAAAGTCCCCAGACATTATGTACCAAGTTATCCAGGTCTTGGCTCATAATGGGGGCCTGCTGAAGGACTGTTCAATATTCAGGTGAAGACATGCCATGCTTCACAGTCATGAGAAGACTCGGGGCAAGATTAGGGTGAAAGAAGTGGGCGTCGTGGCTGCGCAAAATGAATTTAAAACATGATTGAGTCATGACTTTGGCGTGGAAGTGCCAGCCTGATTGTACTCTGACCCGATTAGGGTTAAGAAAGTGAGAGTTGTGGGAATAGTTGAGCTTCAAGAAATGAATTTAAAGTAATTGAAAGTACAGAGGTGGTATGTTGTGTGTTCGGTAACCAGGCTTTGCCTACATTGTGGAGACCTCATGAATGTTCCTGCACATTGATGGGGACTTGGCTTGAATGGGGAAAAGATGAAGTTTCTTATTGGAAAAACTGTTCAATAGTTATGTGAAAATCAGTTTTACTGTAAGAGCGAGGATAAGGGATGGGAGCGATTGGGAATCTCTGAGACGTCCAAAAGTCAGAGCAGTGCCCCTGAAAGGCTTGTGTGTGTGTGTATCATAGCTTGGCGGGAGTGTGAGTGTATGTCTGTGTAACTGCTGCATTACGGTGCCCATGAGACCCTTTTGGCATTTCATAGCTAAGTCTCTATTTATGTTTCATATGCTTTGACTCTACTTTAGTGCAAGTGACAAGCCTTGAAAATATATGCATGTCTTAGAGAAGGGGCTTTTTAGCTATGATTTATTTTGACTGTTGGACACATTTAATAGTCTTTTTTTTTTTTTTTTTTTTCCTGCGCATGTGTTGATACAGTCTTGGATGGGAATCAAAGAGGAACCACAGGGGGAATAGCGGACTCTGCAACCATCTGAGCAGGTTCTGCAATATGTACAGCAGGGGAGAGGTGGTGTCATGTGGGAATCGTCGGCTCTCTGCCTGGAAGAGAACAAAAGACCGATCCTACCTCGGGTCTCTTTCTCACACATGAGATATGAGATGGCACATGGGCTTCTCATCGGTCCACCTCCGTTTCTCTGGGGCTGTGCTACTGTGACAACAGAGGCTAATTGTGTTGAATCGAGCCAGACAACGAATTTGCATGGGCTTCCATTCGTCTGCCTCTTTTGCAGCTGTCTTATTTCCCAGTTATCTGAGGGCAATTGCATGCAGTTGGAGTCAGTGCAGGCACTGCACTCTTTTTTTTTTTTTTTTTTTTTTAAACTACGATTGAGCCCACTGTAGTCATCGCTTGATTGAAGTTTCCTTTATGCTCTTTACCTATGCTGAAACACAGTTGAAACACTGTCTTCCTGCAGCATGTTACGTCGTTTTTCATCATTTCCTTATAATCGTAGCCTTTTTCGCCCCCTTCTCTCCTTCTGAAGGATTATGCCTTCCATCCTAACTGTGTCAAACTCTTAAGATATGCAGCAAACAATGCTGACATCACACAGGAGAGGAGAATAGGCACCGTGCCATATGTGCAGCGCTAAGGACAGCGCGCATGTTTCTCTGCAGAGGCACTAACCTTTAAAATGTTAATTGTTGTGCTCCTTGTTAAGTCATGGGAGAGAACCCAACCTCTTAATGTAGCTGTGCCTCCTGCCCGTGCTCTCTGATACAACAGCGCTGATTTATATCTCACAGGGATGAGCTTAAAGCGTTTCTGGTGAAGCCGTTCAGTGTGGATAGCATAAAAAAAGCGAACTCCGGAAAGAACTAATCCACTAAAAAGGCCACTTCATATGCTTCTGCTTCTGTTTTCCATCATCTACATGTCTCCACCTCCACCCCACAATCCCGCCTCCATCTTCTGCAAAGAGCTTGCATCCCCAAGCTTTGTCTTACCACTCCTCTTCCGGCAGTTGATTTATTATACCTGTTACTCAGAGACGGCATCACAGCACGGCTGAAAGCGGCGTGGCGCTTGCACGGAAGTGTCTGCGGCTTTATGTGGGAGGCACGCTGCTACCAGCAGGAAACATGTTGTAATTCTCCCTCTCAAATTTGATTGCGGTAGAAACAAATTAAACCAGTAGGTTTTCTTTGGACATTGGATACGTCTTCATATCAAAGTGATGCAGTGATTAATCAAAGTCAGTCATATCGTTTGTGCCTTATCCCACATTGCTCTTCTCATTTCTTCAAGCTAAACGTTACTCATATTTATTAAATTGTAATGTTTAACTATCTGTATGATTTCTTGCTTTTAATCTTCTAAAATGTGACATGAATGACAATGCTGGTTCTCCAGATCTTGATGTTATGAGATTTTCCAGTGCAGCTGCCCGCACCAAATTATCTGGGCAGAGAAGCAGAAATCTTTAAAGAATGAAACTTAATCATTTAGCACGGTGACTGCATCAAATGGGCCTGATTGCTTTGAATGTAGCGCCCTGTAATGCTTCCCATTTATAAGCTCTCTCATTGTTGGAGCGGAGATAGATAAACAATATTTCTCACAGCAAAATCCAAGCATGTGAGTCACTCCAATCTGCTCTGCTTTGTTCTAATAACTAGCACAAAATCATAGTCTTATCAAATAGATTTTGTCTATAATTGCATCCTAAATGCCTTACTAAGGGCTCCCAGCGCAGTTGGATAATTTCAGCCCCTTTCACTTCTTGTTTCAGTTTTTATTTTTTAAGAGAGCCTGCACCTACTAACAGTGCAAGTATTGGAAGTCAAACACAGTGTTGCCTATGTCAAAACTAAATATATATATATATATATATATATATATGAGAAGGTTTAAACTGAGGAAAGTCAATAGTTGAGGGAATGTGATTACATGAAAAACAGCAGTACGCTTCATTACCATTATTACATAAACTAAAAAACAAACAGTAAGAGAAAAAGAAATGAATGCATTAAGCATTAATTGAAGTGAAAAGCAAACAATGCGTAAACACCGTTCTTAGTGTTTCTTCCCAATCAGAGATCAGAGTCCAAGACATCAGTAATTATACCGTAACCAGAAGAACCACACGATTAAACGAAAAGGGCTTTTATTAATCAGACATCTGGAGATGTGTTGTCTTGGCTCAGATATCCAGATAGCAGGGAAACAACACACTGACCCCGTCAGAGAAGCAGCTTGTTTGTTCTAATTAGACACATTAAGTTTCACCAGCAGTGTTCGATTCATTGATGTCAGTGCAATTTAACCTACGCTCAGAAACTTTACTCCACAGTTTAAATTACCCTTTTATATTGTTTAAGAAGAAGAAGAATAAAAAAAAAATGGAGGTAAACTGCTTTCTTAAAATACAAAAATATAGCAGTGGATGCCTAAATTGCTAAAATGTGAAGGTATGGAGAAGCTAAATAGGGAAATGTAGAAAAAAAAAGTTGTAGGGTTCATGCAGAGAGAAAACTTCGAAATACGGAGCAATACTGGGAATATCACTCTGAGAAGTCGGTTTCTGAAATGATTACGTTGTTCCAAGTTGAAAATATTCTTTATTGACAAGATTTTAGGTCCAGTTCACATCTTCAGGTGAGAATGGAGGAACTTTCTGTCCCATACTCGCATTTTGTCTGAAAAGGGAACTTTTTGAAAATGATCTGGATTTGTCCACCTCATGTATAAACTGTTAAAATGGTCAAAAGAAGGAAGAAAACAAGTTTAAAAAGAGCTTTAGGATTTACAGCTTTGAAATATGTGCACGTAGGGTTTTTTATTATTTTTTTAACATAAAAACAGCTCCCACTAGTGGCCATAGGGAACGGGAACTAAAAAAAAACAGGAAAGGAATTATAGCAACACAAAATGAGCAAAAAGAAAGGACAAAGGAGACAAATTGCTTAAATCAAACCCGACAACTGCAGGTGCCAGATCGCACTACAGCATGAGAAAAGGCACATTAAAGCACCGAGAGAAACCAATGAGCAAGTCGAAATGAGCAGCAGGCAGCCATCCCTGCTGAGGACGGAGGCCTCCAACCTCGCACCAGGTGAGCGCGCCATGTGAACAGCAGGGGGAGGCGACGCCACTTCTCATCCTGCGGCTGCAGTGATTGGCTGACGGAGGTGTTTTAGTTAAAGCAACTCCACTGGCAAATCGATGCTGCTCCATTTTCATGGGGGCACAAAATCCTTATTGACTTTGAGTTGGGTTTTGAGTGATGGGTGGCCAATTATTGTAGTTGGCTGTGGGCAAATGTGCCGTCAATGCACCAGCTTGTTGTGCAGCTTGTTACCTTCAATGTCATAAGTTAAATCTGCAAGGAGCAGCTGACCTTCTGGACGAAAATTACCACAATAAAGCTCACTGAAACTATGGTGGCACAGTTTGATAATACATTAAAATCTACTTTGTGGAGTGCAAGTAGTTTTTATAAAATTCTATAAAGTTAAAATTATTTTATTGTCAGACATAATAAGAAGTGGTATATGCAGAGAATTGGTTGACATGCTGGCATTGCTTGCACTGTGTGGCACTTTAATACATATTCATTATCAGATTTCTCCGGGTTTGCATGTGTTAGGTTGAATTCGCACACCCAGTCTTCTCCCTACAAGTGTTTTTTCTTCTTTTTTTTTTTTTTTTCTCTTCGGGAAGCTGAAAACGTGGTTGTTAATTAACTCGCAGCCGATCCCACACTTGCGGTTTTCTGTCAACACTTCCTTTACAGGAATAATCTAAATGGTCTGGGGAGTTGCAAGTTCACACTTCTGCGTACATGTGTGAGCAGCTGTGCACGAACGGATGAAATGAAATGACACATTCTCACCAGCACATCTGCACCGCCACGAGAAGAACAAAAAGAAACACCTCTGGCTTCAGGCTCAATGTTGTGCAAAGTTTAATGGGTGCGTTTTACTTTTTTCTTTAGTCCACATCTTTCTCAAGGTCGTGTCACAGGGTGGAAATGTTCATTCTTGGTGTCTCTGGAATGGCAATGCCACAACGCATCCTTGTTTATCGCCATGATGTTTTCACAGGTGTATCTGCATTTTTCTGTTGGGGGGGGGGGGCAATGCATCAAGTGTTTGGCATATAAAATATTTCCCAACCAATATCTACATTTCCAAATATTTGCAATTTTTAGAGGTATTTAGAAAGCTTTTAAAAATGAAAAATGTGTCAAAATATTGCATCACGTAGTCTTAAATACAAGCCCCTATTTTGATTGCATTTGATTTTTTTTTTTTTTTGTGATCAGTCATTATAACATAGTCATTACTGTTTTTGAATGGGGACAAAATAGAAACATTCACACAGTCACATTTTGCGGACTTGTTTTACGTGTGGGGACAAGCATTGAGGTATGCAATCACACATGAACATGGGTTTTTAAAGGTTAGACAAAGGTTAAAAACAGTTGGGAAGGTCATAGTTTAAATTACCCCCCCCCCCCTTAATTGACATATATTTAATTAAAGGTTGTGGTATGTGTAGAAATATGTGGTTTTAGGGCAGAGGTGATGGATGAGACAAAATTATAATTTGGGCCAATTCTGGACTATTTGTTTCATTTGTGATCAGTTAAGCTGTTAAGCTGGTTAAGAGAATGTGTTATGCCACTGAGTCGATTTATACACAGATCGTTTGCTCGAGATCGTATGGGGAAGGGTTTCTTTTCTGTTACTGTACAGTTAACAGTGGCCTTTGTGCTGAAGCCAAGTGATTGTTGAGGGTACATGATTAAAGATAAAGTAGAAGTCTACATCTTCCATCTGTACCTATACTGTGCTCCAGATGCCAGAAATTACTACTTCTGTTCAGGCAAAGAAAAAAAAAAAATAAATGCATGTGGAATTGGACGAGAGTGGATGAACAATTTTCCTTCCATTTTTTTGGACAAGTATAACAATGGCATGTCAGAAAGCGTTGCCCATTAGCGTCAACCTGAGGCTTTCTCCTGTCCGCAGCGCAGTAGAAATGTTCACTTGATTTCACTGAAATAGGATTTCAATCCAGTTTGTCACATAAGACGGCGTTCTCAGCGGGTTGTCCACACTGATATGTAAGTGCCACTTTTCTCGGTGCCATTAGGCTCCAGTGTAGAGAAGCGTTGTTTGAAATGTGTGTCTGTTTGGGTGGAGTCCGAAAAGTAGCGGCTCGGAGAGAACCATCGAAATTCAGTCAGAACAGATTGATGTGAGGAGACAGCTGGAGACAAACTCCACCACACACACACACACACACACACACACACACACACGAACACAGACACACACACACACACACACACACACAGCCCTCAGGGATTGTATGTACTGTGCCAGGTAGGACAAACGCAGAGTTCACGCCTGCGCACTTGCATCTATATAGCAACAAACAGGCCCTAAGGCTGACATACATAGAGCCAGGACTACTTTAACAGAGGAGTTGAACCAAGAAATACAAGAACCGACAAGCATTAAAAATAATCATTGCAGGGAAACTTATATATAGAATTTTAAAAAAATAGGGATGGAAAGGCAATGTACTATTAAACAAATGCGTATATCTAGAAATAATCTCTGACTGCTTCATTGTATTCATTGAATATACCATTGGTTGCTCAGCAATTTTCTTGCAACAATTGAAATATCATCATTGCTAATACATTTTATATGTAGGTATCTTTCCTTGAGGCGATTATTATTGGATGGTAAAATATTTCATCTGAAATGTCTGAGATTGGGACTAAAATGTGGGGTTCATGACAGGTGTGTCCACTGGCAAGCCTTTGGGCCAAATATATTTTTCAAGGTCAGTTTTTTTTATATGGTCATATCCATTTGTTCCGTGTTCAACCACTTATGCGGGGCCGGGTCATGGAGGCAGCAGTCTAAGCAGGGATGCCCAGACTTTGCTCTCCTCAGACACTTCCTCCAGCTCTTACAGGAGGATCTTGAGTCGTGTTCCTGGGCCAGCCGAGAGACACGGTCTCTCCAGTGTGTCCTAAGTTTTCCCCGGGACATCCTCCCGGCGGGATATGCCCAGAACACCTCCCTAGGAGGTATCCAAAACAGATGCTTGAGCCACCTCAGTTGTCCCCTCTCAATGCGGAGGAGTTGCAGCTCTACTCTGAGCTCCTCACCCCATCTCTAAGAGGGCGCCGAACCACCCCGCAAAGGAAGCTCATTTTGGCCACATGTATCTTTTCCTTTCAGTTATGACACAATCTCACGTTCCATCCTTACCCCGACTCATGAACAAGATACTGAAACTTCTCCATTTGGGGCAGGGATTTGCCGTTTGGGATCCAATGCACAATGATTGTGGGGAAAACTGGATCGAGTACTTTACAAGATGGATGCAGTAAATGGTGTGCTAAGTAAGTCCTATCACAGTGCTTTCTGCATGACAATGAATATGTAGATATGAAACCAGCTGTACCCACCCGTCTCAAGAAAAACACATCTGGTATATAGAGGTTTAAAATACAGTTGGCAAGTGTTGGTGCCTCTTGGGTACCCATGGTTAATAATAATAATAATCATCTGAAAATGATGCTGATGTGATTTACCACACTCATTTTGTCACAGATGGAAGCAGCCTTATACTGTTAACAATGTTTGTATACACTGACACACTTATATCTGGAAAGGAGCTGAAATAAATAAACAATCCTAATTTTTTTGTTTTTGTTTTGTAAAGAGAAAAAAATCAAACGAACCCTGTTAGGAATGATGGTGTAGTGCTTAGTAGCAGTAGAAGTAATGCCAACCGAAGTTTCGGCTTTCAGTTTATTTTTCAATTCAAGTAATAGATGGCATTTATTATTTGACAATATCATCAAAAGTACATAAATATGTAATACATCATATAGGAGTTTTTTGTGTCTTGTGGAATGCAGAGTAATGCAGTTCACAAGGGGCTGGTGGTGTCTTTGTTGTCTTCAAATCAACACAGTTGTCATTTTTTGCGTTTTGTTGCCTTGCAGCTCGTGTACATTCAGCTTGTTATACCGAAGGGTTTTTTGCCACATTGTTATGGGGAAAAAAAAAAAGAAAGTTGTCTGTCGTGACTTTGAACCATGTGCTGCATTTTCCACACATATTTTCCACTATTAAAATAATGAAAGTAGGCTCCATCATACCCCTGATGAACTGGCCCCCTGGACTTGCAGACTGACTTTCACACCATTAAAAGGGCTCAGAGTTGCTGGATCGGAATTTCAAATCGATTTTAATATTGAATCAAAGCTGTTGGTGTTTGGTCAGCCCAGGTATCCTATGGACCGCTGGCATTATTATCCAAAGAAGACAGAGCCAGTGTTTTTTCTTTCTTCTAAGTTCAAATGAATGATATCCAATAGGCTTAATCCGTTCCTCGGAGCATTCATCCAATAAACCCTTTTTTCCTTTTCCAAACAAAAAAAAAATGTCCAAAAGCCCCCTCCCCTCAGATTCCTCATATTTATAGATGAGGTTAACTTGGGACATGCTTGTGTGAGATGCATCTCTTAAAACCCAGAACCTGTTCTAACATATCATGATGCTAGTAAGCAGGTACTGAATCGCCCGCAGCGATCTCAATCACACTGTCTAAACCATCACATGCATCAGCACACCATGCAAGTCCTTTTTTTTTCTTGCAGCATCTCATGATTCTGCTTCTCCTCCAAAGCTGTGTGAAACCAAACATCTCTACATTAATGTAAACCTTATCTGCTGCAGCATTTCTAGACCTTGACTCCTAAACTGGTGGATGTTATGAGTGATGTCCTCAAGGGCCGGTGTCCTGCATGTCTCAGGTCTCTCCCCGCTTCAGCATGCCTCCATCTAATATTGACAAAAGCCCAATAATGAGCCTTCATTGCAGTCAAAGGTGCTGTGATTGAGAGAGAAATAAAAGATGCAGAACACTGGCCTTTGAGGACTGATTTTGGACAACTCTGCAGTCAACCATTTGTCACACGGTAACTGTCCATGGTGCTGAACTCAATAGGAAACTCAGTGTGACTGTCCGTGGTGCTGAACTCAATAGGAAACTCAGTGTAACTGTCCGTGGTGCTGAACTCAATAGGAAACTCAGTGTAACTGTCCATGGTGCTGATACAAACAAAACCAGCGATGTGTAGTTTGTGTCGATCTCTACACAACAGCACAGGTTGGTGCTCTGAAACAGGCTTTAATTGCACCTCTCTTTCTCTCTCTCTTGCTCTCATAACACCGACAAATTAGCCTTTGTGTGTTAAACTGTGAGAACTGTCATAAACAGAGTACGGAAATATTTATAAGTGACATGAGCTTGAAAAAACAAAACAATACAAAGGCCGTGCTTTACAGTCACAAACTGATGCATGTAAAATTAATCTAATATACCTCATTAGCTCCTTGTGGATGAAGGTACATACAGCAAATTCATCGAGTTCGATGAATATTCATCTGGCTATCCACTAGAGCTCACCACATTATTATGTTTTTATATTTTTTGATATTGTCATTACGTTGCTCTGCAGTCCTTCAATGAGTGATTTCAAGCTCGTTCAGGGTCTCATACAGTCCTATTTGATCAAAATTCAGACCTGAGAAGAGATGGCTCAATAAGCTGAAATTACAGATGACTGATTTTTTTTTTTTTTTTTTTTTTTTTTTTTAAGAGCAAAGAAGTTGGAGTGTGGTTTAAAATTCTTCACATTTAATGCATTTTACAAATCTATTACAAGGTAATTTCATTTATAGCTGCTCTCCTGCAACTTGAACAGTTCATTCAGGTAATATTTTCACTCTCTGAACGTTCTGCCATAATCAGGATTCAAAGCCCAGTACCCTCCACTTACAGTTGAGGTTTCACCCGATAAGACCACTTATTCTGCAAATCGTGCATTTAGAAAATAGAACCTAAAGTTTTTCACTTTGACGGCACCCACAATTTCAGCAGTATGCAAGCTTTTTATGGACTTACCTTAACATTTTGCATCAACTGACTGCTGCCTGTTACTGCCGTCAGCAATGTCTCTATTGTTGGTATTACACTGAGCAATGCCACAACCACCTTTGCTGGGCTGGTTGTGGCTTGTCCTTGCTCTAAGGCCAAGTTTTGTAGAGAATAGGTCTCCAACTAACAATTATTTTGTTGTTGACCAATCAGATTGTTTTTTCTTTTTTTTTTTTTTTAGTCAATTAGGCAATTAGTTTTATTACCATTATCATACCATTATCTTCTTTGATTTTCAGCATCTATTCTCTGCCGTATGTGATGATACAGCAACTCTGAGGTGTCTGTGTTGAAGGTTTTCATGTAAGATAATCCTAGGTAGGGACTTTGTCTGTGAACTCGAAACACAAGACCTCAGATTTTGAATCATTATTGCCCATTGTTTGTCCAACACGTACAAAATCACACAAGCTTCCTGGACTTCGATGTCTGTTATGTGAAAATGGAATTTACTGTACATTAAATTTCATCAGCATAATTAAACATTAACCAATAAATTCAGTGTTAATTATTTGACAAATGGACTTCAAACACTTCCGCTTTTCAGTAGCACAGTTACATATTTATCATATTTGTGTACCTTTATTGAGTGTAAGGACTTGAGTGCTGTTACCTGCAAACTTCAACTTTAGTAGGCTTTAAAGTGAAAGCTTTCCTGTAAAGTGGCATCACATTTTGAGAAAGGGGGAAAAAAACCCGTCATCTTTTAAAGGAACTCCAGTAATGATGTTCTTCAAGTCAGTTGCTGCAGTTTACCTGCATTTTCCACATTAGAAATAAAGAAATACAAATAAAATTACTAATTATGACCAGATGATTAGCGCACGTATTTTCTAAATTGCTCTAAAGGTTTGGAAATAACACTAGAAATAAGACAGACATATACAGGCATTAGTTTTATGTCATCGTTAGCTTGTGCTTGCCGTGTTGACTGCTTTGTATTATTGACTTTGTTCGGGGAAACCAAGAATTGTCTGATGAAATTTTGCAGACAGTACAAACTTTTTTTTTTTTTTTTTTTTTTTGCACATAACCCCTCCAGAAAAACTGATATTTCCCATTGTTTTACTGAAAGTCACAAGCCTCAAAAACCTCCAGCCCACAGCAAATAACAGCACTGCCTTTGATGGGTCGTATTTTGTGCACTTTAAACCATAAATCATCCCTCTCAGAGAATCCCTCTGGGCTCAGTCCGGGGGTCAGTAACACTGGCTCCTCACACCTTGTTGGCTTGAAACTGAGAGACCGCATTACCTTTCTTTTTTTTTTTTTTATTTATATATATAATTCTGATACCACCTGGTACACCGATGGTGGTGCAGTGGTGAGTGCTGTTTTCAGCGATTTTTCGGTTTGATTTAGGGCTTTCGATCTTGACAAAAACACGTGGTTGAGATTAATTGTTGACTTGAAATGCCAATGTATCAGAGATGATCTTCTCTTTGTTATGCTTATATATGGAGGGGTACCAGTCCAGATAATGTTGTTCTCTCTGGCCACAAATCCTTCTACATCTGATTGGACTGCTTGGACTTGGAATTCCCTTTTTATATAATCACATTTACTATCCGGTTTTCCAGGGCATTATTGTTCAATCTCTGTAATTAACTTGCACGATAGGACACATATTAACATTGGATTAAGAATCTGGGACGCGCACACACACGCTTCGGTAAGCCCAAATCCCATTCGCGAAATGCTTGTTACTTCTTGTTTTCAGTACTCTTTTCATTTTTATTCATGACCTGTTCTTTGTGAGACACTTAGTGGCAAAAAAAAAACTCATGTCTAAAGAGCACTTTATGAATGCATTCCACTGTAGTTCACACGGATATCCAGTCCGTATAACTGCACTAACCTTTCGTCGTGCGTTGCTTGCCGTTCTCCCTCACGACACATTTGTTAGAACCACTTTGGCGAGGGTCCAGAAGTAATACAAGGAGGACATCTCCCTGGCTACCCTCTTCTAGCTCTGTTTCCTTTTCTCTTTCCTCATTCTTTTTAGGGTTTATGCTGCTGACTTTGTGCAACAGTCAGATTCCATCTGATCTTTCATCAAGGCATTTGCTAGTTATTGTCATAAGTCTCAGCCTTGGTCATGTGGGGCTCCAAGCAGGATTCAACGGTCCTGCTTTGCCATCAATAGACATTTAAATACACTAAACCAGCAGTGCATGCAATTATAAACATTATGCAGTCAATATATTTTGATTATTTACATAATGGCCCATGGTTTACTGCTAACAGAGAACACTCAGTGGAACATTTAAAGCTTACTGACTGTATTTGTTTTTTATTTTTAACAATGTGTTTGTTTTCAGCTTTCTCTTGAATTGTTTAAAATGCCATTAACTCTGCTTGACTGCTTTGGTTCTGAGACTACAGTATCAAATGAAATATCTAATGGCCAAATGCAAAATGAAATAAGATTAGAATTGTTTTGAGCAAACGGTATAAACTGGAATCTTTAAAAGTTTAACTATTCCGATCAGTAAAAAATAAGATTAATGTGCACATTCAGATATAAACAAAATGAAGAAAGTAAAGAACTGCAACAATAAGTGAAATACCTCTTTATGAGAAAAATAGATGCATGCTGTGCTTTGATTGAAATGACTTGGTGAAACAATGCAAATCGCTAAAGGATTCTTGAAAAAAAACAAGCGAGGAAAACATAAGTTCAAAGACCTTACGGATCATTGGACATTGGAAAAAATGAACTACAAAGGTGCGTATTCAGAAAGGTTATGTTAAAGTTATGTTGCATGGTAACCTTTTTAAGCTTATATAGGAAAAAATGGACGGTACCGATATTGTCGGTCTTTGATACTGACATCATATTATTGCTTGCATTTATTATTTGCAACTCCATTGCCTTTTTCTCTGTTTTTTGCCACTTCATTTTGTGCATTTTCTCTGTCTTTCAACTTTTTTCAACATGAGTTCTTCGAAATAGTGATAATTGAACTTTGGGTGTCTTACTGTGTCTTAAATCATGAGCAGAGAGACAGTTGCTCTGGAGCAGTTTTTATTGATGGAAAAATTGACACGTAGCAAGCTGACACTTTTTCACAAGTTATATATTA